>NC_137150.1:93606781-93960166 GCF_951394435.1 Stenella coeruleoalba
GTCAGCAGGTTTGGTTTCTCCTGAGACCTCTCTCTGTAATTTGCATATGGCCGCCTTGCTGTGTCTTCCTGTGGCCTTTCTTCTGTGTGCACAAGCCCTTGGTGTCTTTTCCTCTTCTTATAAGGACACAGACCTGTTGGTTTAGGGCTCACCCATATGACTTCATTTAACCTTAATTAAGGCCTCCTTAAAAGGCCCAGTCTCCAAATTCAATCACATTTGAGAATTGGGATTCAACATATGAATTTGGAGGGACACAATTCAGTCTATAATACATTCTAAAATTCAAAGCTTAATGGGGAGGTTAATGTGATAGTCAGAATAATGGCTCCACTGTTACTAAACCAGACATGGGTCTACTCACCCATGCGCAGTAAAGCCAAGCTATTGACACCAAGCTGTGAAGGAAAATGCAGTTTTTATTGCAGGGTGCTAAGCAAGGAGTCCAGGCAGCTAGTGCTCAAAAGACCCAAATTCCTTGATGGCTTTCAGGGAAAGATTTTTAAAGAGAAGATGAGGGAGGAAGGTTGTGGGGTGAGTGATTAGCTTGTGGGCATTCTTCTGATTGGTTGGTGGTAAAGTAATTGAGAGTCAGTATTATCAACCTTCTAGTTCCACTGGTCTGGGGCTATGAGCTTGTGGGCAGCATACAGTTAACTTCTTCCACCTGGTGGGGGTTTTAGTATTTGTATTTGCAAAGCAGCTCAAAGGACATGGCTCAGAATATTATCTATAGCCCTTGAGGAGGAACTAAATGTCCTTGACTTTGTTTAGTGGCTAAACTATTATTATTTTGTCTTGCTTGACTGTTTTCCTTTTCCTCTACATTTTCTTACTTCTCTGAATAAATTTATTCTTTTAACTCAGGGAAGGCCTAGGAGGCTAAAGTTTTTCTACAGACAGGAGGCAGGTGGAAAACATGACAGGAGCGGGGGTGGGGGTGGGGTTGGGGGGGTTCTTCTTCTCCAGAAAGACCCATTGTGTCCTGCTCAGTTATAACACAAGGATGTCCACATCCTAATCCCCAGAAACTGTTAATATGTTACCTTACAAGAGATACTGCAGATGTGATTAACTTAAAGATCTTGAGAAAGGGGAATATCCTTGATTATCCACGTGGGCCCAGTGTAATCTTGAGGGTCTTTATAAAAGGGAGAGAGAGAAGGATCAAAGTCAGAGAAGGAGCTGAGACAGCAGGAGTAAAGATCAGAATTATGCATTACCATGAGTCGAGGAATGTAGGCAGCCTCCAGAATGGGAAAAGGCAGGGGAAAGAAATCTCTCCTGGAAGTTCTAGAATGAATGCAGACCTGTTGACCCATTCTAGACTTTTAATCTCCAGAGTTGTAAGACAATACAATTGTGTTGTTACAGCCTCTAATTTGTGGTGATTTGTTAACAGCAACAATAGGAAACTATTACAGTTGATTTAGAAACAATAATGATAATACAGTTTGATGAATGTTGTAATATGGGGAATGAAAAATAAATTGGTGACAAAAAGAAAAAATAGTAAAAAGCTTCACATAAAGTGTAATTCTTGGGCTAAATATTAAAATATGAGTAGAATTTAGCTAATGAAATAGGGAGGAAGGACATTTTAGGCCTCCTTTAAAAGGAAAGAAAATAATTTCAGAAGAGAATTGATAAGTTGAGATAAAAGAGAAGGGTTATGGGATCTGTTGGAAATTTTAGAAGCATATGTCTATAGAGAATTAGAGTGAAACATCTCAGAGGATATTGGATCATAGATAGCAAGTCTTAAAATTTCTGTCTCGCAGCCTATTTGGAGCTGTACAGGAATTAAATTTTCTAGGTTGTCTCATCCCTTGTTACAGTGGACAGTGTCTCTCAGAAAATCATCTAACCAGTTCTTGATTTCTCTAGACATGGAACTGTGTAAACCCAGTAGAAGCAGTGGGTTAAAATAAAATTGCAGGTGCTTTAACATCAGGTCAGATAGTTTAAAAACTTCTACATATTGCAAAGTTGCCTTGAGTTAGATTTTTAAAAAATAACAATGTAGAAGAATCCTTTAAAAGGCATTTTTGGAGACCTAATGAGTAATACTTTAAAAAACTCATCTCAAGTGTATTATTGACAGGGAGAGAAATTCTAAAATATAAAAAAGAAAAACAAATTGGGAATAATTTTTATAACTTTATTTCATAAAAAGTAAGTTGATACAAGTTATAATAATTAAGTTCCTTGGTTCTAAGGCATATATTTTTCACATTTTAACATCCCTGAAATTGAGATATATCATAATAAATAGGGTGGCAATTATACTTAGCAGTATTTTTTTAATTCATAGTGATATAAAAATATAATGTATAATATCATTAGTGATGATTTAGGTTCAATAAATAGAATACTAGTCCTTTACATCTTGCTTTGGTAATAAATAGAAAAATTAATTTAAAAATTCTTAAAAATACACAAAACACTAATTCTGGGGACAGTGCTTACAGATGAATAAAAGAATGACATTGTCAATGAATAATGTCAGCATTAATAGAATAAGTATATGGTGTCTCAAAATTATGACACTCCTGCATGTATGTCAAGTCTCAAAACAAAGATCCATATCAATAAATAAAATCTGAAGCTTATTTACAATTAATATGAAAAAATTAGCCACAAAGGAAAATTCTATATTAATTTTTGTCCTAGATCATAGATAAAAAAAGAATGAGCTAAAAAGGACACCTGGGATCACCCAATTCAATCACTTGGCCTTAAAAATGAAGAGCTTAAGATGCATATAAATAAGCTTACAGGGTATTTTTCACCCACTAGCAAAACTAAGACAAAAACATGGTTCACCAGACTCAGTTTCCTGTTTTTGTTCCATTTCATCACAGCTGTGCTTTTTCCACTCTACCAAGTGAACAGCCTTGCCTCTAACTGTCAGCATTTGCTGTGGTGTAGAGATTCAGATGAGCAGTGTGACTGAGAAAAGGTAGTTGTGAGGAACAAAGTTCTTTTAAATTGGAGTTCACAATATCAAGGAAGCTAACAAAGGCCATAAGATTATTTTCTGTGGATTATACCAGTATTTCTGTCCCTTTTCAAAATTATGAAGCAGTAAGCAAAAGTAAAAAAAGGAAGGTACCACAAATATAATAATTTGCTTTAAGTAAGCAATTTCTTCTCTTCTGCAAATATTACAATGAATACTTTCATTTGAGTATATTTCACAGTTTGTTACCAGGCTTTGAGACATTATTATATAATAATTTCTCAAATTAAGTGTCCTTTCATTATATTCACACTGTATACAGTGCAATGAACAATAGCATCAATATTACATTTTCCATCATGTTAGAATTAACAAATATTTTTAGGTACATTATCTTGTTTAATTTCCACAAAAGTAATATACGATATCGGGACAGATATTATGACACCCATATATAACAAAGAAAGACTGATTGTCAACTGATAATGATTAAAATAATTTTTCTTGTGATGATAAGTTTTAAGATTTACTCTCTTATCAACTTTCAAATATGCAATACAGTATTATAAACTACAGTTTACCATGCTGTAAAAAAATATAAAATTCTGTAACCATGTATGGTGATGGATGGTAACTATACTTAATTTGGTGCTTATTTCATAATACCTACAAATATCAAATCATTGGGTTGTATACCTAAAATTAATATAATGTACAAGAATTACACCTCAATAGAGAATAAATTTTTTTTAAAAATTACATACATATATACAACTTAGCACAGTGACAACGACCTAGTTTTATAGGAGGTGGATATTTAACTTCTTTAGATAATTCCATTTTCAACACTGGCTCTATAATTATACATACCCACAAAATGTGTATGAAATTTGTAGGTACCCTATATACTTGTTAACACTTAGCAGTCATTTTCATTTTACCATTCTAGTATGCATATAGTGGTATTAAACTGTGATTTTTGTTTACATTTTTATGTAATGCTATTGAACACCTTTTCATCTGCTTATTTGCCATCCGTATGTCTTCTTAGATTAATATCCTTTTAAATATTTTACCCATTTTAATTATTTTTGGTTAAAGCTCTGCTGATAACTTATTAGCATTGAGTTATTAGAATGATAGATAGATAGGTGATAACTGCCTATCTATATTCTATTTAATATCTATATTCTGTAAATAAGTCCTTTATCAGATATATTATTTGGGAATATTTTTGCCCTCTCTGTGGATTCCCTTTTTAATTTCCTTGACAGTACTTTTTTAAGAGCTAAAACTTATAATTTAGAAAAAAAATAATTTACCAATCTATTGTTTTTATTTTTTCTTTTAACATCTTTATTGGAGTATAATTGCTTTACAATGGTGTGTTAGTTTCTGCTTTATCACAAATGAATCAGCTATACATATACATATATCCCCATATCTCCTCCCTCTGTGTCTCCCTCCCACCCTCCCTATCCAGCCCCTCTAGGTGGTCACGAAGCACCAAGCTGATCTCTCTGTGCTATGTGGCTGCTTCCCACTAGCTATCTATATTACATTTGGTAGTGTATATAAGTCCATGCCACTCTCTCACTTCGTCCCAGCTTACCCTTCCCCCTCCCCATGTTCTCAAGTCCATTCTCTATATCTGTGTCTTATTCCTGTCCTGCTCCTAGGTTATTCATAAACTTTTTTTTTTTTTTTAGATTCCATATATATGTGTTACCATACGGTCTTTGTTTTTCCCTGTCTGACTTACTTCACTCTCTATGACAGACTCTAGGTCCATCCACCTCACTACAAGTAACTCAATTTTGTTTCTTTTTATGGCTGAGTAATATAACATTGTATATATGTGTCACATCTTCTTTATCCATTCATCTGTCGATGGACACTTAGGTTGCTTCCGTGTCCTGGCTATTGTAAATAGAGCTGTAATGAACATTGTGGTACATGAGTCTTTTTGAATTATGGTTTTCTCAGGGTATACGTCTAGTAGTGGGATTGCTGGCTCGTATGGCAGTTCTATTTTTAGTTTTTTAAGGAACTTCCATACTGTTCTCCATAGTGGGTGTATCAATTTACATTCCCAACAGCAGTGCAAGAGGGTTCCCTTTTCTCCACAACCTCCCCAGCATTTATTGTTTGTAGATTTTTTGAGGATGGCTGTTCTGACTGGTGTTAGGTGGTACCTCATTGTAGTTTTTATTTGCATTTCCCTAATGATTAGTGATGTTGAGCATTCTTTCATGTGTTTGTTGGCAATCTCTATATCTTCTTTGGAGAAATGTCTATTTAGGTCTACTGCCCAATTTTGGATTGGGTTGTTTGTTTTTTTCTTATTGAGCTGCATGAGCTGCTTATAAATTTCGGAGATTAATCCTTTGAGTTGCTTCATTTGCAAATATTTTCTCCCATTCTGATAGTTGTCTTTTCATCTTGTTTATGGTTTCCTTTGCTGTGCAAAAGCTTTTAAGCTTCATTAGGTCCCATTTGTTTATTTTTTTAATTTCCATTTCCCTAGGAGGTGGTCAAAAAGGATCTTGCTGTGATTTATGTCATAGAGTGTTCTGCATATGTTTTCCTCTAAGAGTTTGATAGTGTCTGGCCTTACATTTGGGTCTTTAAGCCATTTTGAGTTTACTTTTGTGTATGGTGTTAGAGAGTGTTCTAATTTCATTCTTTTACATGTAGCTGTCCATTTTTCCCAGCACCACTTCTTGAAGAGGCTGTCTTTTCTCCATTGTATATTCTTGCCTCCTTTATCAAAGATAAGGTGACCATATGTGTGTGGGTTTATCTCTGGGCTTTCTATCCTGTTCCATTGATCTATATTTCTGTTTTCATGACAGTACCATACTGTCTTGATAACTGTAGCTTTGTAGTATAGTCTGAAGTCATGGAGAGTGATTCCTCCAGCTCCATTTTACTTTCTCAAGGTTGCTTTGGCTCTTGGGGTCTTTTGTGTTTTGATACAAATTGTGAAATTTTTGTTCTAGTTCTGTGAAAAATGCCATTAGTAGTTTCATAGGGATTACATTGAATCTGTAGATTGCTTTGGACAGTATTGTCATTTTCACAATGTTGATTTTTCCAAACCAAAAATATGGTATATCTCTCCATCTGTTTGTACCATCTTTAATTTCTTTCATCAGTGTCTTATTGTTTTCTGCATACAGCTCTTTTGTCTCTTTAGGTAGGTTTATTCCTAGGTATTTTATTATTTTTGTTGCAGTGGTCAATGGGAGTGTTTACTTAATTTCTCTTTCAGATTTTTCATCATCAGTATATAGGAATGCCACAGATTTCTATGCATTAATTTTGTATCCTGCTACTTTACCAAATTCATTGATTAGCTCTAGCAGTTTTCTGGTAGCATCTTTAGGAATCTCTATGTAGGGTATCATGTCATCTGCAAACAGTGACAATTTTACTTCTTCTTTTCCAATTTGGATTCCTTTTATTTCTTTTTCTTCTCCGATTGCTGTGGCTAAAACTTCCAAAACTATGTTCAGTAATAGAGGTGAGAGTGGGCAACCTTGTCTTGTTTCTGATCTTAGTGGAAATGGTTTCAGTTTTTCACCATTGAGAATGATGTTGGCTGTGGGTTTGTTATATATGGCTTTTATTATGTTGAGGTAAGTTCCCTCTAAGCTTACTTTCTGGAGGGTTTTTATCATAAATGGGTGTTGAATTTTGTCAAAAGCTTTTTCTGCAACTATTGAGATGATCATATGGTTTTTATCCTTCAGTTTGTTAATATGATGTGTCACATTGATTAATTTGCATATATTGAAGAATCTTTGCATTCTCGGGATAAACCCCACATGATCATAGTGTATGATCCTTTTAGTATGCTGTTTGATTCTGTTTGCTAGTATTTTGTTGAGGATTTTTGCATCTATCTTCATCAGTGTTATTGACCTGTAGTTTTCTTCCTTTGTGACCTCTTTGTCTGGTTTTGGTATCAGGGTGATGGTGGCCTTGTAGAATGAGTCTGGGAGTGTACCTCCCTCTGCTATGTTTTGGAAGAGTTTGAGAAGGATAGGTGTTAGCTCTTCTCTAAATGTTTGATAGAATTCGCTTGTGTAGTCATCGGGTCCTGGGCTTTTGTTTTTTGAAGACTTTCAATTACAGTTTCAGTTTCAGTGCTTGTGATTGGTTTGTTCATATTTTCTATTTCTTCCTGGTTCAGTCTCAGAAGGTTGTGCTTTTCTAAGAATTTATCAATTTCTTCCAGGTTGTCCATGTTACTGGCATGTAGTTGCTTGCAGTAATCTCTCATCATCCTTTGTATTTCTGCAGTATCAGTTTTTACCTCTCCTTTTTCATTTATAATTCTGTTGATCTGAGTCTTCTCCCTTTTTCTTGATGAGTCTGATGAATGGTTTATCAATTTTGTTTATCTTCTCAAAGAACCAGCTTTTAGTTTTATTGATCTTTGCTATTGTTTTCTTCATTTCTTTTTCATTTATTTCTGATCTGATCTTTATGATTTCTTTCCTTCTGCTAACTTTGGGGTTTTTTTTGTTCTACTTTCTCTAATTGCTTTAGGTGTAAGTTTAGGTTGTTTATTCGAGATGTTTCCTGCTTCTTAAGGTGGGCTTGTATTGCTATAAACTTCCCCCTTAGAACTGCTTTTGCTGCATCCCACAGGTTTTGGGTCATTGTGTCTCCATTGTCATTTGTTTCTAGGTATTTTTTGATTTCCTCTTTGATTTCTTCAATGATCTCTTCATTATTAAGTAGTGTATTGTTTAGCCTCCATGTGTTTGTATTTTTTACAGATCTTTTCCTGTAATTGATATCTAGTCTCATGGCGTTGTGGTCAGAAAAGATACTTGATACAATTTCAATTTTCTTAAATTTACCAAGGCTTGATTTGTGACCTAAGATATGATCTATCCTGGAGAATGTTCCATGAGCACTTGAGAAAAATGTGTATTCTGTTGTTTTTGGATGGAGTGTCCTATAAATATCAATTAAGTCCATCTTGTTTAATGTATCATTTAAAGCTTGTGTTTCCTTATTTATTTTCAGTTTGGATGATCTGTCCATGGGTGAAAGTGGGGTGTTTAAGTCCCCTACTATGAATGTGTTACTGTCGATTTCCCCTTTTATGGCTGTTAGTATTTGCCTTATGTATTGAGGTGCTCCTATGTTGGGTGCATAAATATTTACAATCGTTATATGTTCTTCTTTTATCGATCCCTTGTTCATTATGTAGTGTCCTTCTTTGTCTCTTCTAATAGTCCTTATTTTAAAGTCTATTTTGTCTGATATGAGAATTGCTACTCCAGCTTTCTTTTGGTTTCCATTTGCATGGAATATCTTTTTCCATCCCCTTACTTTCCATCTGTATGTGTCTCTAGGTCTGAAGTGGGTCTCTTGTAGACAGCATATATAAGGGTCTTGTTTTTGTATCCATTCAGCCAATCTGTGTCTTTTGGTGGGAACATTTAGTCCATTTACATTTAAGGTAATTATCGATATGTATGTTCCTATTCCCATTTTCTAAATTGTTTTGGGTTCCTTATTGTAGGTCTTTTCCTTCTCTTGTGTTTCTTGTCTAGAGAAGTTCCTTTAACATTTGTTGTAAAGCTGGATTGGTGGTGCTGAACTCTCTCAGCTTTTGCTTGTCTGTAAAGGTTTTAATTTCTCCATCAAATCTGAATGAGATCCTTGCTGGGTAGAGTAGTCTTGGTTGCAGGTTTTTCTCCTTCATCACTTTCAGTATGTCCTGCCACTCCCTTCTGGCTTGTAGGGTTTCTGCTGAGAGATCAGCTGTTAACCTTATGGGGATTCCCTTGTGTGTTATTTATTGTTTTTCCCTTGCTGCTTTTAATATGCTTTCTTTGTTTTTAATTTTTGACAGTTTGATTAATATGTGTCTTGGCATGTTTCTCCTTGGATTTATCCTGTATGGGACTCTTTGTGCATCCTGGACTTGATTAACTATTTCCTTTCCCATATTAGGGAAGTTTTCAACTATAATCTCTTCAAATATTTTCTCAGTCCCTTCCTTTTTCTCTTCTTCTTCTGGAACCCCTATAATTTGAATGTTGGTGCCTTTAATGTTGTCCCAGAGGTCTCTGGGACTGTCCTCAATTGTTTTCATTGTTTTCTCTTTCTTTTCATTCTTTTTTCTTTATTCTGCTCTGCAGTAGTTATTTCCACTATTTTATCTTCCAGGTCACTTATCTGTTCTTCTGCCTCAGTTATTCTGCTATTGATCCCATCTAGAGTACTTTTAATTTCATTTATTGTGCTGTTCATCGTTGCTTGTTTCCTCTTTAGTTCTTCTAGGTCCTTGTTAACTGTTTCTTGCATTTTGTCCATTCTATTTCCAAGATTTCGGATCATCCTTACTATCATTATTCTGAATTCTTTTTCAGGTAGACTGCCTATTTCCTCTTCATTTGTTAGGTCTGGTGCATTTTTATCTTGCTCCTTTATCTGCTCTGTGTTTTTCTGTCTTCTCATTTTGCTTATCTTACTGTGTTTGGGGTCTCCTTTTTGCAGGCTCGTAGTTCCCGCTGTTTTTGATGTCTGTCTCCAGTGGCTAAGGTTGGTTCAGTAGGTTGTGTAGCGTTCCTGGTGGAGGGGACTAGTGCCTGTGTTGTGGTGGATGAGGCTGGATCTTGTCTCTCTAGTGGGCAGGTTCACGTCTGGTGGTGTGTTTTGGGGTGTCTGTGGCCTTATTATGATTTTAGGCAGCCTCTCTGCTAATGGGTGGGGTTGTGTTCCTGTTTTGCTAGTTGTTTGGCATAGGTTATCCAGCACTGTAGCTTGCTAGTCATTGAGTGAAGCTGGGTGCTGGTGTTAAGATGGAGGTCTCTGGGAGATTTTCGCCATGTGATATTATGTGGAGCTGGGAGGTCTCTTGTTGACCAGTGTCCTGAAGTTGGCTCTCCTGCCTCAGAGGCAGAGCCCTGACTCCTGGCTGGAGCACCAAGAGCCTTTCATCCACACGGCTCAGAATAAAAGGGAAAAAAAGTAGAGAGAATTAGTAGAAGTATGAAGAAAGAAAGAAGGAAAGAAGGGAAGGAAGGAAGGAAGAAAGAAAGACAGAAACAAAGAAGGAAAGAAGGCAAGAAGGAAAGCAAGCAGGGAGGGAGGGAGGGAGGAAGGAAGGAAGGAAGGAAGGAAGGAAAAAAGACAAAGAAAGAAGATACAGTAAAATAAAATAAAGTATAATAAAGTTATTGAATTAAAAAATACTTATTTAGAAAAAAAAAAGGGACGGATAGAACCTTAGGACAAATGTTGGAAGCAAAGCTATACAGACAAAATCTTACACAGAAGCATACACATACACCCTCACTAAAAGAGGTAAATGGGGAAAAATCATAAATCTTGCTGTCAGAGACTACCTCCTCAATTTGGGATGATTCGTTATCTAAAGGAGGGAAGGAAGGAAGGAAGGAAGGAAGGAAAGAGTGAAAGAAAGAAAGAAGGAAAGAAAGAAAGAAAGAAAGAAGGAAAGAAAGAAAGAAAGAAAGAAAGAAAAAGAAAGAAGGTAAAGTATAATAAAGTTATTAAAATTAATTATTAAGAAAAAAAATTTTTAAAAAAACCATGGACGGATAGAGCCCTAGGACAAATGGTGGAAACAAAACTATACAGACAAGATCTCACACAGAAGCATACACATTCACAAAAAGAGGAAAAGGGGAAAAAATCATAGATCTTGCTCTCGAAGCCCACTTCTCAATTTGGGATGACTCATTGTCTATTCATGTATTCCACAGTTGCAGGGTACATCAAGTTGATTGTGGAGCTTTAATCCGCTGTTTCTGAGGGTGCTGGGAGAGATTTCCCTTTCTCTTCTTTGTTCTCACAGCTCACAGGGGCTCAGCCTTGGATTTGCCTCTGTGTGTAGGTCGCTGGAGGGCGTCTGTTTTTTGCTCAGACAGGACGGGGCCTGCAGCAGCAGAGGCCGGCATGACTTTGCACCAGCCTGAGGCCCGCCGTGCGTTCTCCCGGGGAAGTTGTCCCTGGATCCCGGGAACGTGGCAGTGGCGGGCTGCACAGGCTGCGCAGAAGAGGGGTGTGGATAGTGACCTGTGCTCGCACACAGGCCCCTTGGTGGCGGCAGCAGCAGCCTTAGCGTCTCCCGCCCGTCTCTGGGGTTCGCGCTTTTAGCCGTGGCTCGCGCCTGTCTCTGGAGTTCCTTTAAGCAGTGCTCTTAAACCCCTCTCCTCGCGCACCAGGAAACAAAGAGGGAAGAAAAAGTCTCTTGCCTCTTTGGCAGGTGTAGACTTTTCCCCGGACTCCCTCCCGGCTAGCCGTGGTGCACTAACCCCTTCAGGCTATGTTGAAGCCGCCACCCCCAGTCCTCTCCCTGTGCTCCGTACGAAACCCGAAACCGAAACCCGAGCCTCAGCTCGCAGCCCCGCCCCCCACGGCGGGTGAGCAGACAAGCCTCTTGGGCTGGTGAGTGCCGGTGGGTACCGATCCTCTGTGCGGGAATCTCCCCGCTTTGCCCTCCGCACCCGTTGTTGTGCACTGCTCCGCGGCTCCGAAGCTCCCCCGCTCCGCCTCCCGCAGTCTCCGCCTGCGAAGGGGCTTCCTAGTGTGTGGAAACTTTTCCTCCTTCACAGCTCCCTCCCACTGGTGCAGGTGCCGTCCCTATTCTTTTGTCTCTGTTTTTTCTTTTTTTCTTTTTCCCTACCCCAGTACGTGGGGAGTTTCTTGCCTTTTGGGAAGTCTGAGGTCTTCTGCCAGCCTTCAGTAGGTGTTCTGTAGGAGTTTATCCACGTGTAGATGTATTTCTGGTGTATCTGTGGGGAGGAAGGTGATCTCCGCGTTTTACTCTTCCGCCATCTTCAAGGTCCCCTCCATTATATATTCTTCTTCTTAATTGTTTTGGGTTTGTATTTGTAGCTCTTTTCCTTGTCTTGTGTTTCCTACCTAGAGAAGTTCCTTTAGCATTTGTTGTAAAACTGTTATGGTGATGCTGAGTTCTCTTAACTTTTGCTTATTTGTAAATGTTTTAATTTCTCCATTGAATCTGAATGAGATCCTTGCTGGGTTGGGTAATCTCGGTTGTAGGTTTTTCCCTTTCATCACTTTAAATATATGTTGCCACTCCCTTTGGCTTGCAAATTTTCTGCTGAAAGATCAGCTGATAACCTTATGGGGATTCCCTTTTATGTTATTCATTGTTATTCCTTACTGCTTTTAATATTTTTTCTTTGTATTTAATTTTTGATAGTTTGATTAGTATGTGTCTTGGTGTGTTTCTCCTTCGATTTATCCTGTATGGGATGCTCTGTGCTTCCTGGATAGACTGACTAATTCCTTTCCCATATCAGGGAAGTTTTCAACTATAATGTCTTCAAATATTTTCACAGTCCCTTTCTTTTTCTCTTCTTCTGGGACCCCTATAATTTGAATGTTAGTGCATTTAATGTTGTCCCAGAGGTCTCTGGGACTGTCCTCAATTGTTTTCATTGTTTTCTCTTTATTCTGGTCTGCAGTAGTTATTTCCATTCTTTTATCTTCCTGGTCAGGTATCTGTTCTTCTGCCTCAGTTATTCTGCTGTTGATTCCTTCTATAGAATTTTTAATTTCATTTTTTGTGTTGTTTATCATTTTCTATTTGGTCTTTAGTTCTTCTAGGTCCTTGTTAATCGTTTCTTGTATTTTCTCCGTTCTATTTCCAAGATTTTGGATCATCTTTACTATCATTACTCTGAATTCTTTTTCAGGTAGACTGCCTGTTTCCTCTTCATTTGTTTGGTCTGGTGGGTTTTTACCTTACCCCTTCACCTGCTGTGTGTTTCTCTGTCTTCTCTTTTTGCTTAAATTACTGTGTTTGGCGTCTCCATTTTGCAGGCTGTAGGTTGATAATTCCCATTGTTTTTGGTGTCTGCCTGCAGTGACTAAGTTTGGTTCAGTGGGTTTTGTAGGCTTCCTGGTGGAGGGGACTGTGTGTTGGTGATGAGGCTGGATCTTGTTTTTCTGGTGAGCAGGACCACATCCAGTGGTGTGTTTTGAGGTGTTTGTGATCTTATTATGATTTTAGGTAACCTGTCTGCTAATGGGTGGGTTTGTTTTCCTGTCTTGCTAGTTGTTTGGCATAGGGTGTCCAGCACTCTAGCTTGCTGGTTGTTGAGTGGAGCTGGGTCTTAGCCTTGAGATGGAGATCTCTGCGAGGGCTTTCACTGTTTGATATTATGTGGATCTGGGAGGTCTCTGGTGGACCAATGTCCTGAACTTGCCTCTCCCACCTCAGAGGCACAGGCGTGACACCCGGCCCAAGCACGAAGACCCTGTCAGCCCCACAGCTCAGAAGAAAAGGGAGAAGGAAGGAAGGAAGGAAGGGAAGAAAGAAAGACAAACTTTTAAAGTTATTAAAATAAAAAATAAAAATAATTATTAAAAATAAAAAAAATTAAATAGTAATTAAAAAATAGAAATAAAAAAAAAGAAAGAAGAGAGCAACCAAACCAAAAAAGAAATCCACCAATGATAACAAGCACTAAAAACTATAGTAAAAACAACAACAAAAACAAAAAAACAGGCAGAACCCTAGGACAAATGGTAAAAGCAAAGCTATACACAGAAAATCACACAAAGAAGCATATACATGCACACTCAGAAAAAGAGAAAAAGGAAAAATATATGTATACCGTTGGTCCCAAAGTCCGCCGCCTCAATTTTGAGATGATTGGTTTTCTATTCAGGTATTTCACAGATGCGGGGTACATCATGTTGACTGTGGAGGTTTAATCTGCTGCTCCTGAGGCTGCTGGAAGAGATTTCCTTTTCTCTTCTTTGTTTGCACTTCTCTGGGTGAGCAGACAAGCCTGTAGGGCTGGTGAGTGCTGGTCGGCACCTATCTTCTGTGCCGGAATCTCTCCACTTTGCCCTCTACACCCCTGTTGCTGCACTCTCCTCTGTGGCTCCAAAGCCCACCCCCCCGCCACTGCCACCCTCTGTCTCTGCCAGTGAAGGGGATTCCTAGTGTGTGGAAAATTTTCCTCCTTCACAGCTCCCTCCCAGAGGTGCGGGTCCTGTCTCTATTCTTTTGTCTCTGCTTTTTCCTTTTTCTTTTGCCCTACCCAGGTACATGGGGAGTTTCTTGCCTTTTGGGAAGTCTGAGGTCTTCTGCCAGCATTCAGTAGGTGTTCTAGGAGTTGTTCCACATGTAGATGTATTTCTGATGTATTTGTGGGCAGGAAGGTGATCTCCACATCTTACTCCCTGCCATCTTGAAGGTCTCCTGTACCTATCTAATAACATCAGTAATCAGATAGTCTAAGTCCTCTAGTTTTTTTCTTCTTATTATGTGAGCTATTCTAATTCATTTAATTTTCTATTTCCATAAAAGAGCCAACTTGAATTTTAATAGGAATTTCATTGAATTTATAGATTAACTCTATCAATGGGAAAATTGTCATTTTAATAAATTGGGCTTTCAATCTATGTACATGGTGTATCTCTTACTTTATTTAGGTCTTTTCAATGACTATTAGCAATATTGTGTAGTTTTCAATGCACAGGACTTGCATGTTTGTTAAAATTATAAGATTTTCATAATTTGGGAATTTAAAAAATTTACTTATTTCTGCTAATGTATAAAATATTATTACCTCATTAAATCTACTCTGTATCCTTATTGAATTACCTATTTAATTACTTATTTTAATTTTTGTATGTTCCTGCAAATTTCCTCTGTAAACAGTTATATTTACTGCAAAAATAATTTTACTTCCTCCTTTCAGATTTTCATGACTTTTATATCTTTTTATTGACATTGCATTAGCAAAAACTTATAGAGCACAGTTTAATAGGAATGGTAAAAAAATAGCCATCTAGCCATTTATTCTTGCCTTTTTAAATCAGTTTTTAGGAAAATTATTTAATCATTAATCATTAAATATGATGTTAGCTTTAAGCTTTTTATAGACCCCTTTTATCAAATCAAGGAAATTTTCTTCTATTTCTAGTTTTTTTTTTATATGAGTGACTATTGAAGTTTGTCACATGATTTTCCTGCATCTATTGAAATGAGCATACAGTTTTGTTACCGTAGTGAACTGCTTTGACTTTTGTATGTTCAGCAACTCTGCAAACTTATAATAAACCCCAATTGATCATGATAGATTACTACTTTGATATACTTGTGAATTAAATCGGCTAAAATTCTGACAAGACTGTTTGCATGTAAAATAAATAGAGTTATTGGTCAGTAGTTTTCTTATCTTTGATTTTATATCTTTCGGTTTTATATCTTTGTTTTTATATCTTTGGTTTTATATGAGGGTAATGCTGGACTCATAAAATGAAATGGAATCTCTTACATACTTTTCTAATTTCTGAGAGATTTTGCATATAATTGGGATTATTTCTTCCTTAAAATTTTGGTAAAATGCACCAAGGAGCTCATTTTGGCCTGGAGTTTTTATTCTATTTTTTAATGATGAATTCAATTTATTTAATAAACACAGCATTGTTCAGGTGATGTATTTCTTCTTGAGTGAATATTGATGAATTTGTGTCTCTCAAGGTAGTTGTCTACTTAATTAATTTATCAAATCAGTTGGCATTATGTGTTTAAATTTTTTTCTTATATAGGAATTATGCATTTCTTGTTAAATTTATACTGAAGTATTTAATCATTTTTGTTGATGTTGTATATTGGCTTTTCTCTACCATTTTTCTGTTTATTGGTTTTGTATGTGAGCGTTATTAATTTTGGTTGCTTATTTAATTTTCCGCAACACCATTAGAAACATTCAGCGATTTCTTTTAAAATCCAGCTATTATATGTGTTTTGCTTCTGAAGTTTTCATGTGATTATTTTTATATTTTTTTATTTTTAATGGATATATCTTATCTTTGCCTTCACTGGGAGCATGAATTATTATAACCATACAGTATACAAATAACTATGTAAATAATACATAATAAAATAGCTATTTTAAATTTATAGTTTGGTAATGTCAGCAGCAGTGACATTTCAAGGATTGCATCCATTTATTGTCTTTTCACTTTAGAATGGCTCACATTTCTCTGGCTTTTTATGTGTTGAGTAATTTTGGATTATATTCTGGCAATTGAAAATAGTGTATTCTCTACTAGATTATTTTATGTTGATCCAAACATTATTTACGGTTCATGTTAGCAGACAATTAACTTGGTTGAAATCAAATTGAATACACTCAAGTCTGTAGAGAGCCGTGACTGAGATCATTTAAATTTTTTATGCCACAGACACCAGGTAAATTTTATTTGCACCATATATGTACAGATGCCCCTTATCAGATCAAGGAACTTGAAGATAGTTCAGTAAAAATTACCCAAACTAAAATGAGAAAAGGAATAAAAAGTCTAAAAAAATAGAGAGAATTCAAGTGCTGTGGGACAATATTAAATGGAATTCCAGAATGAGAAGAAAGAACTAGGCAAAATAAATATTTGAAGAAATAATGGCCAAGAAATTTCCAAAATTAGTAAAAGACACTGAACGACTGATATAAGAAGATTAGAAATTATGAAATAGATTAAAAAAAAAAAGAACAAGGCATATCCCATTCAAATTGTTGAAAACCAAAACAAAAAGAAAATATTGAAGCAGCCATGTATGGAGTTGGGGTGGGAAGGCATTTATTACCTGCAAAGAAATAAGGATAAAAATTATAACAGATTTCGTATCAAAGTCTATGCAAGTAAGAAGAAAATGGTGTGACACCTTTGAGTGTTAAAAGAAAAAACAAACGAACCTGCCAACCATACCCAGTGAAATATTCTGCAAAAGTACAATGGAAATGAAAACTTCCAGACAAACTAAATTGAAATAATTTATTGCCAGCAGACCTACTGTGCAAGAAATATTGAAGAAGATCTTCACGCAGAAGGAATACAATTTAGAGGTCAGAATTTAGATGAACATAAACACACACACATATACACACCATGCACACAGAGTATTGGTAATGGAATGATAAAATAGAATCTGTTTTTGTCTTGAAAGATAACTGTATAAATCAATTTGGAAGAATGCATTGTATGTTTATAGCATGTTTGGAGGTAAAGTTTTTGACAACAATAACATAAAGGAAGGGAGGGAGGAATTGGGAATACACTGTTTTAAGGTCATTGCAAGTGAACTTAGATTATTATATAAGTAAAATCTTACACAACCAGAAGCATTTCTTTTTTAGAGAAGCAAACACTGTCTATAAAAAACCTGCCTAAAATGTAAAATTCAAATGTCTAATGTTTAGAAGAATTTGAGCTAGAATCCATATCTTGAATATATTAGTAAGAAATGCTACGTAAGGATGTAAATACAAGAGAATCACAAAATAAGGCATTTAAATTATCTTATGTTTTCTTGAATGCTAAAGCCAATATCTCCTTCTAGTCTTCTTGAAGAGTATAAATTCCAAGTTTCACAGGGAAGATGGAGTGAAGAGTGGATTGGTGGTTGGGCAACATGTAAAATAGTAAAAAAACAAAACAAAAGTGAAGTAAGGATTAGGATTAAATAATCACTGGAGTCAGAGATGAGTCACAACCAGGATGCTATTCCCTCCACCATCATATATGTACACACATAAGAGTTAATTTTTGTTTTTATAAATTTGACTCCAAAAATATTCTAAACATGGATAATCACTTTTTTCAAATATAATTTTTAATTTACCTTGTGTGCCAAATGACAGAAATATTCTATTTATGATAAACCAATTAAACAAGATATGCTATTTCTGAATGTTTCTTACAAACAAAACATAAAAACCTCTTATTTTATGTCAGGAGAAGACTTTGAGAGCATTTATCACACTGAGGTTAAGTATCAGTGGTTCTCATAGAAATTATAGGAATCAAGTTCTAGCTTTACAGAGCTAACATTCTCAAATAAGAGTTTTGGTAGGAAATGATATTTTCTTTAGGATGAAAACTTAAAGGAGGAGACACATATCAGAAAAATAAAAATATGTCTATGGGTATAGTTTTTTAAAGACATATTATAAACAAATAAGCAAAGCTCCAATGAAACAGGCATCCCAAGAAGCATTTGGGCTAGCCTGAAAAGAGACATCATTATCCAAATCACAGCAGTAATCATGTCATTACAAAGTTAAATTAGAACTCTGAATTGTGTGCGACAAAGTTTTATTAAGAATGGAAAATCTAGAATCAGTGCATATGTTTTCCAGATGCATTGGTATAAGCCGCTATGGACTGCTGCTAAATTCTTTAGGTACTCCAGGGAAAATCTGTAGTTAAATTCAGATGATTTTACCTTAGCACAGTGAAAGTTGTGAATCCATTTGCTGACTTTCTCTCTATTTTTTAAATATACATTTTAAATAAATTACTTAATTTAAGGAGCATGCATTTAAACAAATCCACAAAATTGTCACTTATTGCTATTTTCAACCATGTTCCGTTCACACCTGTAAAAGCATATTTTGAATTTCTCGTTATAGCAATTTTATTTATAAAATTATTGGTGTTACAAAATCTAAAATAATACTACCAGTCAGTTTTTACTGAGTTGCTGTTTATACATTACTGATCCCCATTTCTCTGCACAACTATAACGATTCTAAGAAAATATATGGATAGAAAAATAGATGTATATATTACAATAATTATTTGAAGTTACAGAACTCACTTCTTCCATAAATCTCAGAATTTATCATACGTGTGATTTAAGTCTCAGCGTTTTCCTTTCCACCATGAAGTGAGCTCAGTAATAATCAGGTATCTTTTCCTTTGCATACTAAGATGGATGTCTGTGTATATTATTCAGCATTCTAAAACATTTACTGAGGATCTTCTTACAGGCACTGTGCTAGAGTTGAGATTTTTTTTAAAAAAAGCTTAACAGAATGTGAAGATATGAAAAGAGTTTTAGGCATATATTTTAGGCATATATTCACAATGTGAGAAGAAAACAGAAAGCAGTGGTTTTTACACTTTTGAAAGAGAGAGATGGACCCTCCCTTGACAATCTGAGGACAATTAAAAACCTTTGTTGTTTGTAGTAATCTACATTTACAAGGAAGCCAGAAAGGCAGCATTTATTATTCCTTTATGCTTTCATGAAGATTGTGTTTTAACATGTGTTTTGAATAAGTCAGGCACATGATATAGAATTCAAATGGACGTAAGCTTATACCATGAATATCAAGGTCTCTGCTCTGTCAGCTAGCACCCAACTCTCCATCTGAAATACACTCTCTGTTACTGATTTTTTGGTGAATCCATTGAGAAATATTTTATTTAAATACAAACATATATGAAACTATCCTTTCATTTTTCACACCAATATTTGCCTTCTATACATAGAAATTCGCACCTTGTTTTTTCTCACTAAACAATGTATTTTAAAAGTTATTTCATATCAGTGTATACAGAGTCACCTCATCCTTTTTAATGCCAGTTTATTATGCTATTGAATGAGGTACCATGATAAAATTAACAGTCCCTCAGTTGATGGGCATATAAATTGTTTCCAAGCACTTGGTGTTATAATTATGCACTAAACATCCTGATACCCTATTTGGAGTGTACTTCTAGGACAAATACCCTAGAGAGTTGTGTACATTTTAAATTTGATAGATATTACCAAATTGCCCTACAAAATGTGCTGTCAACTTCCATTCCATAAGTAGTGCAAGAGAGAATCTGTGCCCCAACAAAATATTATATTACATTTTTTTCATTCTTTGCCAATCTGATAGGAGAGAAACCTGTTGCTTTTTGTGGTTAGAATTTTCATGTTTTTTTATAAGTGTAGCTGAATGTTTTTCATGTTATGACCTTTTTTCTTTTTCATGTTGTGGTATTGGTCTTTTCCTTATTGATTTATGAGAACTTTTAGACCACCATTCATTTGAGACCACAGCATTCCACTTTAGTGCTGCAGATTTTACCTTGTAATTTTTTCAAAGATTTGTCAGTAAGTATAGTGGCCATAGAAAAACCCAATAATATTCATGAGTCATGGCTGATTCTTAGTAACATTAAACTTCCTAGTGGGCTTGATTATTGTCAAGTGAACAGTGGAATATTCTTGCCTGCTTGTTTTAGGCTTCATTGATCATAAAATTGTTTTGATCATATTTCTTCTTATTTAGGATAATAGAAATTAATAATGGTATGCAGTAAAATTAGTATGCCTGAGCAAACTTGTTTCTCACGTAAAATATTGGGTTGAGAGTCCCAAATCTCCAGTTAGTTAGGAAGGCAGCTGTCATAAAGTAAATTTTATGCATAAAATATTGGAGCTTATATAGGATTCTGTATTATCAGTTATATTTCATAAGTTCTGGGTATCCTCTTTAATGTTCCATTTCAAAATCACTACATCTATTACTTAGTGAAGCATTGTTTATGTTTCCTTTTAGCCCTTAACAAGCCAGGAGCAAACAGGGCAAGGCTCACTAGTGTCATAAGATAGAAGAGACAGACCAATTGCAATTTTTCAAAAATATTTTCCTAGTGGTGAAAAATGGAAGAAAAAACTGTATCTCTCCAAACAATCAGGACAGAGTTTACATAAACTTTTTGACAGTGAGAATAAATTTATATAACTTGAGAGAGTTACCATCAACTATTTCTGGATAAAGTAGAACTGCAAATTGGTTGGCATCAATACAAGTGAAAATAAGCTAACAATACAGATGGCTTATTCTCCCTCCCATCCTACTTTCACAAACAAAACCTTTTCTTCATTTTTTCTGCTGTAATATCTCCATTATCTACTCTTTCTATTCTTAATTCCATTATTTGAGATCACACGTTAGTATCTCTTCTCTGGTTTGTGGCAAAAATTTCTTTTTTTTTTTTTAAGATCTTTTAAAATTGAAGTATAGTTGATTTACAATGTTGAAGATATATAGAAAAGTGATTCAGTTGTACATATATATTCTTTTTCAGATTCTTTTCCATTATAGGTTATTACAAGATATTGAATATAGTTCCCTGTGCTATACAGTAGGTCCTTGTTGTTTATCTATTTTATAAATAGCAGTGTGTATCTGTTAATCCCGACCTCCTAATTTATCCTTCCCCCCTTTCCCTTTGGTAACTATAAATTCATTTTCTATGTCTGTGGGTCTATTTCTGTTTGTAAATAAGTTCATTTGTGTCATATGTTAGATTCCACATATAAGTGATATCATATGATGTTTATCTTTGTGTGACTTTAGTTGTGTGATAATTTCTAGGTCCATCCATGTTGCTGCAAACAGCATTCTTTTATTATTTTTTATGACTAATATTCCACTGTATATATATATACCACATCTTCTCCATCATTTAATTTTTTACTCTCCAATTCAGACTTCACATTTCCATTAGAGTTGCTTTTCAAAACTCAGATAAATGAAGGTCCTATTCAAGTCTTTGATTATCCTCCTCCACCCCTCACAAATCTGAACTTATTAGCATGACATTCAAACCCCTCAGTATTTTGGCCATACCTGGATTTTCTCATTAAAATTGACAGTATCTTCCAGTCACTCCCATTAGTACAGGTTTACTAAACCGTTTATCATTTCTCAACATATCTTGTATTTTCCTATTTCTGGACTTTTGCTCATTCTGATCTGTCAATCTGGAAGTCCCTTCCCACTCAGTACAGGTGTACTTAAAAATAGCTAAATTTTTTTGATGACTTACTGTCCCAGGAACCACTTTAAGCATTTCACACTCATGTCACCACTGAAAAACATAGGTACTATAACTCTTCACACTTTACAAATGGGGAAACTGAAGTATGGAGAGGTTAAGTAGTATGGAGTTAAACATAAAGCTGAATTTCAAACCTGGCATTCTTTCTCTAGAGTTGGAACTTGAAAGACTGTGTCTTGATTATCTTTTTATCCTCCACAGCATGTTATACATTATTTGTACAGTGCAGGTGCTAAATAAATGTTGTTTCTATTGAATGTTTTATTCAGATTATAATTTGGGCTTGAAAGATCCAGAAAATTAACTTAATTATCCACTTGAGAATGTCAGTGTTGTCTTGACCCGTGTTTCTTGAGAGTGGCTTCTTCCTTTTTTCTTAAATATTTCTGTTTTGACATTTACAGCCACAGCAGATGCTAGTCTCAGAAATCCAAGGACACCACAACATAGCAGTTTAGAGAGCAGTATGTGATGACCCCAAATGGTAGCAATTACCTAGAAGTGGCTACAGTTAGTAAAGTGACATGAAATCAAATCTGCTTTCCTTTAAGGGAAACTTAGAAAGTAAACATAAAAAGCCATAATTAAGAAAACTGACGTTAAAAATGTAGAATACATGCAGATTTCATTTTCTGTTAGTGTGATTAGAAGAAATTGGGAGACGTTATTTTTCCATGTCGTAATCTTTATTTGATAAAGCTAAATTCTCTATTAAATTAATAATTATTTGTATTTTAATCACAAACTATACTTAATATTAAAAGGAACTGTTCACAGCCTTCATAGCATTCATGTCAATTGAGGCCAGATGTAAGTTTCAAATATGGACTAAATTTACTGAATTTACTAAATTTACCCTGCGGAAATGGAAATGGAAAATTAAAAATTAAAATTAAGGTCAATGGAATCTCTTTACCTTTCCCTAACACTTGTAAGATTAAATTTCAGAATTAAAAATGTGTGAAACTTAAATATCCAGGTAGTTTTTACAATACGGTAGAGATTCATTTGGTAGAAAAAAATGCATTTTTGCTTGGTACTTTTCTGTGTTAACCTTTCTGAAATAACTCCTTTGAATGTGATTATTCTTTTTCTTTTTTTTTTTTTTTTTAGATGTTGGGGGTAGGAGTTTATTAATTAATTAATTAATTTTTGCTGTGTTGGGTCTTCGTTTCTGTGCGAGGACTTTCTCTAGTTGTGGCAAGCAGGGGCCACTCTTCATCGCCTTGCGTGGCCCTCTCACTATCGCGGCCTTTCTTGTTGTGGAGCACAGGCTCCAGACGTGCAGGCTCAGTAGTTGTGGCTCATGGGCCTAGTTGCTCCGCGGCATGTGGGATCCTCCCAGACCAGAGCTCGAACCCGTGTCCCCTGCATTAGCAGGCAGATTCTCAACCACTGTGCCACCAGGGAAGCCCTGAATGTGATTATTCTTTACAAGAATTTTATCCTGGCCTAAATTTCTTACCTTATACCAGGCTTATATACTGACGTTATACTAAAGTTCCTCAACCTCAGCACTACTGGTATTATGGATGGGATAACTCTGTTATATGGGGCTGTCCTGTGAACTGTATGACGCTTGGCAGAATCCCTGATCTCTAATTTGTTACTGGAAAAGGGACCCCTTCCAGGGCCCAAGAGTGGGCTCTTGTCTAACGCTTGGAAATGAATTGTCCAAGGAAATACATGTACCATCAAAACAAAACACTTTATTGGGAAGGGGAGGCCAGGCAGAGAGTAGCAGGGTAAGGGAACCCAGGAGAACTGCTCTGCCATGTGGTTTGCAGCCTCAGGTTTTATGGTAATGGATTAGCTTTCCTGGTTGTCTCTGGCCAGTCATCTTGCTTGTGCCCATATTTGGTCTGACTCAGGGTCCTTCCTGGTGGTGCATGCATCTTGCAGCTAAGATTAATTCTAGTGTGAGGATTTCTTTGAGGTTGGCAAGACATATTATGGGCTGGTGTCTCCTTCCTCCTTTTGGCCCCTCCTGAATTCTCCTGGTTAGTTTTTGGTAGCAGCACCATGTTCCTTATTTGGAAGTTCCTGTTGTGACACAACTTATGCAAGCGGTTATTATCATGCCTGGCCAAGGCAGGCAGTTTCCGTCATTGATTCCCCAGCATAGTCACTAGCTGCCATTAGCACCCTTTAAGCTGTCTAAACCAAAATGTCTCCAAACATTGCCAAGTGTCCTAGGGAGGTAAGGGGAGATTTCCTCCTGTTGAGAACCACTGATTTATGTTGACTCATTGCCCTTAGAATTTTTAGTCATTCCAAAGGATTCCTTAAAGAGAGCATGCTTTCAGGGAAGAAGACTACATTCCCTGCCTTTTTATCATTCCTTTTCTGTATTACTATAAGAGCCTTATCCCTCACCTGCTTTGGTTCCAACACATTTCTCTTATCCAATCTGGCACATGTAGCAAGGATACAATACCTTCATATAATGCATTATTAACTACATACTCAGACTTTGATGCCACAACTAGGTCTATTTAGATATCACGCTTCATTCCAGGATAAGAAGGAATGGTTGAGCTACATTGTGAGCTCTTGTCTTTCAACATCACGATATCAGGAATTAGTGAAGCAACTCCATCTGTGAGTTCCTTTCTCTCAAGCATCAGCAACTGTTAATTCTGTTATTTGGGATATTATGCATTAAAGTAATGCAGCAAAAAACTTGACATGAGTTTCTACCTTCTTTTTAGACAGTCTTCTACTACCAGGGGTGATCTCAGCAGGTAGATGTGTAGCCAGAGAATAAAGGAAACAGTGAACCACCACTGCCTCCCAGGATATTTTCATTTGATCCAGAGGCAATAGCTGCAGCAACAGAGACCTGCAGATATAAGAATGCAGCCTGAGTAGCCAACAAACACAGGTTATATGGAGATATCATTCAGGTTTCTTAACACCTTTAATAGCTTGCGTTTGTATTCTTTAAAAAATAAACTCAAAATATATTGTTCAAGTATTCATTTCACTAGTTTGAACAGTTACTGGTTTTCTTTGCTTTTATAGTCTTCGTCCCATTTTGCTGTAAAATTGATTTGGCCCTTGGGGTGGGGGAACAGCATGCACAGCAGGTCCTACCAATGCTGAGCACTTAAAATGCTATCAGATCTCCCAGCAAATCAGTGCTGTACAAATGAGGCATTGACATTTCCTTATTTAAACCTCACTCCCTTAGGGAAGGCTCTGTCACCAGGGTTATTAACTGGGATCTAGATCTAACTACTACATGCTACCATCTATATCCAGATAGTATAAAAATGGAAATTTCCATATTTTTTAGGTGACCTGTAGGATGAAAACCAATTTCTTTCTTTTTTTTTTCCTTTTTACCCCACTTTCAGCCTTTTGTTCTGCAAGGTGATACTGTCTAAGCATAGAAAGCAGGTAGCAATTTATGATAACATGGTAAAAACGTTGAGCCCATACATTTGTCAGAATAGATCTTTTTCCATTTGATCGTTATTATTTGCCTCTTCATTGTGACATACCCTAACTGCAAATGTAACAATCTAAGATCCTTCTTACTTATTTCTTGCCATTTACTCTTTGGTTTTGATAGAGTTTTGATTTTAACGTAATTCATTTCATAGATAGAAGGAATTCTTAGTATATCTCTGTTTTTAAGTTAGTCAATTACAAGTACAAATCAAAAGTTATACTGAAGAGACTAGGCAGCACCAAAGGTTAAGTGTACAGATTTTGGAGTCAAAAACGGGAATGCTAGTCCAGTTTTACCACTTCATATTTGTTTGATTTCAGGCAAGTTAACTGTTGTCTTGGAGCTCCATTTTTTTAAAGGCTGAGTCACCATTGCACTACATCACTTTAAACACCACTTTAAGTTTCATGAGACTTAATCATGAAATATAAATCACATGAGAATGTCAAGCCTTGTTTTTCCTAAAGTCCAATCAGTCTCTATCTAATATTCTCTGATTCCTCACTTCTATGTATTTCAGTTTTTCCATCTTTCAACAGTAAGAACTGTTGAATGATAATCATTTCTTCTTGTTGCTCAACTCCTATGTCTTAGGAGAATAACTCAGTTTTAGCTGTTAAGAACGTATGTATGCACTCTGTGTATGTGAGTGTTCTGTAAAACATTTGTTTGCCAAAAAAAAAAAAAAAGAAGAAAAATCATCTCTGGTGAATTTTGAAAACAAATCTCCTATGGTTTTTTTTTGTTTGTTTTTTTGTTTTTGCAGTATGTGGGCCTCTCACTGTTGTGGCCTCTCCCGTTGTGGAGCACAGGCTCCGGACACGCAGGCTCAGCGGCCACGTCTCATGGGCCCAGCCGCTCCGCGGCACGTGGAATCTTCCCAGACTGGGGCACGAACCCGTGTCCCCTGCATCGGCAGGTGGACTCTCAACCACTGCGCCACCAGGGAAGCCCTCTCCTATGATTTTTCCTGCTAGATATCTTCAAAACAGTTTAATTTTTTTCCTTTTTTAACCTAAAATTCTTAGGGTCATGGACAGTAGTTCAGCGTGAGAAATAAATATATGAATAGTTGGTCAAATCTAACAAACTTGAAAACATATGTGACTGAATCATCAAGTAGGTAGAGGAAAAGTAGCAATTTGAAACCAGAGTTTGAATAAATGAGAACCAAGAGCCTACACAGAGGCAGTGCCTGACTTAGAGTTTATCTTCCCATAGCTTTCACTTGCTTTCTATGGTATAGTACAGAGGTGGGCCTACTGCAGATAAAAGTATCAATAATAGCCTAAACAAACTTAAGCTCTAAAGGTACTTTGGATCATGAGTATGGAAAATCTGTGCAGGGAAAAATCAGAACATTATTTATAATAAATGAGAATTGTGTTATTATTGTTCTGTTTTTTCTTGTTCTATTGCTGATTGGAAAGGAAAAAACATCGTCTTTCCTTCCATGTTTCTCCATTGTTCTCTGACCACTACCACACTCACAACACTTTGACACCAGAGGTGTAGGTGTTTTCCCTGATCCAAGCAATTCTCTGTGGCATCAGCTGGATATAGTACAATTTCATTCAATTCTGGCAGTATCTAACTGAAGATAGCATCAGATCCCACAGGTTAAGGGCTCAGCCCCACAAGACTGCTCCCGTTCCACTTCAGATGCTAGTGCAAGTCCAGGTTGTCACTTATAAATCTGAGGTTTCAATGTCCCTTCCTAGGGTTTGATTAATTTCCTAGAGATGCTCACAGAACTGAGAAAAACACTTACATTTAGCAGTTTATTAAAGGACATGATAAATGATACAGATAAAGTATACAGATGAACAGCCAGATGAAGAGATACATAGGGCAAGGTCTGGGAGGGTCCTGAGCACAGGAGATTCTGTCCTTCTGGAGTTGGAGGTTTGTCACGCTGCCCAGTACATTGATGTTTTCACTAACCTAGAAGCTCTCATAATCCCATACTATTGGATTTTATGGAGACTTTGTCACGTAGACATAATCAATTATTAACACCATTTTCAACCTCTTTCCCCTCTCAGGAGAATTGGGGGTGCAGCTGAAAATTTCAAGCTTCTAATCATGACTTGGCCTTTCTGGTGACCAGCCCCATCCAGGAGCCATCCAAGAGTCCACCCAGAGTCACCTCTTTAGAACAAAAGATGTTCCTAGGGCTATTATCCCTTAGGAATTTACAAGGATTTTAAGAACTCTATGCCTGGAATAAGGACAAAGACTACATATATATTTCTTATTATAAATCACAATATCACAGTCATTCCCTTATCTTACAACATGGATTTCTTATAGTAAAACAATCTTAAAAGTCAAAAGATACTGACACATTACTAGAATACCATTCAGGTGTTAATGTACTATCTAGTCCATCATCATATCATATGAAAGTGTCTCCCACAGCAAGGCCACAGTTGTTTACAGGCTCCCATTTGATCCTGTCAAGTTTCAAAAGCAGCAATGGTGTCAGTAATATATGCCTTCAGTTTTTCAGGCATCTGGTATTATCCAGCCAAGAGACAGTATCATCCCTTGCTTTGAGTCTCTTTTGAGGTATTAATGTAATATGGAAGTTCCCTCATTACATAACCCAACTATTTATTCCTTTACCTAGAGCTGCTATTTTTCCTTACCTCTTTTTATACCCCAAATTTTCCACCTTTGGAAGGGACATTAGGCCCAGCCACTGCACGGGTCTGGATTGCATGCAGCAATACTAGTCTAGCAAATCCCTCCCCGTCACTGATCATTGTGATTTTTGTATGTGGCGTAAGAGTTATATATGCTTATTTTCCAGCTATCTTCACAAGAAACAGTGAGATAGACAAGTGGACAACTGTAATACAGGGCATGTCAGTCAAAATGGAGAAATGTTACAATTTTAGCCGTTTAGGAATTTGGCAAAGTAAACACAGCTACCATACCCATCTAATATCCAGACAGAGAATAATTTTAGAACTGAAGCAGATAACTCATTCTCTCTGAGACAGTGGTTCTTGCCTCTGGCTATATTTTAGAATCACCTGGGGTCGGGGAGTTGTTCAGAAATACTGACGTCCACCTTACTCTGAACCAAATTAGTGTAATATCCCAGATGGTATCTGGACATTGGTATTTTTTTAATACTTTCCAGGTGATTCTCACGTGCAGCCAGATTTGAGAATTACTCATGTAGGAAATTTATGTGCTGAATTCTTCTAGTATGAATGAAGATGTATTGATTTAATTTAAGTTTAAGCAATTATTTGGTTAATTGCACTTTAATGAACACAGTTGCTGTGTTCATTTTGCTTTGTACTTAAGCAATCTGTTGAAATTCCCATGACCTCGGTATTTTTGTGAATCAACTCTTTTTTAACACTACTGTTTTGCTATATCTATCTCCACTCTCACTTATGCAAAGTTGTGTCTACATTCTGTTAAATTTCAGCCATTGCAATTTTAAGAGGCTCAAACTCTAATGTTCTTCAACTGTACTACTTGCTGTGATCCAAATCACTTTTAACTTCTGTATCTTTCTCTTTCCATTTCCCTTCCAACTCGCCATCTTTTAGGCTGCAAGAGGAGGATTATTTGGTGCTAAAATGAAATTCCAATTTATCATTGTAGCTAAACGAGAAGTAAATTGGTATGTAATTTGTTTTTTGACATTTCCACTTTATTGCAGAGAAGCACGTGAATTCAATTAAATGTAGTTATGTCAAATATCTAACTAATGTACTTCTCAGGAATTATTTTGTGCACACATTAATGTATAAGCAGTGTGGCCTGCAGGAGTCATTTGGTTCTATATGCCGCAAGATCTCCAGGTCACAATAAGCAGCTTTATGACTTGTTAAAATATTCTTCAAAAATTTGTAGTGGTATTTCAATTGTAAAACATAATATTACTGTGTAATTATTGACAGCTTCAGAATGTACTTTTTTCAGAATCATTAGAATTATCCTGTGGCATTAGAACAACACTAGTGTGTTTTTTTTTAACTTTTGTTAAAACTGATTTAATCAGACCACAACAGAAACAGATGCAAGCTGATACAAAATATGAAAATAATTTGTTGTATTTAAATTACACTCCTTTACCTAAAAGTACAGAGCAATTTTTACATGCAGTATTATGTTATAAATCCTCACATCATTCCTCCAAAGGCAAGGACTCATTCTTTTTCTCATTTGACAAGTGGAGGTTGAATTGAAGTTTTAAGTGACACACCTAAGGGAATGCAAAGTGTCCTTGGTGGAGTCAGCCAGCTCTGTTAGCCTTTTAGAGCAACGTTCTCTCTTTTTCTGTGGGCTATGCCACTTGAACAACATAATCAGTTCATGAGACCCACTATGTTCTAGCAAAATTCTAGTAATGAGGACAGATACAGCAGAAAACAATACAGCAAAGATACAAGTACACAAAGGTTGACAGAACCATTTTTTTGTAACAGCTCTAAACTGGAACCAAACCAATTTGTGAATAGAAAAATTTCAGTATATTCATACCATGGAATATTATTCAGCAATAAATAGAAATTAAATATTAATGTGCACAATCATAGATTGATTTCAAAAACATTATATTAACGGAAATAAATTAAATACAAATGAATACTCTGCATGATTCCATTTGTAAGAAATTCTGGAGGTGCAGAACTGTGACAGAAAGCAGATTGGGGGTTACTCAGGGCAAGATGTGGGGGGAAGGGGATTGATGTAAAGGGTGTGAGGAAATCTTTTAGACTGATAGAGCTGTTCTATTTATTGAGAGTCATGGTGCCAACATGTATAAAATTATGAAAAATTTTATAATTAATTTTATTGTAGGTAATAGCTTAATAAAAATTTATAAACTTGTATTTGCATAAAGTTGTTCATATATCTATTTATTATGTTTTCAAGGTATGTAGTATCCACAGTGTTTCCAGATTTAATTTGTTGTTGATTATGGTTCTTCCCTCTCTCTCCGTCTCTCTCACTTTCCACCTTTTTCTTTTCTAATTAATCTCATCAAAAGTTTTCTGTTTGATGGTCTGTTCCAAGAGCCAAATTTTTCAATTTTTGATCTTCCCTATTATGTGTGCTTTCTGGATCATTGCTCCTGTGGTTATTATTTCCTTGCTTCTAGAGCTTTTGGGTTATTTTGATATTATTTTTTCCTAATGTATTGTGATAGATGATTAGCTCCATATTTCTTCTCCAGTATATGTATTTTAAAGCTATGCCTTTTCTTCTAGACACTGCTATATCCACATCTCATAACTTTTATATGTAGTATTTTTATTAACCTTTAATTCAATATATTTTGATGTGTCATAGTCAGAATTTTTAATAGAATATTGAAATAGGGCAATAAGAGAATATGCTGGTGTTTTCCCACCTATATCATCACATCAAACAAGCTTATATCGAACTCCTTCTCAACACAGTTTTTTAGAAGTCAGGTTTATTGAGGTGCAATTAAAGTACAATAACATACACTCTTTTTAAGTACACAATTCAATGAATTTTTTAAGTGTATAGTTATGTAACTACCACAGATCAAGATGAACATTTCCATCATTCCAAAGTCATTCCTGGTGCCCCTTTGCCATCCATACCATACCCCACATTGTCAACCATTGGTCTATTTCCCATGATTTTTGCCTTTTCCAGAATGTTGTATAAATAGAAGTGTATAGTATGTAGCCCTTTTTCTTGGTCTTTTTTCTATTTATGATATTTGTCCATAAGTTTGCATGTTCATTTTATTTATATGCAGTGTTCCATTAAATAGATGTACTGCAATTTGCTTATACGTTTACCAGATAATGGGCATTGGATCATTTCCAATTTGGAAATTTATAATAGAGTATAATAAAGTTGATATAAATACAAGTCTTTGTATAAAGATATGTTTTCATTTCTCATGGGTGAATACTTACGAATTAAGAATAACTGGGTTATATGGGTGATATGTGTTTAATTTTTTAAGAAACTGCTAAACAGTTTTCCAAAGCATTTGTACCACTTTGCATTCATGCCAGCAGTGTCCAAAAGTTCCACTTGCTTACCTACTCCTCAGTATTTGTATTGTCAATCTTTTTATTTTAGCCGTTCTAGTAAGCATGTAGCAATATTCTGCTGATTTAATTTGCATTGTCTTAACAAGAAAGGTGTTAATTATTTGTTCATGTGCTTATTTGTCATTCATGCACCTTCTTTGAGGCCTATACATTCAAAGCCTTTGTACCTTTTCTATTGAGTTGTTTATATTTGGTTATTTTTATTATTATTGTCAAGAGTTCTTTATATATTCTGATGTCAAGTTTTTGTTGTATTTTTTAAATATTTCCTTCCAGTCTGTGGGGTGTCTTTTCATTTTCTTGAGTGTTTTTGAAGAACAGAAACTTTTTTATTTTTAAGGAGCTATATCTTCAATTTCTTCTTTTGTGGTTCCTGCATCTTCTGATAATCTGTTTGTTGCCCAACTCAATATCTCCAACGTTTTCTAATATAGTTTTTCTCGAAATTCTATAGTTTTAGTCTTTATTTAAGGTGTGAGATAAACTTCAAGATGGAAGGAGCTTTCTCTGTTCTCCTTCAGCTCCAGTTCTGAGGCAGGCCTTATGCACTTTAGATTCCAGAGCATGGTTTCATCAGCCTTTCCACCTACCCTCCCCACCAACACCCCCACGCCACCTCCTAGCCCAAAGTAGTGAAAATCAGCTTTGTGTAATTTAGAAATCTTAGGCAGGAACACTTGGGGGTTTCTGACCCACCCACAATAGCGTATGCCTTTTGCTTTTATTCCCCATACCCAGAAGCAGTGGGTCCTTACTTCTCCAAGAGCTTGCAGCTTTTGTGTTTATGAAAAGTGGATGAATGGATAGAGAAGATGTGTCACATATATACAGTGGAATATTATTTAGCCATTAGAAGGACATCCTGCCATTTGTGACAACATGGATAGACCTTAAGAGAGTATGCTAAGTGAAATAAATCAGACAGAGAAAGACAAATACTGTATGATATCACTTATATGTAGTATCTAAAAAAGCTTAACTCATAGAAACAGACTAGAATAGTGGTTGCCAGGGGCCAAGGGTAGGGGAAAAAAGGAGATTTTGGTCAAAGGGCACAAACTTCCAGTTTTAAGATGAATAAGTCCGGGGAATCTAATGTAGACCATAGTGATTGTAGTTAATACTGTGTTATATACTTGAAAGTTGTTAAGAGAGTAGATCTTAAATGTTCTCACCACAAAAAAGAATTGGTAATTATGGAGGTGTTAGCTAAGCTATGATGGTAATATTTTGCAATCTTTAAGCATATCAAAAAAATACGTTATATACCTTAAACTTATACAATGTTATGTATGAACTATATCTTAGTAAAGCTGGAAAAAATAAGGCAAAAATAAATAAATAAACCTAACCATATTAATAGTCACTAAAATATAAATGATCTGCACACCTAAATTTAAAGGCAAAGATTTTCGGATTGGATAAAAAGCAAGTACCAGCTCTTTGCTGGCTATATATAATAAGCAGTATGTAGTACATAGTAGATAGGTGGCACTAGTACAATGGTGACTACATTAATATCAGACAAAGTAGATTTTAAAACAAATATTACCAGTGTAAGTGTATTTCATAATGGTAAAGAGATCAATTACTTGAAAGTACATAAAGATACTAAACGTTCATACCTTTATGAAGCAAAGATAGATAGGTGGATAATTACATACATACATACGTACTCAAAGAGAAGTTGACAAGTCAGCAATTATAGTCAGTTTTCAATATCCCTCTCTCAACAAATAACAGATTAAGTAGAATAAATGAAAAGAAAATCAGTAAGGCTGTAGAAGATATGAACATTGCTGTCAATCAACTGGACCTGATTGGTATTTAAAGAACAGTCCACCTGACAACAGCAAAATGCTTATTATTTTTAGGTGCACTGATAACATTTAACAAGATAGACAATATTCTGGGCCATAAATTTTCAAAATTTACATGATACTAAGTATATTCTCTGACCTCAACCAACTTTATATTGTTACAAAAACATATCTGTAAAATTCCAAAACATTTGGAAACTGACAAAAAATTTCTAAGTAACCCACAAGTTAAAGAAGAAATATAAAACAACTTTAGATTTTATTTTGAACTGAATGTTAGTGAAAACCCAAATTTTAATATAAATTTGCAGGATGCCCCTAAATTTAGCAGTAGTTGAAGGAATTTTGTAGCAATGTATCCCAATTAGAAAGAAGGGTCTAAGTAAAGAACCTCAGCTTTAACCTTAAGTAACTACAAAAAGAAGAGCGAATGAAATCCAGAGTAAGCGGGACAGGGAAATGATAAAAAATCAGATTGGAAGTCAATGAAAAATAGAAAAGAATCAGTGTATCTAAATGCTGGTTATTTGAATGAATAAAACCTTTGAGAACTTCTGGTCAGGTTAAGCATGAAAATAATAGAAAAGACTCAAGTGTTCAATATCAGAAATTAGAAAGATGATTTTGGTACAGATTTTACAGATATTGAAAGGATAACATGGGATAATATGGCCAATTTTATGATAACAAATTCACAACTTGGATGAAATGGGCAATTCCTTGAAAGTCAGAAATTTTAAAAGCTCACTGAGGAAGAAATAAATAATGGAAAAACACTGTATTTATTAAAGAAATTGAAATTATAAGTAAAAACTTTCTCATGAGAAAAACTCTAAGACTAGATGGTTCCAACTATGATTTCTATGAAATACTAAAGGAAAAAAAATAATACCAACTCTTTCAGAAAGTTGAAGAGGAGGGATACTTCCTCAGTCATTCTGAGTTAAGCACTATGCTGATTTCAGAAATTACAAAGAAATTACAAAAAAAAAAGGGGGGAGAATAAGAAGAAGCAAAACAAAAACCTGTATACCAATATCTTAATGAATACAGATGCAAAAATTCTAAACAAACTTTTAAGGAATTGAAACCCACAATGCACAAAATATACAAAATAGAAAAATTATATGTGGTGACCAAGTGTGGTTAATGCCAGAAGGCTAGGTTGGTAAACATTCTATATCCCTAAATCCTTGGGTCTGGGATTTAAGAAATGGTCAATAAACATTTGTTGATCTGTGATTGGTATGGAAATACAAAAGACCCTGAATGGCCAAAGCAATCTTGAGGAAGAAAAACGGAACTGGAGGAATCAGGCTCCCTGACTTCAGACTATATTACAAAGCTACAGTCATCAAAACATTGTGGTACTGGCACAGAAACAGACATATATATCAATGGAACAGGATAGAAAGTCCAGACATAAACACACGCACCTATGGTCAACTAATCTATGACAAAGTAGGTAAGAATATACAATGGAGAAAAAATAGTCTCTTCAATAAGTGGTACTGGGAAAACTGGACAACTACATGTAAAAGAATGAAATTAGAACACTCCCTAACGCCATGCACAAAAATAAACTCAAAATGGATCAAAGACCTAAATGTAAGGCCAGATACTATAAAACTCTTAGAGGAAAGCATAGGCAGAACTCTTTTTGACATAAGTCACAGCAAGATCTTTTTCAATCCACCTTCTAGAATAATTAAAATTAAAAAAAGACAAACAAATGGGACCTAATTAAACTTAAAAGCTTTTGCACAGCAAAGGAAACCATAAACAAGATGAAAAGACAACCCACAGAATGGGAGAAAATATTTGCAAATGAAGCAACTGACAAGGGATTAATCTCCAAAATATACAAACAGCTCATGGAGCTCAATATCAAAAAAAACAAACAACCCAATCAAAAAATGGGTGGAAGATCTAAATAGCCATTTCTCCAAGGAAGACATACAGATGGGCAATAAGCACATGAAAAGATGCTCAGCATTACTAATTATTAGAGAAATGCACATCAAAATTACAACGAGGTATCACCTCACACTGGTCAGAATGGCCATCATCAAAAAGCCTACATATAATAAATGCTGGAGAGGGTGTGGAGAAAAAGGAAACCTTGTACCTCTCTTTTAAATCTGACTTTGCTTCTGCCTTATTTCCCTATGACAAGTTTTGTTAACATGGTGTATCTGAATTTCAAAAGGAATCTGCCAGATTTTCTCATAAAATTTTTGTGAACAATATGGAAACATGGGGAGAGAGAAAAGAATGTCCATTTACTGAGAAAAATATGCCAAATGACTTTTTACATTCTGATATACACAGTATTTTATCAGCAGTTTGGCATGACTGTTCTTCATGAGCCATGCTGTATCCAGATGATGAGCCTTTTCCTTTTTAAATGTTCTTTAAATATGCTTTGAAAATTATGCTCTAGAATTTCACTGATACTCATCTCCGAATTCTTAGAAGTTTAAGAAGTCAACTTTGTTTTTTTTATATAAAAAGACTAAATTTATGCCTAACTTTAGACTTCTGGTATCTTGTTCTCACATTATTATGTGTTACAGCTTACAACCCTCAAATAACGTAAGCCTGGTTTGTCAGAAATGTTGTTTGTGGTTATGTTCCTGTGGTGGATTTTATTATGTTCAAAACTTATCACATGCCACTCCTATAAGTGGTTAATATATCCCAGCCCATTACCATGGACTTTACATGTCTTTCTCTGTGCGGGTTATTATTCTCACATCATTGTTTTGGCCTGTTACTTACTTTGTCCAGTAAGAGGAAGTACATTTGGTAGTTTTGAGCTCAAGTTTTGAATCACTACATATTTCTGCCAGCACTCTTGCTCTTTCCCTCTGCCATGAGAATGGCATATCCAAGATGGCACCAGTTCCTTTAGCTTAGATCCCAGAATAAGACACATGGAGAAGAATCATAGCTGTCATCCACAGTTGCTTACAGGGAATGTTGTAATGTAGGTGAGAAATGCACATAGTTGTTACATGCCCTGATATTTGAGGTTTACTTTATTGTAATAGCAAAAAAGAATAATAGTTTCACTATCAAAATCTACCTTTCAAAACTGTATTTTTGATCATTGAAGAAAGAAACTGTTGCTGATTATTTTAAATACATTTTCCCCATTCTGGGCAACTATTGATAATGTGGCTAAAGTAACTTATTTCACCCTTAGATGTATCAAATATTTTGATGATATATCTCAAAATACTGAATTAATTCCAACAGTTTCAATTTAGCATGACTGGATTCATCTTGAACAAATCAACTTTGAATATGTTGGTTCATGTAACTATATTTTTGATTCTTCATTCAGTTCTTTTGTATAGAATGTACACAGAACTTAACATCTGCCTGTCTTACAGGAAACATGGCTCCTATTGTAAAAGTATCTAAACTGTGTATAGTAAGGAATGGAAAGAGGGCTGAGGTTTGTGGTCTCAACAACCATGCTGAAAAATATTGCACTATATTCTAAGGCCATGCTTAAGCTGAATTGAAAGGACCCGACTTTGTTCCTTCTGTCACCTCAGCCTCTGTACCCTGTTGTATATAACCTCATATTCTACATATTCTATATATCTTTATATCCACCACTTACTGTAGATGTGTTTTCTCATCGTGACTATCTGCCATCCCTTCTTTCCAGCTGGCCTTTAACAAGGAGAACATAGTCATGCTCATTTAATGCCCCTATTATTTTTATAACTTTTTTTTTTTAACTGTTGTGTAAAGCCTTAGGGGTGGGAAATAAGGTAAGCATGGGGCTAGGAGGATTCTTGGGCCCTGAAGTAATTTAAATTGACAACGATAAGTTTACCAATAAGTGAGACAAGTTTCCTTATTGGTCCTTATCATAAACAAGCTAAAGGAAAAACTGAGGTCAGTAGCTGGTCTTGAGCTATCCCCCTGAGCATATAAAATATGAAAATGGTTTCTAGGTATTTTCTTTTTTTCCTTTCTTCTTCTCTTGTATTTTTTCTTCAGTATATTTTTATTTGTGCTGTCTACTAAGGAGTACTGGACAATGAGAATAAAACAATTAATTAGTCAACATGATCCCTTATATGAAAAATTCAGTGTACATTAACATAGGAACCCAAACTAATCTAAAGATTCAGTTAAGTTTACCCTAAAAAGACATTTGTGTTGAGGGCTGAAGGAGTTACCCAGATAGAAAGTAGGTTGAAGAGAGGTTACAATGAAATATTAATTAAAAGAAAAATAATGGGTGAGGAAAGATAATAATGTTCTTGGAGTAGAAAGAACCCTAAAGAGGAAGGTAAGGATGAACAAAATGTAGTGACTGAGGGACAAAATGGTGAGAATCTGATTGCGCTGGGAAGGATTTTGGATCATGTTCTAAGAGAATTCAGAAGTCTTTGAAATAATTTAAGCAAGGGAATAATATGAAATTTTCCAAAACCTTGTGTGGAGAGTAGTTGAAAGGAAACATAGCTGATGAAAGAAAATCATGATACTAGAAATGTGGTTAAGAATTCACGTGTCAGAGGAAAAAAAAAATATAATTCACCTGTCAATTTGGTCATGCAAAGCACTTAGGTCGTTTTTGATAATGAGAAAAAATTTATGGTTGGGTAAGATTTGTGGCTTCCACATAAACTTGCTAGAAAGTTACAGTGAAATTCTGTCAAATTTTTCTTGAACAAACCATAAACAAAACAACCTGTTCTGAAAACTGTGGAGTCCCAGCACTTTGCCTTTTTGTTTCTCCCATCATCACTGATATGAAAGTTTCATATGGCCAATGAGACAAAATTCCAGAAACAGGACTCTTTTATCCTCATTGTCTTCAAAAGATAGTAAGAAATTCTCTCTCTCTTTCTGTCCCTGTCTGTCTGTCTCAGATAGACAGATGATAGACAGATAGATAAATAGATAGATAGATAGATAGATAAAAATCTGCTACGTGGGGCTCAAGACTCAGGCAGCATTTTCAAGGGCACAGGATTTAGGCCTCACTCAACTCGTATATCCTGTTCATAAAAAGGAGGGAACATTTTTCTAAAATATGTTCACAATCCATATATAATAAGCACTTCTAATATACCTTCTAATTTCTAGCACCCATTGTGATAATTAACAAACCCATTTGTATATTTATCATAGTAATTAATAAGGTGTCCTCTTATTTTCTAGATACGGCTTAACAGCACTTGCAGTGGCCTAGTAACTGTATCTGGGGTGAAACTTTGCAGGGATCACACGAGTTTGCCACCACTATAGAGTTAATTCCTATAGGAGAACTGCCAACACCTGAGTGGTAGCCTTAATCAAAAAGTTACATTTTTCCTGCTTAAATATTTTAGGATAAAATACAGATGTTATATTAGATATACAGCAAAAAAAAAAAATACAAAAAATGATTGAACCTAAGCTAGAGTGGCGGCAGTGGAGATAGAGGGATATTGAGATTTGAACAAAGAACTTCCTAAGAATTAAAGTAGAATAACCAACCTGGAGAAGTGAATAGTTGTGGGTAGTGGTGAAGAGAAGTTGATTGTAAAGCAAGACTGTGAGTTTAAGTGACTCACGAAAAGATATCTGACCTATTATTTATTTCTTTCTGAGGGTTCATTAGAAGGCCAATAATATAATTGATAAAATATATAGAGAGAAAGGAGATGAAGGTGGATCCTAACTTCTCCAAGCTCACTAGTGGTCTTAATCCAAAATGCATTTGCTTCCAGGATGGTCAGACTATCTATCAGAGCCACTTTTGTCAATCTATTAAGAGGAATATATACAGGTATTGAAATATGCTTTCAAAATCCTAAATATAAGTAAAATTTCCTGTATAGATATTGAGTTACAGGATTACCCTCCACTGGAGGATAATGTTACATTTTACTTCATCCTAATTTCCTTGACTGTTTTTCAAGTTAAATGCTTTGACTTGAAATGGTTTTTCTGCGTTCTTGTCAATGACCTCTTTATTTCTAAGTTGATTTATGTGGTTTAAGAAGGAAAATGGAAAGAAACTAAGGTAGGTAAATAATATACGTCAATATGGGGTGCTGTAAAGGTTTTATTGCCACTTGTTTGAGAGGTGCCCTCATAAAACAGTGTACCATTCCAAATGCACAGAAATAAATCTTCATAGCAGAGTACATGTAAAAACTATCAAGAAATAAAACATGCATGTGTATGTGTGTATACATGTGTGTATTATATATACATTAGAAATTGGATGTAATCTTGCATTTTTACTTCTTTAAAGAAATTTTATTTGCTTTATGCTTAGATTTAATGTTTTGTTGTATGAAGGATATACATTTATTTCTTTTACATTTGACTCAAATTCTCCTTCATTAAAATAATCTTTCATATTAAGTCAATTTATATCATTTAATTCAGATATGATATATATCATACTTCAGACCTTTCCCGAAATGTATTTTGAAATGTATTAATACTCAGTGATATTTAAAATTAAAATATTTGTATTTTAATACTCAGTGATATTTTTCAAAGTTTTTTTGTTTGTTTTTGTATTCAAGATGACTAAACTTTCTTAAACTATGTGATTTGTGGTTACATACTGGCATAGGAAGCACAAGAGAGATTATCCTATGTGGCTGAATAAAGCTTTATTGATTTTTACACATGTAAAAAAGCTGTAGAACTACAAGAAATTCCACTCATATCTCATCTTAGGTTGAACATTGACTGTTGTAAAGCCACAGTGCTTAAATGTGGATGGAGCTTATAGGCTACAAATGATTCTTTTTAATGAGCTGAAATTTGTGGCTCTGGCTCATGGGCCCTAGGGAAATGAGTATAAATTTTACACACATGAATAAAGCAGGAAATGTCATTGATTTGAAGTAAACCACAGCTAACCCTCCATAATCAATTCTGAAAACACTGTATTTTGTTATTTTGAATATGTACTTTGTTGTTTCCTGGATGAGAGAAAATGAACAACTCTAAGATGAACAATATCATTTGGCTTATAATAAGATTGCTTATTTTTGAGGTTTTAATTTGGTTGATGGGATTGAAAGAAAAGGGCTTACTTTTTTTTTTTTAATTCAGAGTAGATGATATATGGCACTAGAATCCTGGACAGTTTCTAGTCTTTGAATGCCTGAAAGGCAGAGACCTTATTTTATTCATTTTTATTTTCCTAAGACCTAATAAGTAAGTGATTATTCAAGTTAAAACAATTCTATAGGTCTCTGTACTTTTAAAATGTATATCCATACTTATAGTATTATCTTTTATTTCCTCTATCACTAAGGGAAAAAAAAGTTTCCCTCCCTTGATATGTACCTTTTTCTTTTCTGTTACATATTAATTCTCATTATTAATTATATCCTTTGCTCTTTTTCTCTTTTACCACAAATACTAATCCTTTAGCTTTTTGTTTCCTTCTGATTTCTTCCAAACCATAGACTTGATAATCTCTTTAAATACAGCCAATGTTTCATGGCCCATTGTGTGCCTTTTGGTATTCTATTATTATAGGACAAAAAAGATCATTTAAAAATTATTTCTCATGATTCTAAGTTGATTGATTGATTATTCTGCTTCATGTGGCATTGGCTGGCTACTGAGATGACTGAAAAGTCAAAAATATCCTCTTTCTCTTAGCTGCCATGATGGTGCTAGCCATGACCTAGAAGTTCAGGTGGGGTTGTAGACCTTGGTTATCTTCCATGTGGGCCTCTCCAAACAGCTGCTTTGGCTTTATTTTAGCATTGATTCCAAGAATGTATGCTCCAGAAGAACTAGCCCCAATGTGCATGAGCTTATCAAATCTGCATGAATCATATTTGGTAGTGTTTCATTGGCCAAAGTTAACCATATTCCAAATCCTCAACCAATGTGGAAGTATGAATACTGGAGGGTGATTCATTGGGGAACCCAAAATAAGAGTCTATCACAGTCTGGGATTTGGAGATAAAAGTTTTATCAAATACAGACTGATAGTTTCTTTAATAGTTTGAAATCGACAGCTGAGAAAAAAATGATTTTAAAAAACATATAAATAGAAAGAACATATAAATAGAAAAAAATGATTTTAAAAAACATGTATAGAAAGACAATATCTCTTCTTTAATATCTTTATATATTAAAGATATAAAGATATTCTTTAATATCTTCTTCAGAGATATGTTATGAATCCTCTGTTCACTATATGATTTGTAAGAGAAATACTGTTCAAATGCCAACATTTGAAGTCAAGGTATCTTAGACCAAACTCTTTCAGAAAAGAAAATAATGTTTAAGCTTTAAGTATTAATGTATAAATTTAAGAAATGAGGGAAATAGAATGAACATTTTTGAGCATCTACTGTGCGCCATATACCTCACTAATGTCATATTATTTAATTATCATAGCATTTTTTGAGAAGAAAGTATTAATTTCCCAATTTTATCGAGAGAAAATTAAGACTCAGAAGAGTAACCATCCTGTACTTCATAAGAATAGTAGATAATAGATAATAGACTCAGGATTTTGTCAGTATTCAAACTCCATGTTCTTGCTACTACACCGTATTGCCAGAAAGAAGAAATACATGTAGTTGAGCCTTCAAAAGAACGAGCATTTGAAATACAAGTAAACGTAGTAAAATTCTAAGAGGAGTCCTGCATGCATCTGTCAAACCCACCACTGTCCTTTACTGGAAGCATGTTTACTCAGGTTTGCTCTCAACTTTTTGACTTCCTATATAATCTCAGGTGACAATAGTACAGGTTCTAAAAAGACATGAGCTAATTTACAGTCAAACTCATTTTTGTTAGGACAGCTAAAGCACATGCTTTTTTCCTCTATGCCTTCTTAATTCTTAGTTATGTTTATTTACAGTCCAGTATTGCCAGATGTAGTATTTTACTGCTTAATGAAAGTTTTTAACTACTTGCTATAGTAAATTCAGACTAAGACCAAAAGTAAGATAAAATAAAATGAAGAAAGGGCAAAAGAATAACTCAAAGGAGTAATATCATAGAGATTCCAACTTATCTCCCTTATGGGGTTTCAGGGTTACAGACATTACCTTTAAATCAAACACACTAACTTCATTTCTGTCACATGACAATATCTCCCCATCTTATGTGTTTTACGTGGTTGAGAATAAGAAATTTAAATGAATTCCAAAGTGTCTCATCTCTCCTAACCCTTAAAAGCAGCATTTAGTACTTCAAAGAAGAAATTAAACTCTTGATAAAGTAGTTATTCAAGATATTTAGTTTTTTTACTTTGATGAGGCCATACTTCATAGAAGAGACATCTTCAAACTAAAAGTTCCAGTAGTGAAATAACACCAGAACTTAGAATATAAATGGTTTTAAAGGCTTTATCAAGGAAATCCCAGATAATATGGAACTAGTCTCAAATATGGTCTTCTGATCAGTTTCATTTGGCCACATTCCAGCTGATTAGGTAGAAATTCCACTGACCTGAGCAATGAAATTATTATCTATGAATAGGATTTTAAAACAAAATCAACTCTACTCAGATTTTGTTAATATGAAAACGTTCTATTGATTAGTTGCCTAATTAAATATTATTCCATGCTGGTAGCATTTTTCTGAGTGAAAAGAAGAGGGTTCCATTCTTATAGTTTTGTTTTAATTCTCTCCTGAGACGCTATTTTTTTTTTTTTTTTTTTTTTTTTTTTTTTTGTGGTACACGGGCCTCTCACTGTTGTGGCCTCTCCTGTTGCGGAGCACAGGCTCCGGACGCGCAGGCTCAGCAGCCATGGCTCACAGACCCAGCAGCTCTGCGGCATGTGGGATCTTCCCGGACCGGGGCACAAACCCTTGTCCCCTGCATCGGCAGGCGGACTGTCAACCACTGCGCCACCAGGGAAGCCCCTGAGACGCTATATTTTAAAGGGAAAGGAGAGAATGGAAGGGGAGTTGTTAAGCAGGAAAGAAATGTGATCTTAGTCACTCTCTGGATTTGTGTCCTGGCTGCATTAATGCACCCTAAGGTGATAAAATTTATTTGAACAGGGCTAGCTTTGTAGTGCTCTCTGCTGTCTAGATAAAATAACAGCAATGCTTTGACTATATAATCCTATGTTAGTAGTTCTAAACCTATAGTTAGTCTCTCCTTTTTTATTTTTCCCTTGGGAGAGAATAATAAATGAGTATGAGTACTAGAAATATAATATTAAATGGTCTTAAATATGACTGGCTGCAATATGTTTGGATATAGTAGTTGTAAATGTTAAGCTCAGTAAAATTTACTGGGAAAACCAATAGAAATGTATTAGAAGTAAATCAGAAAAACTTTGCACATTAATAAACATAAACTTAGTTTATTTACTGTGAAAAAGCATCTGGGAATGCTGAAAGAATAGGACAAGAAGGATAGGAAGAGGTAAAGCACTGAAAAGGATGTTTACCTCCTCATATATACTAGAATCAACCTTCAACTTGTAGGCATGATTATCCTTAGATTTTCAACGTACTTACAAGAAGAGTTCTTTATGCTAGTCCCTAGTAATTTACACATGTCTAAGTGGCTATACATAGGATGTTTTATATCCACTAAACTGTGAGACTTCAAAAATCTTAAAGTTCTTTCAAAATAGAAAAAGAAGTATTTTTTTAATGTCAAAAGGTACTTGAAAGAGATTTGGAATGTCGAAATTTAGAAAAGAAGACGTCAGTTCTCTTTTTCCTTTTATAGAGAATTTAATCCAATTAATCATTTTTCTATAAAAAAGCAAATCCCAGGTGCAGCAATGAGCTGCTGCAACCAGGAGCTTTCCTAAAACACATCTGGCAGTAAGAGGAGAGCTACAATGTGAAGAGATATACATAAGATGGCACTGTTAATTTTATTTCATCCATTATAAAAGAATTGAGCTATATGATTGCCAGTGAAGATATGTATACTGCATATCAAGTTTCTCCCCTGAGGGAAATTAATAAATGCAATAATGCTCTTGCCTTTACAAGGGTCCCAGGAGTACATTATGGGCACTTAGAGGCAATACTAAGTGGCTGAAAGCTAGATTTCTTTTTAAAGGGGGCTTCAGTGGACTCTGAGCCATATGAGTTTTAAAACAAAATTAGAAAGGTTGTTAAACAATTTACTGCTGCTAATAGCAAATAGTGGCACAATTTATTATACTATTTACCTATTATCTGGCATTGAATACCTCTGACAGCAAAGGAAGTGAGATATTTTTTAGAGTGGTCTTGAGGTATTAAAGGACCAATGTGTGCTTGAGGACCACATTGTTCCAAAGTTTCTAATTCTGTATTTAATGTTTAGAAAATGTATAGGTGGCACCATTCTGGTCCCTGGGAAAAGACACTGTGTTGAAAAAATATATGTGATAAAAATATAAGAAACATATATGTAGTATGCATTATATCCCATTGTCAATGAGAAGGAAATTTCTCTTTTGTATTTCCAAAGTAGAAGTGAGCTGGATAGATCAAAATAAGGAATAAATAGAAAGGAGTCACCAAATGAAAGTATACCTTGTGTGTATAATTATTATTAATATTTGACCCCTGACATCTGAACTTTAACTTGTTCTTATTCTTGTGGCATATCCATCCTGGGATGTAATTAAATTCTATTGGGTATTGAATTTGGATCTGTCATGACAGAGACAGGACATCTTTCCTGTATACCTATGCACAAATTAATGTGAAACACATTAATAATATTAGTAAATATAGGATCTAATTCTTATTCTGTGAAGACCTATCCCAAATGATAAATATAGACAAACTTAATCAGAAAGTATTTTCTAAAGTAAGGGTTTTCAATGGTTGCTAACTGGAATTGGTAGAATCAGATGAATGCCAACTAAAGCAAAAGATTTCCAACATTACACTAAATGCACTATTCAATGAGTGGAGTATAGATTGAGTTACATAAAATTAAGTGTTTCTTTAAATTGCCCACCTGATATTAACGTCCTGTTTCTTTTAAATTGCACAGCATTTCAAAGCAAATCAAGAATGAAAGAACGAGAAACAAAGAAAGTTGAGTAGGTATGTCTATCTGTATATATCTATGCTAGATGCGTTCCATTGCTACATTTTAGTTCACTGTAAAACCCACGGAAAACATAAGGGATTCATCAAACCTTGCTCACATTCCATTCTGACGGTTCCTCTAGGCAGTCTGTTCTTCTGTTGAAAATGATAACTTCCTTATGTTTGGGTTGCCTGCAAAGAACAGGCTTGGAAAACAGACTCCTATAAATAATCTGTGGACTCAATAAACTCCATTTAACTTTATAAAGTATAATTTGCAGAAAGTGAAAAAAATGACTCTCTACTCAGTGCCCAGATTTGGATTTCTAATAACATTCTCCAATAGAAGGAAATGTTTGATTATTGGGCTGGGACAGATATTATGTAAGATGAGCCTGCAACATCTTATAGTGCCAGAAAATAGGGAAATGCTCAAACACACAATCACACACATACACACACACACACTATGTCAAAGGATCATGGGAGCAAACTGAAAGGGCTTCCAATGACCAAGCTGGAACAATTTGAGCAACAAATAAATAATGTAACATTGGATTATCACCCAAGGTATAAAATAAATATCCACGAGTCCATAATAATATAAATAAATCATTGAATAAATAAATGGGGACGAATAGATACATCCTCTGTGCAGACTTCCCAATAATTTTGGTAGATGTTTCCTATGCAAAAAGTGGAGCGTAACTCCCCACTCTTGATGTGTGGGCTACACATCTTTCCAAAGAGTATAATATAGAAGGAGGAGAGGAATAACTATTCAGGGAAGAAACCTGAGGTGATTAAGGCCAACAATAACACTGGCAAATGATGCTGATAGAATATACCCTTGGTATGATAGGATGAGAATATCACTGTACCTCAGTAGTTTTTCTCCCAATAACTCCAGTATAATCATGAGAAAAGCATCAGACAAATACCAATTGAGGTATATTCTATAAAATATCTAAGACGCCTCAATATTGCCAATGTCATTATAAACAAGGGAAGTTTTCACAGCCTAGAGGACCCTAAGAAGACATAATAATGACATGTATTATGTATTCTGTATGAGATCCTGGAACCAGAAAAGAGCATGAGGTAAAACTAAGCAAATCTGAATAAAGAATGACTTTAGTTAATAACAGGGACTCCCCGGGTGGTGCAGTGGTTAAGAATCCGCCTGCCAATGCAGGAGACACGGGTTCGAGCCCGGGCCTGGGAAGATCCCACATGCTGTGGAGCAACTAAGCCCGTGCGCCACAAGTACTGAGCCTGTGCTCTAGAGCCTGCGAGCCACACTACTAAGCCTACATGCCACAACTACTGAAGCCTGTGTACCTAGAGCCAGTGCCCTGCAACAAGAGAAGCCACCGCAATAAGAAGCCCATGCACTGCAACAAAAAGCAGCCCCTGCTCACCACAACTAGAGAAAGCCCGTGTGCAGCAATGAACACCCAACGCAGCCAAAAATAAATAAATATATTAAAATAATAATAATTTTAAAAATCAACTCATTAGTTGTGACAAATGTACCATCCTAATGTAAGATTTTAACAAGGAAAGTAAGTGAGGGGTAATGAAAATTGTCCTATCTTAATGACTTTTTTGTAAATCTGAAACTATTGTAAAATAAAGTTATTAAAATTTTAAAGCACAAATTGAGATTGTATCAGACTTAATTTGCTTGTTAATGAGGGATCCACAAGGTGGTAAGTTTGGTTCAAAGAGAAAGATGAAAGAATTTATAGTCACTGAAAGAAGTAAGTTTGAATAAGATTTCTAAATTAGATTAAAACTGGTACATGTCCTTCAAAGCAATAGAAGTATAAATTTGGGGGATTATTTTTTCTATAAATTATTTGCATTTTTACTGAATGAAATTGGACAAGAATTGTTTGCATTGCAATTGTTTTTCTACAAGTTAACATCTTTCTTTACAGAGTTGTTAAATACCCTAATCAGTAGAAAATGACAAGTCAAATAAGGGGACACACCTAGAGAGTTACATAAAGGATAGAAAGTGATCTCTTTGCCTATTTTTAAGTTTTGATAATTTTTCATTATAGTTTGTTTGACTTGGTTGCATACACAGAAATGATGTTATATAGCCAGTATCTTGCCTGTATCATTATGTCTTACAACGCAGTTTTTGAAAAGCACACAGAAATTATTTCACAGTTTTATTTTATTTTTTAATGACATAAAACAATAAGCATTTATTTCTTGCTTATGCATCTGTGGGTTGGTTGGGTTTTAGCTTATTTAAGCTAGACTTGAGTGGGCTTGTTGCCAGTCATGGATCAAATTTAAGTCAGTTCCATATGTCTTTTATTCCTGGATCACCAAAGTACCTAAAGCAGGTTTGTCTCATTGATGAGGTCAGATGGTCCTAGAGGATGAGCAGACAAGGCTTCTTAATGCCTATGCTCAGAACTGGCATCTATCATTTCTGCACATATTCCACAATGACAAAAGCAATGACCAGGCTCAAGTGGGTATAGGATATACCCTTCTCATGAAGATCAGAATTTGGGAGAAATAAACTTTAAATGAACAATAATCAAATGTACTATAATACTGTATTAGACCTTTGAGTGTAACACACATTTCCAGTGGCAAAGTTTTCATTTCACAATTTTATTAGATTTTTTCTCCAGAGCATGAGTCATCAGTTTTCTTTTTAAGCCTTTAAAACAAGGTGGTGTCATTCCAGAAACAAGAAAAGTGTATTCTACACATGAATTTCGTTTTTTAGTTTAGTTACTAAAATAAAGAAATGAGAACATTATTCATTAACACTGTCTTCCTTTAACCTTAACCTTGAAATAAAAATTGCTTCTCAAGAAAATATAAATTTTTCATGAAAATGTATTGTTTAGAAAACCCCAGCATTACCTGAGGAAGCATTGGTAGTTACTAATAAGTTTGTGTAGAAGGATACCATGCATAATTCTGTAGAACACAGATAGTTATATGTAACAGTTTGGCTAATTATTCATTTCGTCGCTTATGGGTGCACTTTAGTTTCTTGTGCAATTTTTATGCCTGTTAGGTGATAGTAGGATCAAATCTTAAACTCATTTGGAAAGATGCTGTGACTGAAAGGTCAGCTTTAAAATCCATGAAAACTTGGCAGTTCTAATAATAACTGGGGAAACAATTTGTACATTACTGAATTTTACGAATTTTTTAACATGTAGAAGAAAACATGATTAAAAGAATAAAGTGATTAAAGGAGCCACATGGAATGACATAATTTCATTTTTTGGCAGGCATAATTTCCTTTCAGTTTTACAGTTCAAAATACATTAGTTATTGTCTGGAAAATTGAACGAACTGGAATAAACTAAGACCTATATCACTGCTGAGTTTTTCAAGTCGATCTTTGTAAAAGAATAAGACCAATAGCTCTATTATGATAAGTTTTGTGGATGTGGAAAAATGAAATGTATATTCTTATCTTAACGATAAAAAATAGGCTATTGTTGTCTTTTTCTATTTGCTAAGGAATTTACCAACTTGGAGAAATCATTCAACATTCCTATGTGCCTCTTAGTACCTAGTTTAGACTGGTAAATTTCTGGGTGCTCAAAACATATTCTCTGATTAATATGTATCTGATTAATTATCTAATATATCTGATTAATAAATAGGTAAACATATAGCCATTAGGTCATAAGCTTATCTCTTTAACTTGTTCATGCAACTCTGTACAATGGTCATTTAGAAAAAAGTTCCCTTGGCTCTTACAGGGGAGGTAGTATTTAAAGTTGTCTTTGCTGGTGTCATGTATAAGGAGAATCAATTTGGGGTACTGACAGGTCAATATTAAAATGGAATTACTACCTACGTATATGCAGTATATTTTTCTTTTGTCATCTTAATTTTATTTGTTTAAATTGTGTTTTTCTCATAAATAATTCAAGGGAAAATTATTTGATTCTGAAATGGATAATTCAATTAATGATTGTCTCAGTATTTATGCATGTTAGACTCACAAGCCAATGCCAACCAGTTCTGAGAAACTACTAATTACCTCATTTTGACTATATTAAAGGACAGTGTCTGTTTGCTCTATAAGTATGAAAAATCAGCAATCTCCAGGTTTACTGATACAAATTATAATGATATATCTATTGCAAGGGGCTTTCTAATTATCTTCACATTAGGCAGGATATGCAGTTTTGGGGAGAACTATAATATCTTATATAATAAAAAATATAAAAAATATCCTCAAAGTAATTGCTCCTCTGGAATGGGGGAAAAGGTGGCTTCCTTTCAACCCATGTTCCAATCTGACAAACAAGTAGAGGTATTCATGCAACTGATGAAAATGCAAAGTAGTTGTTTAAATTGCAAAACATATTTTTTTCATTGTGAGCATGGTTAGGTTTAGTTTGACTGGTTTCTTGTGTTCAAAGCTGCTTTCATAAAATAATCATGGCTGTCTGCCTGTTCCAACACTATTCTTTCACTTCTAAGCTTGCATTTCATAGAGTATGCACACAAGACTGTCTGAAGTGGTTTTAAAACTCTAGTTCTACATGCTTTGTATAGTCCAATATAAAAATCCTGATATTCCTCCCTGAAAGTAATGATTTCCAGCTTTCTTTATTTTGAGTTTGGTATTTGGAAATCACTACTTTAATATCTATTTCTTCATGTTCTTTCCCTTAAACTTCTGACCTTCCAACCCTGCAACTAAAATATTGAGTCTGGAATCTGACAACCTCATAGGTATGTTGGGCATTTCATAGAATAACAAGGTACCTGACACCTGATAGAGTTCAAAATTATTTCTTGAATTCGATTGAGATGTAGAATTTGAAAGAGCTGAAGTTCAAAAATAAAACTGAAGTCTTGTTTAAAGCATGGATTATCTTTCTAAATGCAAGCAGGTAGTAAATTTTTGCTTGAATTCATCTGATACAAAGAACTTGTTCTTTTTGATTAGCCTTTCATTGGACTAGAATATACAGTCTCTAATTTTTGGAGACATCCTCTGATCTCCCATAGAGTGGCTTGTTCAATAGCATGGAGTCATGATCTGTTAATCAGAGGCTTTCTTCTCACCTTGGTTGAGCACCCACTCCCCACATCCTCCCTGTTTTCTCCTTTGGAAATTTCAGGGAAATGGAATAACGTTTTCTTATTTAGGGAACAAGCATTGAACATTTACTATATAACAGGGAAGCGTCATGCTTCTACCAGAATAATAGGATAAAGTAAGTCATTAAACTCAAGCTTGCAAAATATAGGTGAAACAAATAACTAAATTGATTTTTTAGTTTGGCACAAGGTTGAAAGTGCCATGATAAGGGTTACCATATAATCCAATAAATAAACTAGGTAGATAAACCCAACTCCAGTTCACAGAAGGCTTTTAGAGGGTAGATGTTTAAGCAGAGTCTTTAAGGACCAGAACTGGTTGCAAATTGAAGGAAGGGGAATTAAGTTTTAAGACGTAACAGGGGCATGGGCAAACCCACAGATCTGTAAAGAGCATGGCTCATTATGGGGCATGGAATTAACTCTGAATAGCTGGTTTAAAGTAATTAAGGAGGAAGAGAACTGCGGGAGAAGAGGCTGAAAAAGAGGGCTGAGAAGGGATCCTGAAGGATCTATATATTATGCTGGATAAACAAAAAGTAGTAATTGAACAGTTTTAAAGATAATCCTGGTAATAACTGATGAGGGCCAGAAAAAAAGGTAGCAACAGTTAGTCTCAACAAACAAACATACAAAGAAAAAGAGAGATAATCTAGAAAATATTTAGCAAATACAATGAGGAAGACCTGAAAAATGATTCAAATCTGAATAAACAAAGATAGGAGCCTAAATTAGCAAACTTCTTGACTTCTAGCTTGAGTGACATGGGGAATGGTGTTGTAATTCTCTATGTAAGGAAGGCAAGAAGAGGAAATAAACCATGAGTGGTATTAAGGATGAGTTCAGTTTGGTACATTTCCATTTGAGAGCCTGCTAGGTCATCTAATTCATAAGGAAGGGATTGTATTTAGAGGAGCTTAAACAAATACATAATATGAAACCAAAGGAGTCTTTTGAACTGAAGAGTTATGTGATGAAATTTCTGATATAGAATGAAAAAGTTAGCATAAATAGTGTAGGATTATCATCAGAAAGTCTCATTGCACCGAGGCAATGCATTATTGAAAGTACAGGAGAAAGTTAAAACATACATGTAGCTAGAGCTCAGGTCTTCTTTATCAAATTCTGCGTGTTCTCCCAGTACTGACTCCAGTCAGGCAGGTTCTCTTTCTGTTATTATTGTCATTGTATCCCGAGCACAGTTTGCTGTTCTGTTTAGAATGCTCTCTTCTTCCTTATACTTTATGCAGATTTTATTTATTTATGAGCTCAACTCAGGTCTTATCATAACTACGATAGCTCATTATTTATTTACATTGTCATGTAATGGCTTTATGTATTTAAATATCATTTTACCAACTAAGATTTTAAGCAAAAGGGACTTTCTTAAATATCTTTGTGTCCTCTTTAATGACTTCATAGGTATAAACGTCTAGTAAGTCCCAGTAAATACTTGCTGATTAAAAGAAATATTGGACTGTTTGCCTAGAAATAAAAACTTAATAATAAACTTAAAATAAACTTAAAATAAAAAATAAATATAGAGGAAGGAGATCTCTCCCAAGATGAACAACTTTATCTCACAAATTTGATTATAACTTGGGAGTACATGCAAATCTTTATGAAAGGATGCAAGGTACTTTGCTAATCATTTAGAAAATTGTTGCTTAACTTTAAATTGTTTTCTATAGACATGAGAGAATCAATGCAGCTCTCAGAGAGGCTGACAAGGTAGTAATGAGAACAAGAATACACAGGACACCTCAGGTATTTTTTGTATTCCAAAAGATACTCTCCTTCCAGAGTAGCACTAAAGGAGATATGCAAAATGGAAGGTCCAGTGACATGCTCCTGAGAAGAGTGATTGTCCACCTTTTATAAATTTGTCTCATTTCACTCAGTATTTTATGAGTCAGGCTAGGAAGGGAGATACAGTTTCCTTTCTTTACATGAGAAGATGAATCTTGCTGTGTTTTGCCCAAAGTCACAAACCATTGGAAAAAATCTCAAAAGTGCTGTTGTCTCCAATAAATGACATATTTGTGCTTCAAATGGAGGTATATATAGTAATACAAGAATAAAAAGCATACCTGTTGTAATTAAATAATACAAATGATTAGCAACACCAAAAAAACTGGCTTCTTTTTAAAAATAAATGTGTTTCTAAAGCTAGAATCATTTTTGCCTAGATTGTGCCTGAAGAGCATTTTTCATAATCCAAATTATGAAGTAGTAAAAACTAAGAGAATATAATGGAAATGAAGACAGACCTTTAAAGTAAATGGTACAGTTTTCAAGACTATGTCACTAGTTAAAGAGTTAAAGAGTAACCAAAGGTCTCTTAAAATGTGTGAATATATTGATAATCAGTATTTAATAATTTATACATATGAATACTAAACTGGAAGACATAACGAGTAAAATGATTGAAAAATCAGATGAACTTGGATTTTAATACACAGTGCAAATAACTAGTCATATATGATATTTTACGTTGCTGGTTTCTTTTATTATAATTATTGTTTCTTGTATCATCCTAAAGCAAAACATATGCATTTACTCTTTCAGTACTTTTCTTTGAATCAGCCATAACCATAACAGATTGGAAGGATTACACAAACCTGTTACAGAGAAGACAGAATTACCTAAGGGGGAAAGTATTTTCCAAAATGCTATTTGAACAAAAGTATAATGAAAACCAATGATAGATGTAATTGTTAATTTTTTATCACATAGAAACTTTATCTTTGACACTGCATTTCCTTTGGACTCAATAAATAAATAATCAAAACATAATGAAGCAATAAGAAAGTAGTCATTTCTTAAAAGACCACATTTTAAGATATGTATATCTGCTATAGATTTAATGTGTAATCAGAGAAAACCATGATGATTATAGCAAATGGTGATTAAATTATATTGAATGAAAAAAATCAGCAATGAAGGTTTGTGGAAGATCAGATTTTATTAGCAGTGATTTCCATATGAACTGAGATATGACAGGATTATTACATGAAGCTTGCTTTTTAAAATCTTCATTTCACATGATTTTACTGATGATCTAATTTATATCCCAAGTAGTCAATTTTTCAAATACTGTAAGTTAAGACATGCCAGGAGAGTCCATTTTATATACCCATCCCTCATACACTCTTAATTTTATTCCATTTAACATTTACCAATTTGTTCTGAATTTGTTCATCAAGTTAGAGATCCACTAAGATATCAAAATGCTGTGGTAGCATCAAAACAATGTAAAAATTTTAAGTGGTCAAAAGATAATGTGGAAGGGTAAAGTGTTCTCCATAAGGAAGAGTAGGCTATGATGCTAAACACTTTTGTAAACATAAACTATTCAACATCATAACAATATATGTTTATAATAACTTCTTTAGTGAGAAAATGTTTGCAAAGTAAACAATGAAACACTTTATGTTTCTTAATTACCATAGGCAGAGTCCCTCATTCTTAAAAAATGTTTTGTTATTGATAAATGTTGGGAATCTTAATATTTGTTTTGGGTAGATTATAATTTGGGGAGGATAATTTTTTTTTAAATTCTAAATTGTCTTTTATGTCTGGTTCAATGTTTCATAAAAGTATTTGGTGATGGTTGCTGAGATTAAAAGAAATATATTAGAGTACTTCTAAATTCACTCAAATTAACTCACACTGAAATTATCAAAAATATTTATAGAATTAATTAATATTTATAAGTAAATATTATTTTCATATGATAATTGCAGTGAGGGATACAAGTAGTTGGGATCTTAATGCTCCAGTTTCAGATATGACAGTTATATAAATATTATATAGTATATTTTGGGGGATTAGGGCAGGCTACCTCAAAATATGACACAATGGCATATTGATTATTTTGATTTGAGGTTGTTTGAGAAGCAGCCAATGCAAGAAAGAAACTGACTGTACTTTCCCCCTGAAAGCAGGAAATAAATCTGCCATGTGAAAGGTGCCCTCCCTGCATCTGGAGGTGGAAAGACACCCTACTTGGCAGAGATAGGGAATTCAGGGCCAAGAAGCCTACATAAACAAATCTTGTTACTACTTTAACTTACCACCCCAAGCCCAAACTCTGTTTAGATTCTTCACTGATTAAGCACCCAAAGCCTAAGTTTCTTCGTCCTGTCAATTCCTCAGAAATTTATTGTTTGTCTAAAAAGTATGAAAGCTGTCAGCTTTGGCCACTTTTTAGGTCCCATTTCTATGTGTCTGCCCTGTACATGAATTAAATGTGTTTTTCTCCTGTTAATCTGTCCTGTGTCAATTTTATTATTACTCCAGCCACAAGAACTCAAGACTGGTAGAGGGAAATACTTCCCACTCCATGACAATATAGTTTGGAGCTGTCTCTAAAATGTCAGAGAAAATTTGGATACTAGGAGTAAAGAGAACATATTTGACAGGGATACTAGTAAAAGGAAGGCAATGCGATTTTAAAAATGCATACACAACAAAGGAATGGAAAGATATATTTGGCTAACAGTGAGCATAAAATGTGTCTGGAACAGATCATTCATGTAGGAGATCCATCAGAAGTAAGGTGGTTTGTGGCCAGATTATTGTGATCCATGAAGGCTAAAAATTGTGTATCTTTGACTTTATCCAGAAGGGTTTGGGAGCCATGGAAAGTGAGATCTAATGTAGGTTGGTATATCTGGTGGTTAACACAATATTGTTTACTTTGCGAGAACAGTTTAAACGGTATAAGAGAAGCTAAGGAATTAAGGACAATGTGGTATAAGTGCCTGACATTAAGCTTTTGATTTCGGAAGCATCAATTTCAAAGATATACATATCCTAATAAACGTATTGCCAACTGTATGACACAGCTACAAACAAAACAACCAGAGGAGAAATCAGGCCATCCCCCACCCATAAAGTTTCCTCTTTATGTAAGCCCTGGGTAACTTAGATAACTGACTGCTTGAGTAACCTGGCAACTCTCTTCTCATGCTCTAATTCCCACGTTTATACTTTGAAATAGCCAATAAGAGTGAATCTGAAACCCTAGACACCCCACCCTCAACCCTAATAAAAGCAGAGCTCCAGATCTGAGGGAAGTGTCTGTAGCTATTCCCCAGGAGTAACACCGACTAGGCCAGGGGAGTGCCTCAGGCATTCCTAGTATCATTATCAAAAGGCTGGGACCTACAGGACATGTAGACATGTAGGCTGTGATTAGGTAAGTGCAATCATTGTATTCTACTACTTCCAAAGTTTAGAAATGAAATGCAAGAGAAGGTAGTTAGAGGCACAATGACAGCAAGGCAAATGTTGTGACTGCTTACATTAACATTTTAATGTAGGGGTATGACCCCTAAACTATCCTTTTAATGATCAAAAGGAAATAAACAATGTCAGGTGCAGATTGGTTCACTCTATCATTTAATATCTAAGGAAGGTAAACTCAAACCCAATACCATGTCTTGTATAAAATACAAGGTAAATTCTCCAATTTATGTTCTCATGTCACCTCTGGCAGAGTTCCTGCTTCCATTGGTTAAGTGTATGGAGATCTCATTATCTTGCAACTACTGCTTCTATTCCTGGACCTTTTCTTGCTTACAAAAGACAAAGTGCTTATTTATGGCCTTTGTGCATTTAGAACACTGTCAGCCCATTTTGAAACCTATGGCTTGTGGCAACACAAATACCTTAAATTTGAATATTTCATATCCCAACTTTTAAAAAGACAAAATTTGGTCTCCTGTCTCTTCATACTTCTCCATCATCTGCCCCACTACTTTTTTCTCTTCTTCCTATATTATGATAATTCCTATATTATCAGATGAAAAACAAACCAAAAAGAGAACATGAATAAATTCCCAACATTTTCTGTTTAAACAGGCAGAAACTTAAGCCTTCTTGTAGTTTTGGTGTCTCCTATGAAGTTCTAGTCTTTGATCTGAAGCCTATCTACGTTTTCATATACAAATACGTTTGTTTTATAAACAAAGATAATTCTTTCTAAGAGGAATCTGATACCAGGGCAAATATCAACTACCAAATTCCTAGAATGATTCTCTTTACCCCTAATTTTAGCCAGCCCTTGATGTTAAATTATTATCCTCTCTCTTGGATTTTCAAGTGTCAGATCTCACAAACAGAGACATTCAGTTGGTCAAGTGATCCCTAATTCCCTTGTCCTCAAAGCAATTCTTACTTTTCACATTTAAGTGCAATTATTTGTTTAAATGTTTTATTCCCTGACCAGACTGAAAACTACTTAAGTTCAGGAATCCAGTAGTATTCAGCCATTAATGTAATGAGCATCAAAGGATCAACAGTTCAATGAATGGGTACACAAAGCATATCATGAAAGGGAAGGAAAGGCAGGAGTGATGTTGTGGCCCCATAACCATCCTCTCTTTAGAAAGTGGATTTAATGTGCCTTTCTCTTTCTATATATTACATGTCATGTATTATAGGAAGTGATTTACATAAATCCCTGCCTTGTCTCTTGAATCTGAGTAATTTTACAACTTCCCTGATTCAGCAGTTTCATCCCTCTCTCTGGCTCTAATATTCTGTTAGAACTCTAAGCAGTCTCCCGCTCTTCCCTTATTTGATTCCCTAATTTGTAATTGGTCTTTTAAGATATAGATTGTAATATGGTGTTGTAATACACGCAGCAGGATTTTGGAGAAAAAGGACACCACGATTAGAAGCAGGTAGGTAATGTGAATTCAACTCGATACTCTTGAAAAAGAGAAAGAAAAAAGAATGTGTATATAGTGTCATAGACCCTGTGTGACTCTTCATTAAGTGAATTTATGCCCCAGTGAATGATGAGATGGATCTCTGGCTCTCCTACTTTATCAGTTGTCCTAGTCACCTTCCACCTCCCTGATAGCAGTGTTTCTCCAAATTAAGTGTAATTATGTTGTTAATCTAATGTTTAAGAAAAGCTCTTTTCTCTAGGGCATGTAACCAGTGAATCACAGGGTACAGAGCAGATGGGCATTTATTATATTGGTTGTTAAAAGTTTGTATTTATTATGCATGAAGTGTTGAATAATTTAAAATGGATTTTAGATAAGTACGTAGATATAAGGCAACTATCACATGGCATTGCCAAATAAAGAAACAGTAATTAGATACAACAATAAGAAAAAAACTGCCTGTTTTGGTATCAGACATGGCTTTCCTGAAGGATTTTCAAGTATGATTCAAACTAAACACAAGTTTTTGCTCTGTGTACTGAATTTCTCACAGAATGTCTAGGATAAGTATACTCTTCAGTGTAACACTTTATATTCCTCAAAGCTTTTCTAAAGTCAATCACTTTGTAGCCCTATGATAAAATATAGTTATATATATCGTGTGTGTGCCCACATAGGGATGGAGATGGATTTAATAACTATTTAACTTTTTAAAACAAAAACCATTGTGAGTCAAAATCCCAAACATCTAAAACAAAAAATAGCTAGAGCAAGATTATCTTCCTACCTGTGTGTGTGTGTGTGTGTGTGTGTGTGTGTGTGTGTGTGTTTGTGTGTTTCCCCTAATAGTGATTCGATATCCATGTCTGTGAAGCACACTGACTTAGGGAATGCTTCTGATTTTGGTGGCAAAATGTGAGAGAGGGGAGGGATTACTGAATTCTATTAAAAATAAAACCGTGTTTTAAAGGAACACCAAGCTGTTTGGAGTGTAATAGATCTGAAACCTACCACTGTTTATGAAGAGAAAGGAAGCAGTAGCTAGGTACAGCAGCTACCTCATTACCTTACTCTAGCCTGCTGTAATATAATTATAGGGCGAGTGGTGTTTTTAGTGAGTTAAGTAAATTTTAAGAGTGCCTGAAAGTACTTAGCACATGTTTGATGTCCAATAATGAAAAAACAATGTGGTTTAAATGGAAGATAAGGATAATGGACAAGTAGACAGAGTTTGAATTTGCCTGGAGGTTATGGAAAGGAAGAGAGGCTTAATCCTTCTTTATTGATAGCACCACTGTTCTGTCTCAGACATGATGTTAGTTCAATTTTAATGCACTGTCAAATCTTAACATTGAAATTGAAAACTGAATTTGTCATGTTTCCCATAAGATATCATTATTCCTGGATATTGCCCTTCTCCTGTCTCACTGGTATGATCCTTCTCTAGTTGCCCAAAGCTCAAAACTAAAACCTCTTATTCTCCTTGTCCTCGTCCTTATCGACATCTAAGTTATTAGTAAGTCCCCAAAATTCTATGTCCCTTTTAAAATTTGGCCTGCCTTTTCCATGTCCTAAATAACTGCCAATCTTAAATTCCAAAGTAATATGTGTAGATTTTTCTGTTTACTTATAGTGCAGAGACTTTCCATAGATTTCCCTCCAATTCATTTCTCAACTTATACTTGATGTACTATTCTCACCTAGTATTTTTCATGTTGTTCTGCTCTTTAAAACTTACAATGATTCTTAATTATTTTATGTCAAATTTTCTTTCAAGATCCTTTTAAGTGTGAGTTTACCATCCTAATCTTCTGTCTCTACTATGTGTGGAGTTACCTGTCACAAGTCAGTTTCCTAACCCGCAATATAACATGTGCAGCACCCCAAATTTACCTTTAGGCAAATGAACTTGAGGAAAAGTTCATGGAATAGACTCTTCAAAATTGTATTATATTGAGAAAGAGTGAAAAAGAGAATGTTTACTATAACCATGCCCTTCACATTTTTTTTTAGAATATAAGCAATATTAGTTTTTACTTTCCTAACATAAAAACGTTACTCATTTTATTCAAACTTAACATTATTTCCAAAATGTTTCAATATTAAAATTTTAGAAGTTTCAAGCTATTTATAACCAGCTATATATTGATCACTGTTATGTGCCAGGTATTTTACCAGTAATTTTTTTAAACATGGGCAATGCAGACAGAAAACCTTATGTTCTAGAACAAGACAAAAGTAGGTAAGCAAATAATCAAGATCATTTCAATAGAAATAGGTCCTAAGAGAGAGTAAAAGTGAGGCTTAGAATAAAGGGCAATAACGGTGGAGAAAAAGAAGTGAAAGTCTTCAATAGAGTAGTCTAATTTCTCCTAATTAGAGGAGACTGAGCTAGTATCTGACGATTCAAAAGGATCCAGCCTTGTGATGATCTGAGGAAAGTCCATACCTGACAAAGACAGTAAACACAAATACCGTGATGTGAAGTTGGAGACACAGTCAGGGCATGACCATAAGCCTTATAAGGAATGTGTAAGGTGTTTATATTGTAGTCCAGGTTAAGTACAAAATTATTAGAGATTTTGAATAAGAAAATGATCATTCTAGTTTCTATGTAAATAAAAAATTATAAAAGACATCATTTCAAGCTTGACTTTCATGAACGTGTTATTCTACCTCACTGGCCTTCTCTCTGTTTCTGAACATGATATAGAGATAAAAAGGAATTCCAGGACAGAGTCTTGAGACATAGCAATATTTAGAATTTGACCATAAGCAAGAAGGAAAAAAAAATGGGGCATGAGGAGAACTTTGAGATAGGAAGAAAATCAGAGTATTATGTTGTTATGGTAACCATGATCGAAAAATGGCTCAAGAAAATAGCAAGTGGTCAACTATGTCTTATGCTGCTTAGAGGTGGGATTAGTTACAAGTCAAAAATGAGCATTGGATATTACAACATGAAAGTCTCTGATGACTGTGACAAAGAGCAGTTTCATTGAATTGGAGAAGATGAAGTGGGAAGGTGAGAAAGCTGAGACATTGACTGCATACAGCTTGATTGGATGTTTTGCTCATGAGGGGATGAAACAATTTTCAAAGTAAGAATATGGTCAAGAGAGATCTTTTTAGTTCATTAGCTTATAAATATACAAGACCTAAAAATAAAATATATTGTATGCTGGTGGGCATGACTCCAAAGACTGAAAACTCGATGATACAGAAAAGAAACAGTGTCATCACCATAACCAAGATATTGAGTGTTCTAGAGGAATTGGAATACAGAAATTAAATAAATGAAAATTTGGAGCAAAGGCACAGTAGCAAAGGAAAAATTTTTTAGATACAGATGTGGGTTGTTAACTGATTTGATTGTGAGAAGATAAGAACTTTCTTCAATTCCCTTTTTTTTTTTTAAGTGAGATGAAAGGCAAAATCTTTAGCTGAGAGAATTGACAGAGGATTGAGAAATGATTTGGTAAGGAATAGGTAGTTTGAAATAGCCTTCTCAGCAGTTGGGAAGGAAAGCCCACTAGGCAAATATATATGTGAGCTGCTGACAGTGTTGAGTGCTCATACAAGAGTCAAAATTATGAATTTCAAGTGAGACCAGTGAGCACTGTTGTGTCATTTTTTAAAGAAATATTGACCTACAAATGGGGATGTGTAGAGAGTTGAGATTTAAGACCTAGATAACAGAAGAGAGTTATTTTTCTTGAAGTATGGTGTCCTGATGAATATAAAATATTCCCAGTTCCAGAACCCCACATTGGCTGTACTTTGCATTTCAGTTCCAGTGGTCTTCCTCATATAGATGCACTTTTAACTCAAACAAACATCATCTAAAAAGGGATCTGATAAATTCCACACGTAATTATTTAGGTAAGTCATTCAAAACATTTATGCACCAAGAAACAATTTAAAGAAGCAAAAATTCTTTCAGAAGACCCCAATATTAAAAAGGCTTCATTCACTATAAAATTATTTTATTTCTAAGTTTTAGTAATTCAATTTCATATGAATTAATATGACTTTACATTATATAAAATTTTATATGCATTCATATTCAATGCATACTTTAATCACCAATATAAACAACATATAATCAAAGTCTAATAAAGTTTGTCTTGTCATATTTGTAATGTTACGTACTAAATGGTTAGCATATAGAATAATATGTAAGTATATAAGGGTTGTCCTTATATATACTACAGCTTCCACCCCTATCAGATGAACAAGCTACTACATTATTATACATGATTCCATCACATCAAGACAACAAAAAGAAATAAAATAAACAAAACAGAAAGAAACATGTTTTTTAATGTGTAGTCTTGTCAAAGATAACTTTTTTCCTACTAGATCTTTTAAATTGTATTTTAGAAAATTTGGAATAGAACATATTTCTGAAGCTACTGTTTCCAAATATAATGAATTTTGTAAAGTCTAAGTAAGGATTATGGTCTTATGTGGAATACACCATACTATGACATTACCTTAGATAGTTTTCTAATATCGCTGTCTTGAAGTTTTGCTTATCTTGATCATTCCCAAAGCTGCAATTTTTTCTTCCCGTTCAGACCATTGAAATTAGAATATTACCTCCTTCCTATTGGTAAATAGGAGTTGTATTACAACTCTAGTTTTTTAGAGATCAGTACTACTGTTTGAGCTGTGATGTCATCTCTGTATTTTTATATTTTGAATGACTTATTTTGAACTTTGTTTTAGCACCGTGTATAAAGAAGTGTTTATATTAAGAGGATGTGCTCTGTTGGTATGCATTTAGACCCAGCCATGAATATCCTTTTTAATATAAACATTTGATAATCCTCATCCTTACTGTATTTGATTAGCAGGCTCTCTGGTACGTCTAACTATAAATCTGCATTCAACACATTCTAGATCAGACTTGAGTTTAATTACTTTATGACAAGGGTTGGGTAATATTTTAGTGGTGATCAGCCAAACATCAGAGTCCTTATACAATTAATTTTGTTTCTTTAACTTTATATTTAAATGTTTGCCTAAAATTACGGGCTTTTGAGGAAGTTAGTAATATTAGGTCACCTTGTCAGATATGTTTGGATATCCCAATTGAAGATTGATCTGAAATATGTTGAAAGCTTTCTCACTCAGGACTATTTTCAATGATCAGTCAATAACTTGTCAATGCCAAATCAATGAGACTGTTACATGCAAAATCTAGAAGGCTGAATATTTCCTCTTGGAAGACAGTGGTTAATGGATTCCTGATCTCTCTCTCTCTCTCTCTCTGTCTCTCTTTTTAATTGTCAAAGTCTGCTCTGAAAATATTTCTTCATTTTTGGTTTCAGCATTTATATATGGTTTATAAGATTGCCTAATAATGTCTCATCAATTTTTATATTTGATGTGCCAGTGACACCACCAAGAGACAAATTCTGTGACTGAACATTCTCACCACAAACTCCAACTGCTCTTGACAAATAAAATAAAGTAAAATAAAACTAGTGTTCAGGTGTAACCATTTTCATTCACATAGTAGCAAGATTTTCTGCTATTGGTAATGCTATGCCTTGTAAATCTTTTGACTATGATGTATGCAAACTTATAATACCTTTCTTCAAGTTGCTATTTCCTTTCATTTAGTGACAAAATTATCTGTTCCTCATTGGAATACTTACGGGAAATCTCAGTTTACCATAGAAGGTGATTAGAAAGCTTAGATGATTTTGTTTTACAATAGGAAATTACAAAAATGTAGTGATAGAGATAAATAACAATAAATCCCATTTTTAGATAGTCATTTTGGCAACTCCTAATTGTATTTTTTCATTGCTTGTGTGAAATCAGAATATTTAGAGGTTAATTCATCCTAACTTTTGCAAATAACCATAATTCAACACAAAAGAAGCAGTGATCATTTTAAATTTACAAATGTAAACAAATGCAAATGACATATATATGTATTTACTAAAATGCACTGACACAGTTCTTAAAATGTATGCACATAATTTAAAAACATAGCAATTATAAAAATATGGAACTCTGTAAAAATCACAATTAACCATTCTTTTCAAATGTATGAAGAAAATTATTCAAACTTCTATTAATAATTTTCTCTCTACATTTACCAAATTGTCAGAGGACTATTTAATACATCACTAGGAACCTCAGTGACTTGCAGAACACTCTGAGAAATATTGTTATTAGCATATTGCAGTGTTTCTCAAATTTTAAGAATCACTTGTGCTGCTTATTACAATGTCATCCTGCAGAGATCTGGATTCTTCAGTAGTTCTAAAGTGGGACCCAGAAATCTACTATGTATTTATTTACTAGCAGGTCTGTAGGTGATTTTGATACAAATTGTTTAAATTCCATATTTGGATAAATATCAGCAAAGCAGTTAAAAAGCACAGATTTTGGGATCAGACAAATCTGGATACATATTTCTACTCTATGGACTTTATTTATTCTTACGGCTGTGAGTCTCCTTGTCTGTACAATGGGAGTAATAATCTTTGTGTTTATTCTTCATACCTTTGTGAGATAGTTAAAATAATGGATTTCAAAAATTTTGCTCAATGCCTAACACTCAGGAATTGCTTAATAATTGTAAAGCAATCACAGTTTTTGTAATTTTTATCAGTCTAAACCAGGATCTAATGATCCAGTATAGGTCAATGAGTGATTAGTAGAGTCCACACTACTTCTTAAAAACTTTTCTTTGTTTTGATTTTTCTTTGAACTCTGTGCCTTCTCCTTTGCAGATTTCTTTGTAGGCTTGTTTTATTGACCCATCCCATTATGTTGTTTTTTCATCACTCTTCGTTATAACATATTTGCCTTCTAAGCATTCTCCTTGCGTGATCTCATTTCAGTGACTACAAAATCTTCAGCTCGGGCCTTCACCTTTTTCCTCTCTCTATTCCTGGCTACTTACTATCTTTAGTTAGTAGTTCTCAAATCAATTCAAAACAATTATGTACAATTACTTCATCAATTTCTCTCCCCCAATTAATCTTCCTCTTCTTTTCGACGAGTGTCCCCTAACATGCTCCTGCTTGTGAAAATTTGATGTAAAAGCATCCACCTTTGGCATTTTTCTCTTCCTTTTCTTCTGCATCTCACCTACCGCCAAAATATCTACGAAATATTTCTACTTATCTACCACTCACAGTGGTATTACATGAATTCAGGCAATCAACCACTGAGCTTAATTCCACTTTACCCATTCTGTGCAATACAGAAGAATCATCTTATTAAAACAGATCTAATGATGTCAGTTTTTGCTTTACAAAGTTTTGTTTCTACATTTTCTTTTATCTTCAAATTCCCTGAAATGTGTACTAAGGTGTTCTGACCAAAGCTTAGCTTTAACTATGAACATAACTCCCTTTAAACTTAAAACAGCATTCATAGTATACTCCTCCTCTTTACCTTTCAAAATGGTGGTAGCCAGAGGAAATGCTTAGCTGAATGGACCTTTCTATATAATCTTCAATAATGATTTAAACTATTAAGGCCATTGTGCTTTCATTTCTAGTTTAATAGTACTAATTTACAGAGAATGAAAATCCTAAAGCATCCTTTAGATTGAATTAAAACCTTATCTTATAATCTTTTATAAGTTCAGTAGAGCTTCTCAAATCATGTGCCATAGCATGCTTGTGTGCTGAGTGAAATAATGAAGTATTTATTACTACAGTCCTTGGGATAATGGGGTGGAGTGTGAGGTAGCTGGAACCCTTGGGTCTTTCTTCTCACCATGAACTATCTCACTTCTTTCCCCACATGTGCCATGATAAAAAACAGATTGATAAGCATACTGCTACTATGATTACTCCTTCAATTTCATGTCTTTCACTATGAAAACAGCACACAAAGAATTGGATATTACTTTATAGGCAGCTTTAACTTAAAAATTCTGAGGATTGGATTCTAAATCTGGTTCTTTTATTAACTTGGATAAGCATGAAAATTTCACAAATCCATGAACCTGCTTCTCTTCATTAGAAGACAAAAATGGATGGACTAGAGATGCTAAGACCAGTTAAAGTTCTAAAAGTGTATGATTATATTCCTTACAGTTGCATGGAAGGCCTTACAATTTTATTTATGTATTACAAAATATTACATGAAAATGACAAAATTATGAGCATTATTATTGTATATTAACTTTATAGAAATGGTAAACTATCCAGGAAAGGAAGGGAGAAAATAATGCATGTCAAGTATTAATAATCATAATATAGAAAAGAAAGCCTTGTATTCCATGAAGATTATACAGATGTAATATAGCAAATCAGATGTCTTCTATGAAACTGAGAAAAACAGAAGAGCAAAATCATAGGTGGTACCTTAAAGAGGCAAGGGCCTAATAATATTCTTAGTGGTTTTGTACATGTTGCAACCTTTTTCTACCCACATTTTCTGATCCTCCCTCATTCCAGGAAAATGTCTGTGGATCTTAAGTATGTATAGCTAATTGACTAGTTATAAAAGGCAAGTGAAAAAGTTCTAAAAGGAGCTGTATATATTTTCCAGGGGAGTTAGCCTTTAATTCAAAGCTTTAATTTCCGTTCTGCAATGGACTTCATCATATGGGAGCCTGTTGAGGTAATTTAATATTTCCCTACCATGAATTTCATGAGAGAAACTGCAAAATAAAGATTATAAAATAAATCAACAATAATTTAAAAATAAAATAATTATGATACAAGAGAGCAATAGTGTTTTATAAATTGAGTTTAGGAATAAAAATTTTAAATAAATAGCTATAGAAGGAACAAATTATTATCATCACACACTTTTAAACTTGTGATGCAAAAAAAAAAAATCCCAAGTAAAACAGTATTTAGACTGGAATAAAACAAATATCACATATTAAATTGATAAAATATATGCCTCATGAATTATAACCCTTCTGCTGCTGTAGTTTATCGTTTCCAAAACCGCATTTTGAATGAGCTTGAAGAATAGTTTCTAAGTACATAAATGAATTCTCGGCACTGTTTGCTAATTTTCTCCTGTGTTATGGAGGAGAGTATCTTAGATACTTGATTTTGAAAACCAGAAGAGTTTGCCAGCTTGTCTCCCAAAATGAATTCAACTAAACAAACCTTAAGAGCACGATTTCTATCTGAAGATGGGTTTTTATATATTCCTTATGTTTATCTTTTATTGATTGATTTAATCTGTATAAATTAACTCTTTACCTAAGGGCTCCAAAGCTCATGCACACAGTAGAAATTCAACATTCAACAGAAGTCAATTCTCAATTATTCAGTGGCTGGTTCCCCAGTGCAGTGCAAGGATAATTCATGCCTCTGGCTGCTTCTCCTTCCTCTGAGTGCTTGCATTTTGGCTGCTTTGCTTATTGTGATTTTTCTCCCTCAGGACCAACAGTGATGGAATACCAGGTACATTACTTTGACAACCTCACCTTCCAATTTTAAGTTTCCAGCTTCTACCAAATCAGTATTTTGGTTGAAGATTTTACCTTTGATGTCACAAGCTTTCTCTGTCTCAGTTATTCCCAATTTATAGCTTCATGCAAATCAGCCACATGCCATGATGCAAGAACCAGACTGCTGCATTTAAAACTTCTGTGCTTGCTTTAGAATGAGTATTGTAGATTCTTAACAATTCATTTCTTCTAGAAACTGCCACTTCTGATGAATATTTTAGGATTGTTCTTTATGAGTCTTCTTATATATTATTAGTTATTTTGCCAGCATCTGCTGATAATTTGGTAGATGTTATAAAGAAGTAGAGAAATAAGAAATTAAGTCTTATATCATCCCAATTTGCTATTAGTAAATATTTATTTATTGGATGTTTTTGAAATTCATGAAAATCGTATTTCATAGTAGATACTAAACATGTTATTTCCTACCTTCAAAGAGATATATTATTTTTTAAGAAGTTGAATTTTTAAAAGATCTCTTGAAATCTAATAAGATGTCAAGCTCTGAAAGAATGAAGAAACCTATCGAAAATCTGTGAATCAAGCTTTTCTCAATCATTTTTATCATCTTGACTCTGACTTACCATTTTCTTCAATCTAGAATTGTTTTTTTCCATTCTACCTCATGTTGCTATATCCTGCGTTTCTATCAAGCTTCACAACACACATAGTGTGTGAAAACTTACCATTTTAATAGATTAAAAAATTTAGATCCAGATTCTGTTCATATAATGGATAAAGGCCAAAGAATTTTATTTCAAGAGAGACTTGACTTGGGTCAGTATTCTTTCCTGACCTTGAAATTTAATTATTGGTAATTAATAGGCATAATATCAAAACAACCACATCAAGCTTCCGTTCAGACAAATTTATAACCATGTACATGTTATATACTTGGTATTTTCAAGACCATGGCTACTTATTGTTTATTATTTTTCAGATGAATTTATAGGCTTAGTATTATGGGTTCAACTCAAAGAGAGTTCCTAATTAAAAAAAAAAAAATCATGCCAGACGCATCCATCTCTCCCCAAGGAGGAAGACTACATGCTTCCCTCATGCTTTATAAAGATGTTCATGGTTCTATTGTTCAGTGATTCAACCCCTACTCTTTTCCAGTGGAGAAATCGTAATGATTATTCCTTGTAAGTATGTTTGTTATTGTATCTCTTGTTATGCAGGTTCTTTAAGTAATCTATGTACCTTTAATGACAGCTACTACTAAACAAATATGGTAATTTTTTGTTGTTGTATGCTTAGCCCTATTACTTAAAGGCACAGCATCAAAGGTAATTGAAGAACTGGCATGAATAAAGAGAAATATAGATGTGCTCAGATTTAAGAAAAAAATCATCAGAAGAAAGCACCTGACAGAGGAAAAATGAAACTCAGTCGACTTAGTTAAACCAAAGAAGCTTCATCAAAATGCATTAACACTTCAACAATTTTTCCTACTTTGCTGATTAATTTTTTAACTTCTTAGTTTTTAAAAATTTGGGTTGACTATCACTAAATTGCTTACACAGAGAACATTCTAATTGATTTATTGAACAAAGCATTACAGTGAATTGTCCAGACCAATATGAAAACTATTAATACCTAAGGAATGCAATAAAAATTCATAGTAACATGAATGATAGGGTTATATATAAAAATTTCTGTCATATTTAATCTATGGATTTAAAGTGAGGAAAAAGAATTAATTTCAAAGACCAATTTAATTTCATCTACTGAAAGGACTGGTTTTATTTGAGCTTTTACATATTACTCATCTTGTAAAAAGAAAGATGTAAATTTTTTATGATAAAACACTCTACAGGAGATTGGGTAAAAGTAGGTTTCAGATTCTACTAGATTCTAAAGGATATTAAATTGGGTTAATGCTATTTGGTTTCTGTAAAAGGCCTATAGGATTATAAGAAAGAAATTTCATGGAAATCCTAAATTGAGAACATTATCATAAACCGTACATTCTAAACCTTATTTGATGGGTTACAATACATTATTTTTACCTATAAATGAAGTATAAGGCAAAAGTTATAACCCAGAATCTGCCTTTTAATCAGTCTTTTTAAAGTTTATTTTTTATTGAATGAAATATTCTTTAAATTCTATAGTGCTTTACAATTTTCAAAAGTTTCACAAAGATGATTTCATATAATCCCATAATAACCCTTTTTTCCCTACCCCTATATTGCCCCTCCCCCCTTCCCTCTCAACACTAGTAACCACTAGTTTGTTCTCTATATCTGAGTCTGCTTCATTTTGGTTTATATACTACTTGGTTGTAGTGTTTAGATTTCACATGTAAGTGATACCATTTAGTATTTGTCTTTCTCTATCTGACTTATTTCATTTAGCATAATGCCCTTCATGTTGCTTCAAATGGCAAAATTCCATTCTTTATGGCTTAGTAGTATTCTATTATGTGTATATGTATATGTGTGTGTGTGTATATATATATATATATATATATATATATATGTATACCACCTCTTCTTTATCCATTCATATGGTGAAGGACAGTTAGATTGCTTCCTTACCTCAGCAACTGTAAATAATCCTGCTATGACCATTGGGGTGCATGTATCTTTTCAAAGTAGTGCTTTTGTGTTTTTTGTTTTTTGGATTTTTTTTTGGATATTTACCCAGGAATAGAATTGCTGGGTCATATGGTAGTTCTATTTTTGTTTTTTTTTTTTTTTTGAGAAACTTCCATATTGTTTTCCACAGTGGCTGCACCAATTTACATTCCCACCAACAGTGTACAAGGGTTCCCTTTTTTCCACATCATCACCAACATTTGTTATTTGTAGACTTTTTGATGATAGCCATTCTGACAGGTATGAGGTGTTATATCATTGTGGTTTTGGTTTGCATTTCCTTGATGATTAGCAATGTTGAGCATCTTTTCATGGGCCTGTTGGCTATCTGCATTTCCTCTTTGGAAAAATGTCTATTCAGTTCTTCTAATCATTTTTAAAATCAGGTTGTTTATTTCTTTGATGTTGACCTATATGAGCTGTTTATATATGTTAGATATTAACTCCTTATTGGTTATATCATTGGGAAATACTTTCTCCCATTCAATAGGTTGTCTTTTCATTTTGTCAATGGTTTCCTTTTCTGTGCAAAATCTTTTAAGTTTAATTAGGTCCCATTTGTTTAATTTTGCTTTTGTTTCCTTTGCTTTAGGAGATGGGTACAAAAACTACTGCTGCAATTTATGTCAAAGAGTGTTCTCTGCCTATGTTTTCCTCTAGGAGTTGTATAGTGTCCAGTCTTACATTTATGTCTTTAATCAATTTTAGTTTTATTTTTGTATATGATGTTGAGAATGTTCTAATTTCATTCTTTTACAAGTAGCTGTACAGTTTCCCCAGCAACACTAATTGAAGACACTATCTTTCTCCATTTTATATTGTCTCCTCCATTGTCACAGATTTATTGACCATAAGTGCCTGGGTTTATTTCTGGGCTCTCTATTCTGTTCCATTGATCTGTGTGTGTGTGTGTGTTTGTGCCAGCACCATACTGTTTTGATTACAGTAGCTTTGTAATATAGTCTGAAGTTAGGGAGCATGATTCCTCCAGCTCTGTTTTTTCTTTCTCCAGATTGTTTTGGCTATTCAGTCTTTTGTGTTTACATACAAATATTAAAATTATTTGTTCTAGTTCTGTGAAAAATGCCATTGTTATTTTGAAAGGAATTGCACTGAATGTGTAGATTCCTTTGGGTAGTATGGTCATTTTAACAAAATTAATTCTTCCAGTCCAAGAACATTATATATCTTTCTATCTGTTGGTGTCATCTTCAATTTCTTTCATTTGTGTCCTACAGTTTTCCAAGTACAGGTCTTTTACCTCCTTAGGTAAGTTTATTCTTAGGTGTTTTATTCTTTTTGATGTGATGGTAGATGCAGTTGTTTCCTTAATTTCTCTTTCTGATAGTTCATTGTTAGTGTATAGAAATGCAACAGATTCCTGTATATTAATTTTGTATTCAGCAACTTTACTGAATTCACTGATGGGCTCTAGTAGTTTTCTGGTGGTGTCTTTAGGATTTCCTGTGTATAGTATCATGTCATCTTACTTCTTCCTTTCCAATTTGGATTCCTTTTATTTCTTTTTCTTCTCTGATTTCTGTGGCTAGGACTTCTGAAGCTATGTCAAATAAAAGTGATGAGAGTGGGCATCCATGTCTTTTTCCTGATCTCCGAGGAAATGCTCTCAGCTTTTCACCATTGAGAATGATATTTGCTGTGGGTTTGTCATATATGGCCTTTAATATGCTGAGGTATGTTCCCTCTATGCCCACTTTATGGAGAGTTTTTATAATAAGTGGATGTTGAACTTTATCAAAAGCTTTTTCTACATCTATTGTGATGATCATATGGTTTTTATTCTTCAATTTGTTAATGTATTGTTTTAAAATTTTTATTGGAGTATAGCTGATTTACAATGTTGTGTTAGTTTCAGGTGCACAGCAAAGTGAATCAGATATATATATATATATATATATACATACACACACACACATATGTATATCTCCACCCTTTTTTAGATTATTTTCCCATATAGGCCATTACAGAATATTTAGTAAAGTTCCCTGTGCTTTACAGTAGGTCCTTATTAGTTATCTATTTTATATATAGTACTGTGTATATGTCAATCCCAATCTTCTAATTTATTCCTCCCTCTTCCTTACACCCTGGTAACCATAAGTTTGTTTTCTACATCTTTAACTCTACTTCTCCTTTGTAGATAAGTTCATTTGTACCCTTTTTTTAGATTCCACATATAAGCAATATCATATGATATTTGCTTTCTCTGTCTGACTTACTTCACTCAGTATGACAATCTCTAGATCCTTACATGTTGCTGCAAATGGCATCATTTCATTCTTTTTTATGGCTGAGTAATAATCCACTGTATATATGTACTGCATCTTCTTTATCCATTCCTCTGTTGATGGACATTTAGGTTAATTCCATGCCCTGGCTATTGTAAATAGTGCTGCAATGAACATTGGGTGCATGTATATTTTCAAATTATGGTTTTCTCCAGATGTATGCCCAGGAGTGGGATTGCAGGATCATATGGTAGCTTTATTTTTAGTTTTTAAAGGAACCTCCATACTGTTCTCCATTGTGGCTCTTCCAGTTTACATTCCCACCATCATTGTAGGAGAGTTCCCTTTTCTCCAGCATTTATTGTTTGTAGATTTTTTGATGATGGCCATTCTGACAGTGTGAGGTGATACCTCATTGCAGTTTTGATTTGCATTTCTCTAATAGTTAGTGATGTTGAGCATATTTTCATGTGCCTTTTGGCCATCTGTATGTCTTCGTTGGAGAAATGTCTATTTAGATCTTCAACCCATTTTTTGATTGGGTTGTTTGTTTTTTACATATTGAGCTCTATGAGCTGTTTGTATATTTTAGAGATTAATCCCTTGTCAGTTGCTTCATTTGCAAATATTTTCTCCCATTCTATGGGTTGTCTCTTCATTTTTGTTTATGGTTTCCTTTGCTGTGCAATAGCTTTTGAGTTTAATTAGGTCCCATTTGTTTATTTTTGTTTTTATTTTCATTACTCTAGGACATGGTTCGAAAAAGATCTTTCTGCAGTTTATGTCAAAGAGTGTTCTGCCTATGCTTTCCTCTAAGAGTTTTATAGTTTCTGGCCTTACATTGAGTTCCTCAATCCATTTTGAGTTTATTTTTGTGTATGGTGGTAGGAAGTTTTCTAATTTCATTCTTTTACATATAGCTGTTCAGTTTTCTCAGCACCACTTATGGAAGAGACTGTCTTTTCTCTATTGTATATTCTTGCCTCCTCTGTCATAGATTAGGTGGCCGTAGGTGCATGTATTTATCTCTGAACTTTCTATCTGGTTCCAATGAGGTATATTTCTGTTTTTGTGCCAGTACCATACTGTCCTGATGACGGTAGCTTTGTATCAATTAAGTATATTCTGAAGTCAGGGAGCCTGATTCCCCCAGTTCCGTTTTTCTTTCTCAAGATTGCTTTGGCTATTTGTGGTCTTTTTGTATTTCCATACAAATTGTAAAATATTTTGTTCTAGTTCTGTAAAATATGCTATTGGTAATTTGATAGGGATTGCATTGAATCTGTAGATTGCTTTGGGTAGTAGAGTCATTTTCGCAATATTGATTCTTCCAACCCAAGAACATGGTATATCTCTTCGTCTATTTGTGTAATCTATTATTTCTTTCATCACTATCATGTAGTTTTCTGAGTATAGGTCTTTTGTCTCCTTGGGTAGGTTTATTCCTAGGTATTTTATTCTTTTTGATGAGATGGTAAATGGGATTTTTTCCTTGATTTCTGTTTCTGATCTTTCGTTGTTAGCGCATAGGGATGTTTCCTTTATTTCTCTTTCTGATCTTTCATTGTTAGTGCATGGGGATGCAAAAGATTTCTGTGTATTAATTCTGCATCCTGCAACTTTACCAAATTCATTGATGAGCTCTAGTAGTTTTCTGGTAGCATCTGTAGGATTTTCTATGTATGGTATCATGTCTTCTGCAAACAGTGACAGTTTTACTTCTTTTTCTTCCAATTTGGCTTTCTTTTATTTCTCTTCCTTCTATGATTGCCATGGCTAGGACTTCCAAAACTATGTTAAATAACAGTGGCGAGAGTGGACATCCTTTTCTTGTTCCTGATCTTAGAGGAAATGGTTTCAGTTTTGCACCATTGAGAATGATGTTTGCTGTCAGTTGTTGTATATGGCCTTTATTATGTTGAGGTAGGTTCCCTCTATACTCACTTTCTGAAGATTTTTTATAATAAATGGATGTTGAACTTTATCAAAAGCTTTTTCTGCATCTATTAAGATGATCATATGGTTTTTGCTCTTCAATTTGTTAATGTAGTGTATCACATTGATTTATGAATATTGAAAAAATTTTGCATCCGTGGGATAAATCCCACTTGATCATGGTGTATCATCCTTTTAATGTATTGTTGGATTCAGTTTGTTAATATTTTGTTGAGGATTTTAGTATCTGTGTTCATCAATGATATTGGCTTGTAATTTTCTTTTTTTGTGTGATATCTTTGTCTGGTATGGGTATCAGGGTGATGGTGGCCTTTTAAATTGAGTTCAGTAGTGTTCCTACCTCTGCAGTTTTTTGGAATTATTTCAGAAGGATAGGTAACAACTCTTCTCTAAATGTTTGGTAGAATTCACCTGTGAAGCCATTTGGTCCTGGACTTTTGTTTGGTGGGAGTTTTTAAATTACTGCTTCAATTTCATTACTGGTACGTGATCTGTTCATATTTTCTATTTTTTTCCTCGTTCTGTCTTGGGAGACTGTACCTTTGTAAGGATTTGTCCATTTTTTCTAAGTAGTCCATTTTATTGGCACACAGTTTTTTGTAGTAGTCTCTTATTATCCTTTGTATTTCTGTTGTGTGGTTGTAACTTCTCCGTTTTCATTTCTGATTTTATTGATTTTGGGCCCTCTCCCTTTTTTTTTTTTTTTTTTTTTTTTTGATGAGTCTGGCTGAATGTTCATCAAAATTATAAGCAAAAATCTGCCTTTTATTCAAAGTACTAATGGAGTATTGAAGAGGGCTCAAAATAGCATTTCTTATGAGATTAAATTTCCTAAGGATGGCATCATCTATATATGGCATTAAAACATTTTTAAATATTGGAAGTGGCTGACAAATGCTCCTGTTTCTCAAAGGATTCAGCTTCATTTTGAACAATCTTCCCAAGCATTGAGCCTTACATTTGTAACATTTTGATTAATTTCATTATCAGCCCTTAATTTGACTCCCAATTAATTGTGAACTCACATTGTCAAGAGGCAATAAAAAATTATAATGAATGATTTATTGCAGAACTGGGAATTTCTCCATGAAGAAGATTGATACAAATAGGTAAGATAGGGAATAATGAATAGATTAAGATTGATTGGATCCTTCAGTGGGAAGGAATATGAGGATACTCAGCCCAGTGAATAAATGAACACCACAAACTATTATTTCAACAATAATTTAACATAAATAATGGCATAATGCCTATTGAGAGAAGTTAAACATTTTTTTCAATTTCTAGTAATGAATCTTTTTCTATAAATGTGAAATCATAAAACTGTATATATTGTTAACTAGGGAGGTTGTAAACTCTATGTGTATGAAAATTAAATCCAGGGAGTATCTGTGATTTATTGATTCTATGTTTGAGTTAGAATTAAGTAATCATCCATTATGTTCAATGTTTATTTATCATTATGTAAGAAGTTTAGGAATATAACTTTTTTTTTTTTTTTTTCCGGTATGTGGGCCTCTCACTGTTGTGGCCTCTCCCGTTGCGGAGCACAGGCTCCGGATGCGCAGGCTCAGTGGCCAGGCTCATGGGCCTAGCCGCTCCGCAGCATGTGGGATCTTCCCGGACCGGGGCACGAACCCGTGTCCCCTGCATCGGCAGGTGGACTGTCAATCACTGCGCCACCAGGGAAACCCCTAAAATTTTTAAAAATATTATTTCTAGTCCAGAAGATGAGGGGGAAAAAAGATCAATTAAACGTTAGATTTATTTATTTATTTAGCTGAACCACACAGCTTGCGGGATCTCAGGTCCCCGACGTGGGATTGAACCTGGGCCCTCAACACTGAGAGCACAGAGTCATAACCACTGGACCGCCAGGGAATTGGCTAAATGTTAGTTTTAATCATGATTATAGTTAGTTACAATGGATTATCCTATGGCATGAAATCATAGTGTGAGTTGTTGATCCTAAGGAGAACTGATGAGGAATGGATTCATTTTTCATTATTACTGAAAACATTTTGGGTAGAAATAATTATTTATAAAACAGAACATAAATATCTGCTGAATGAATATTGCAGAATTTATAACCCTACTATGGTGCCCCTGAATCCCTTGTGAAGTTTTTATTTTCTGTTTTTTCTGTTTTTTTTTTTTATTTTTAAATCAAGAAACAGTATTCTCTAAGCAAATATTTTAAAGATTATTTGGTAGTTTTGTTTCATTTTGTTTTTTGATTTTCTAATACATCCCAAAAATCAATTTATTAATTTACTGAATACTGATTTACTAAGTTACTAACACTAAATGTTTATAATTAAGGTAATACTGTTCTGGGAGATGTATATAGTGAAAAAAGATTCTCTTTTCATTTATTTTAATTTATTTTGTTTTTCTTGGGTTTAATAAATTTAAGAGACTAAAAACTGTATTTATTTATTGATTAATACAGTACAAAACCTGGAGAGTTGTCTAGTAAAAAATCATTTTAACTTTTTTCAGTTCACTATTTTCCAAATTGATATTAGCACAAAAATTTTTTGTTGAAGTACCACAAGTGACCATACTTTTAGACACACCATTTTAACAGTAAATAAAGCAGTAAGTTGTGCATCATGCAGTAGAATCGCATTGTTCATGATACAGAAATGATAGAGAAGTTCCTGGCAAAGGTTGGCATGCATCTTAAGAGTCAAGGGAAAAAAAATCTCACATATACAAGATCATAAGAGTTAGTAAGATGTTATGAATGCAGATGAGACATTAAAACCCTACTGAATCCTAGTGAAGCAACCGCCTTCTAAAAATGAGAAGAAATTATCAGGAAATAAGGCAAATTCAATTCAGTTTATCAAATATATTGAGCATCTTCTATGTACAAAATATTCTGCAATTTGCTTCTGGCATTCAAAAATGAATTTCTAAAGACATACTTCTCAGCTTAAAAGAAAATTGAACCTAATGTAATAGAATAGTATAGAAGATAATACATAAATAAAGAATAAAACATTTGGTATAGTGTGAGGGTCACAAGAATTAAAAAAAAAAAATTATTTGAGGATCCAAGCAATGAAAGAGACTATATGAGCATTAAATTCATGGTAACTTGGTAGAGGAGAATATATTTTAATAACTGAAGGTGTTTTAGACCAATTTTACAAACACTGTTGGGTAGCACACAAGACTGGAATAGAAGATTTTCATTATTTTTCAAAAGAAATAAATCAAATAGGAAGAAGCCATGTAATTTAATATTACTGGACATAGTAACAGAGAAAAAATAAAGTGTAATCCTTGACCAATGGTTCTCAATTGTTAGCACTCAAATGCTTGCTAAAAATTCAAATACTAGATTCTCTTCTTTAGAGAACGTGATTCAGTAGGCCTAGGATCAGTCTGGAACTTTTAATAATCACTAAAAATATTTTTATTTAGGCGATCCACGCACCAAACATTTAAAACAATATTCTAGTTTTTAGGAATGCAACTGACACAATATTTATGTTTAAAAATTCAGTAAGTAAAAGTATTTTTTTGATTAGTGATTTCAAAAGAGAAGAGGTTTAAGAGTTACAGTAACCTCTAAAATACAGTTCAGACAATGAAAAGGTAAATTAGCTCAGTGGGTTTGAATCTAATGCAATCATTAGGCCTGCATATGGAGTTAACTGATTATCTCTGATTTTAGAAGATCATATATTAAGATGGTTAATACAAATAAATGACATAAACCCTAGAAACTGACATCTATAAGAGGAATAAGGGTAAAGACAATAAAAGGAGAAGAGTCTCAGCAATGAGATTCTAAGAAAAACAGAAAGGAAAATTGGTTAGTTGGGGGAAATGGTGTAATAATAAAAACATCTCTTATGGAGAAAGTATAACTTCATCCTGAATAAGAGTGAAATAAATCCCAATATATTTGAAGAGGTCATGAAACATCAGAATTGTTTGCTAAGAGTTAGTCTTCCAACTCATACAAATGACATATAGAAACTGGCAGGGCATAGGGGACTAATTGAACTAGAGCAATCATTGTTCAGAACCTTTGCAGTTATGAACTGCAGTGGTGCCACATGACTGGTTTTTTGGCAAATTCTCTACAATTAAAAAAAAAGTAGTTTGGAAACTACATAATACCTGGCATTATGTTTGAAACTTGTTGGCAAACTCAAATAATTATCCTTAAATTTTTATGAACACTAAGTAAAAAAATATAAAAGTGGGTAAAAAGGAAAACAGGTATCATTAGGAGTTATCATAATCAACAGGATTACCTATAAGAGTAATTCTGAAACATATTTCAAAAAACACAAATTTTGCCTCAAATATTAATAAATAAATATTTTCATAAAAATAATTCCTTGGTCAAAAACATTTATAAAATTCAGCCGTGTGTGTGTGTGTGTATTTACATGAGTATTTTTTCGTACTAAAAAGCTCAGAGAATGCATGAAGTTTATAAAACTCATCTCTTTATCATTTTATTGCCCAGAATATCCCAAATTTACTTAACCATAGAGACAAAATTTTGAGTAACTTTTCATTGGATATTAGAATACATTGTATCAAAAATACACAATTGCTATAGTATGTGCAAGTTATACTACACTAGCATTATTTCCTTTTTGTGTGTATGTGCCATACAATTATTGGTAGAGCAAAATGAACTTTCAGATATGTTGTGTATTGAATATATAAAGAGTCCCTGATAAAAATATTTTATGAGATCCTTGATGTGGGCTAGCAGAGGCACCAGTTAATCAATTCATATTTTCCTTATGGCTTTGATGCCGAAGGTTAATTAAGATTGACATCTAACTAGGAGAAGGATTTATTTTTAATGACATTTAATGGATCTTTGTTTTTGCCCTTTTCACATATTTTTAAATGAATTGGAGAAGGGCAAAGAAGGTAATCCTATTAAATTTTTGGATTAAAATATATGACAGAAATAACTATAATTTGGGAATAAAATCTAAAATAAGTGGGATAGAATAATGGATTTAATTCCAGAAATTAAACGTTAAAGATGAGTCCTTTTTCCATATGTTGGTGAAAGTTTGTTGCATACTAATGAATTTGTCAGGGCTCTTAAACAAAAGCAGGCAGATTGTAAAGGGGTTTCAAAACTTGGAAATACGATCCATACAAAAGTGATGTTACCAGGTTATATTTTTTCCCCTTTCCTCTCTTAGATCTGCCCAGAGTATAGGCACTGTCGCAGAGCTGCCTTCTAGGACAGCATTGCAAGAGATAAAAATGTAATGTATTAGTTTCTTAGGGATTCCATAACACAGAACCAAAGACTGGGTGGCTGAAGACAACAGAAATTTGTCTCGCATTTCTGGATGCATGAAGCCCAATATCAAGGTGTCAGCAGGTCCCTCTGAAACCTGGAGGGAAGAATCCTTCCACGCCTCTTCTAGCTTCTGGTGTTTACAGCACTCCTTGGTGTTCCTCGGCTTGTAGAGATATCACTCCAATTTCCACCTGCATTATCACATGGCCATTTTCTCCCTGGTGCCTCTGTCTTCAGAAATATGGTGTTCTTATCTCTGTATGTGTCTATCTTTGTGTCTCTTCTCCTCCTCTAAGGACACCAGTCATATTAAATTAAGGGCCCATCTTATTCCAGTAGGACATCATCTAAATTAAATCTTTACTACATTTTCAGAGACTCTATTCACAAGTGCCTGTGGCTAGGTCTTTAACATATTTGGAGGGAGGGACACAATTCAACCCACAATACTTAGGAACCCCATATTTCTGAAGAAAAGAAACAGTAAATGGGGCCTATATAGGTTGAAGACTGCAGAGGGAATCCTGGAGAGGAAAGAGTTAGAGAAGGTGGGTACCGTAATTCTATGTGTGAATCAACACAGGTTTGGGCTCACTCACAGGAGTGAGTGCTCACACACAGGACAGAAAGAAAGCAACACAGCACAGTCTTTGAGAACTTCCCATGTATTTAGACATGGCCCAGTTCTTAGATTAATCTCTGAGTAGTACATGCGTGAGACAAATTCAAAGAGGCATAAGCTTTGAAAAGTGAACTGAAAATTGTACTGCCAGAACATTCTCTGAACCTAACTCAGTTGGCTGCCCAGAAAAATAAAACAAAACAAAAAATTAGTGTTCTCCTGAGGATTCTTAAAGGAAAGAGAGTCTGCCCAACATAATATTGAAAATATCCAGGGTCCAGTCCAAAGTTACTCAACATAAAAAGAGCTAGAGATATTTGACCAGTTCTTAAGGGAAAAGACAATCAGATGCTGAACCTGGGAAAACCTAGATAGTATAATTATCAGACAAATATTTTAAAGTAGCTACTGCAAATATGTTTCATTAAATTAATGGAAAGATAGAATTTCTCAGTGTAGAAATAGAAACTAAAACAAAATGGAATTAAAAAAAAGGAAAAATCACTGGCTGGACTCAAATAACAGAATGCAGATGAAAGAGGAAAGAATTACTGAACTTGAGGATAGATCAATAATGTGCATTCAGTCTGAAGAAGAGAATGAGAAAAGGTTGGAAAAAAAAAAGAATAGAGCCTCAGGGATCTATGTGACAACATCAAAAGGAGTACCATTCATGCTGTTGAAGTCCCAGAAACAGAAGAGAAAGATATTAGGGCAGAAAAAAATTTTTGAAGCAATAATGGCCAGAATTGCCCAAATTTCCTGAAAGACATACACTTAGATATTCAAGAAATTCAGTGAACTCCAAAGAAAAAACTAAAAAAACACACACACCAGACATACCAAAATGAAATTGCTGAATACTACAACTTAAGAAAAATGCTTTCAAAGCAGCTAGAGAAAATGACACGTAATATACAGGACAGGGCTTCCCTGGTGGCGCAGTGGTTGAGAATCTGCCTGCTAATGCAGGGGACGCGGGTTCGAGCCCTGGTCTGGGAAGATCCCACATGCTGCGGAGCAACTGGGCCCGTGAGCCACAATTACTGAGCCTGCGCGTCTGGAGCCTGTGCTCCGCAACAGGAGAGGCCGCGATAGTGAGAGGCCCGCACGACGCGATGAAGAGTGGTCCCCGCTTGCCACAACTAGAGAAAGCCCTCACACAGAAACGAAGACCCAACACAGCCAAAAATAATAAAAATAAAAATATACAGGCCAATGATAATTCAAATGACTTCAAATCACTCATCAAAAACATGGAAACCAAAAGACAGTGGCATGACATCTTTGAAGTTTTGAAAGAAAAACCTTCCAACCTAGAATTCTATATCTTGAGAAAATATCTTTCAGGAATGAAAACAAAGTAAAGACCTTCCCAAAGGATGAAACAGTGAAAGAATTCCAGAACAGCAAACCTGCTCTACAGGTACTTCTAAAGGAAGCTCTTTGGCCTACAAGGAAATAATACCAGAGTAACATGGATTTATAGGAAATAGGGAATAAGAAGAAAAATACTAAACAGTTGGATAAATATAAAAGATTGACTTTTCTATTTAAGTGAGGTAAGGTTTACAATGTGTGGATATGTAAGAGACATCATAACTATAACATAAAGGGCCTAGGGAGGAGAAAAGATTCTATATGGTTGAAAGCCTTTTATATTTTAATAGAAATAGTACAATCTGCACAGTAAGCAGACTGACACTTTTCTTGTAATCCCCAGAGCAACTATAGCCCATAAACCAATATATAATTTAACATTATACAAATAATCCAAGAGATGGGAGAAAAGATGAAACTGAAAAATAAGAGAGAAGAATCAGAAAACAAATGATAAATAAATAAATTTAGTAGACCTAAGTTCAACCACATCACTAATTACATTAAATAGTAACTGTCTAAATACTGCAATTAAAAAGCAACATAACATTCAAAATGTCCAAGGTGGAATTCAACATACATACTGCAGCACAGATTGAATGGAAATTACTATATGATAAAAGACACAACTTAAAATATCAACACAAAGATTAATTAAAAAGAATAGAAAAAGATATAGCATGCAAACAAAACACATAACAAGTCTGGAATTACTCTTAAAAAACAGATAAATACAACTTCCAAAGAATTTTACCAGAGTAGAGATAAGGAGAGACATATCAGAGTGATAAAGGAAAAATACATTAGGAAGACTTAAAATTGAAAATGTATATGCATCTAATAATAGAAGCTTACATGAAGCAATATTGACAACATAAGAGGAGAAATAAAAATCCTGCAGTTATAGTAGAAGATTATAACATATTGTGGAGCTACAGAGAAAACATTTTTATGTTTTATGTTTCTGGACAGTTAGGGCTCTGTGAGCAAACTCTACTGAAATTTGGAGCTTTATCCAAAAGAATAAGGCTTAGGATAGACTAATCAGATGGTGAGAGAACTCCAGAGGGATTTACCTTTCTAGATGTAAGTGTTTAAATTTCAAGTGGGGTTAAGATCTGGGACCATAGGAAACCCCCCTGAGCCATAAAGCCTGAATTTGTACTGTTCTTCTAAATGCATGATTTTGTACTTGTCTTAGAATAAATGTGCTTATTAACAAAGAGACCCTTACTTTCTCTGCTTAAAATGGCCGCTAAAAATAAAAATATCTTTATCTTCTCCTATTTGCAATAAATAGTTTAGCCTAACTTCAGAAGTAATGTAACATATCAATTCTTATGGCAAACAAATAAGGTTGATGATTATCAATGAAGTATGAGATGCTAAAATATGGACAAAAGATTTTATTACAACACAAGTATTTAATAACAAAAAATTGTTTTGAAGAGGGATCACATGGCATTTTCTGGCTCATTTAGTAATTTTAAAATGCGTATGCTTGATTTACATACATTTGACTATTTGCTTATGAACAGAGAATATTTCCTCTGGCCACTAAGACAATGCTGCACAAATGGGTCTAAGTTATATGAGTATCAAAATGGAAGTCTGAATAGCTGGGGTTTACAAGGACTAGTGTAAGAATGGGAGATGTTTATAGGAGGCTTGACATCTAGAGATATTTAGAACACTCTCCAAAAAGATCTAAGAAATCTGTATCAACTTGTGTACTCACTTCTGCGTGATAGACTTAGTCTGCATATTTTATTGCATACTAAATACAAATTTTCTATTGCAGAATTAGGTTTCTTGCAAAGTTGGCCATTTAAAATATGCCATAGGGCTTCCCTGGTGGCACAGTGGTTGAGAGTACGCCTGCCGATACAGGGGACACGGGTGCGTGCCCCGGTCCGGGAGGATCCCACATGCCGCGGAGCGGCTGGGCCTGTGGGCCATGATCACTGAGCCTGCGCGTCTGGATCCTGTGCCCCACAACGGGAAAGGCCACAATAGTGAGAGGCCTGTGTACCGCAAAAAAAGAAAAAAGCCATAAATTCAGTAATAAGCAAAAAAAAAACCTTTTAGAAGTCATGATAATGAAATATACAAGCATTGCTACTTTAAACTATAGGAGAAATTTAAAAAAAACTAAACCAAAGAGATCAAATCTAGGAATTGGAAGAAATACACAACCAGGCAAATACGTTTTGCAGTCAGACGACATTTATAATTAGTATAAACAGATCTATTACCCAAAAAAAAATCCCTGAGGATATTAGAAAATTTATATTCTGAACAAGAACTCTGAATCAATGAGAGAGAATTCAAGAATATTCACTGTGCTATGTTTAAACATAAGTGATGAGGGAGTTTATTTTTTTCTTTAATTTTTTTTAAACACATTTAAAACATTTATTTATTTATTTTTGGCTGCATAGGGTCTTCATTGCTGTGCGCAGACTTTAGTTAACTAGCAGAGAACGGGGGCTGCTCTTCATTGCGGTGTGTGCATTTCTCATTGTGGTGGCTTCTTTTGTTGTGGAGTACAGGCCCTAGAGGATGAGAGCTTCAGTAGTTGTGCCACGTGGGCTCAGTAGTTGTGGCTCACGGGCTCTAGAGTGCAGGCTCAGTAGTTGTGGCACACGGGCTTAGTTGCTCCGTGACATGTGGGGTCTTCAGAGGTAAGGAACTCCCTACCTTATGAGTCAGCCCATGCAAATTTTATATGGCTAAATTGTTAAGAAATACATTCTTATGGACAGAAGAAATCTGCCTTCTTATAACTTATACTGTAGTTTTGTCCTCTTAGAACACAGAAAGAAAGTCTAAGCCTTTTCAACATGACAGTTTTTCATTATTGGAAGACGACTGAAGGGATGTCTCCATTCTCTGTTCCTCCTTAATACTTGGTAGAGTTTTAGGTCCTTCTATCTTCCAAACCACTCTGCTCTGGGCACACTCAGGGTGTTGAGCCCCACTCTGTGTTCTTCTGTGTACAATGTAAGAGAGGTGGGGTTGACTGTCAGATCTTTTCTGCCTCCTTCAGTTCTCTTAGACAAAAATGAGAGGACAGTGTCGACCAAACATTGAAGGTCTTTGATTTGTCCATGGTCTAACTTGTACATAGTTGGCAATAGTGTAACACAATAACACTTTTGAAGATAAATTTTGTTACCAACAAGAAACTACTTTGCACTGGGGCAGAACATGAAGTTCCATAAGAGATTGTTTCTTTTTATGTATCTCTTTTGTCAAAATTTAGCCATTTCACAGTCATTTCACAGTGATTGTGAGTCAATCACTGCTAAGAATGGGCCTACCATATTTGACTATCAGATTTTTACTCTTAAGTCATAATAATGAACAAAATCTAATTCTACCAAAAAGAAAGAAGCAAGTATTTGTTATTATTTAGGTAAGTAATAAAAGCCTGCTATGTTTTCAGAATATGAACCAATATATAAAAGTTTCTCAAAGCACAACCATGGTTGACATTTTATCATGAAATGAAACTCAGGATTGTGGCCAAAAAAAATCATAACAAACTTTGGAATGAAAATGTGGTCAAGGTCAAAGAATAATTAAATAATTCTAGATGACTAGAAATTTGGAAATCTCAAAGAGCTATCAAGGTAATAAGAGGATTGGAACCATAAAGAGTATTTGGCATTTACTTTTTAATTTACACATTAATTTACCCATTGTTTACATTATTTAAAAACTGTTTCCTTGAGCATCTACTTTATGAGCAATACTTATCTGTAGCATTAGGTAGTCAATGATCAATAGACATGTACTGTCTCTGCCTCATTTTTTGTGTAGTAGGAATAGAATTTAAGATAAAGAAACAAACACAAAATTATAAAATATAATAAACAATACATAGTACTGCAATATGCAGATGAAGAGACACTTTAAGTAATAATGACATTGAGACCCTCTCATAGAATGTAGCATACATGGTACCAGCTATTCAAAAACCAGTTGGAAGAATGTCAGAAGAGAAAATATATTCAAGGACTTTAAGGAATAGGAAACTCACAGAAACAAAGAGCTGAATGAATTTAGTGGCTACAACATAGTGATCAAGAAGAATAGTGATCAGTGAAGAAATTAAAAAGATTGTAGAATCTAAATCATTAAAGACATAGATCATGAAAAGGAGTTTGGGTAGTACTGTAACCCAATGGGAAGCTGGAAAATGATATAAATTTAAGCTGGCAAACAGGAAAGCAAACAGGATTCCAAAAGATAGAATAACTTAGCACCTTAGTTAATACCTATGCAAATTAAAGTTATTTTCTTCTCTTCTGTTCCTTCTTCTCTTCCTCCTAAACTTCCTCCTTTCCTCTTCCCTCCTCCTACTCTGTCTCCTTCTCTTCTCCTTTACCACTGTCTCCTTTCCTCTTTCTCTTTACCCCTCTTCTTCTTCCACTGCCCCTCCTCCTCATTTTGTTTTTCTTCTTTAGCAGGAGCAAACTTAGGAACTTTATCAACCTGTGTACAAACCCTTGTTAGTTAATCACGTCTTATTTGATTATGGAAGTTGAGACTGTGTGAGCAGCATAATTGAAGACCATTGATGTATAGGGAAAACTCATTCAGGGCGTCTTTTACCTTATGAGAATGCATCTTTGAGTGGCCACTGTACAATTTATGCACAAACTCTTCTCTACCAATGCTAACTTCTTACAAGTATGAATACTTGTAAGAATATCTAGTAATGAGTTTGGGGATTTAAGCCAACACTGAGGTGTGGAAAACCTAGTAGCATTCACTAATTCATCCAACTAAAAGTGTGTGTTTACTGCTCAGGTCCTAGAGCTCATACATACAGTGTCTACCACTGAATTTGTTACTTAATTACCCACTGTCTGGAATCCCCCCCTTATGGCATTGTGTACAGCTTATCTACTAAGGAGACCACTAACTCTCTGAGAGCATTTATTTTGTAGCTTTTACTATCTTAAATAACACCATAGAACATAAAAGAGTATTTTGTTCTGAATAAGTACTCAACAATTATTCTGGAATTGAATCAATACTGATCATTTATTCTCTATTATAAATTCAATATAGGTAGGGACTAGGTCACATTCATCTTTGTATAAAATATATACTAGCTTATTACCAAGAGAAGATTAGGCACTCCATGTGTTTGTTGAGTAAATGAACAAATTTATCAAGCTTTAAGATTCACCTTTCAGGAAAAACTAAGGAAAACATCTTGTCATAATCATCAAATTATATAGTGAATCTATGGCCACCATCTTTTTTTTTTTTTTGGTACTCATTCTTTATTTCCTTTTTTTTTTCAATTTTCTTTTTTTTTTTTAAATATAGCAGGTTCTTATTAGTTATCTATTTTATACATATTAGTGTATATATGTCAATCCAAATCTCCCAATTCATCCTACCACAACCACCTCCCACCTGCCACTTTCCCCTCTTGGTGTCCATATGTTTATTATCTACATCTGTGTCTCATTTCTGCCTTGCACACTGGTTCATCCATACCATGTTTCTACATTCCACATATATGCGTTAATATATGATGTTTGTTCTTCTCTTTTTGACTTACTCCACTCTGTATGACAGTCTCTAGGTCCATATACATCTCTACAAATGACCCAATTTTGTTCCTTTTTATGGATGAGTAATATTCAATTGTATATATGTATCACATCTTCTTTATCCACTCACCTGTCGATGGGCATTTAGGTTGCTTCCATTACCTGGCTATTGTAAATAGTGCTGCAATGAACATTGGGGTGCATTTATCTTTTTGAATTATGGTAATCTCTGGATGTATGCCCAGTAGTGGGATTGCTGGGTCATATGATAGTTCTATTTGTAGTTTTTCAAGGAACATCCATACTGTTCTCCATAGTGGCTGTATCAATTTACATTCCCACCAACGGTGCAAGAGGGTTCCCTTTTCTCCACACCCTCTCCAGTATTTATTGTTTGTAGATTTTTTGATGATGGCCATTCTGACTGGTGTGAGGCGATACCTCATTGTAGTTTTGATTTGCATTTCTCTAATAATTAATGATGTTGAGCAGCTTTTCATGGGCTTCTTGGCCATCTATATGTCTTCTTTGGAGAAATGCGTATTTAGGTCTTCTGCCCATTTTTTTTTTTTTTTTTGCTTAAATAACAGAAATGTATTTTCTCACAGTTCTGCCCATTTTTTGAGTGGGTTGTTTGTTTTATTAATATTGAGCCACATGAGCTGTTTATATATTTTGGAGATTAATCCTTTGTCCGTTGATTCATTTGCAAATATTTTCTCCCATTCTGAGGGTTGTCTTTTGGTCTTGTTTATGGTTTCCTTTGCTGTGCAAAAGCTTTGAAGTTTCATTAGGTCCCATTTGTTTATTTTTGCTTTTATCTCCATTACTCTAGGAGGTGGGTCAAAAAAGATCTTACTGTGACTTATGTCAAAGAGTGTTCTTCTTATGTTTTCCTCTAAGAGTTTTATAGTATCTGGTCTTACATTTAGGTCTTTAATCCATTTTGAGTTTATTTTTGAGTATGGTGTTAGGGAGTGTTCTAATTTCATTCTTTTACATGTAGCTGTCTAATTTTCCCAGCACCACTTATTGAAGACTTTTCTCCATTGTATATCCTTGACTCCTTCGTCATAGATTAGTTGACCATGGGGGTGTGGGTTTATCTCTGGGCCTTCTATCCTGTTCCATTGAGCTATAATTCTGTTTTTGTGCCAGTACCATATTGCCTTGATTACTGGAGGTTTGTAGTATAGTCCGATGTCAGGGAGTCTGATTCCTCCAGCGCTATTTTTTTTTCCCTCAAGAGTGCTTTGGCTATTTGGAGTCTTTTGTGTGTCCGTACATATTTTAAGATTTTTTGTTCTAGTTCTGTAAAAAATGTCATTGGTAATTTAATAGGGATTGCATTGAATCTGTAGATTGCTTTGGGTAGTAGAGTCATTTTCACAATATTGATTCTTCCAATCCAGGAACATGGTATATATATCCCCGTCTGTTTGTGTCATCTTTGATTTCTTTCTGTGTCTTATAGTTTTCTGCATACAGGTCTTTTGTCTCCTTAGGTAGGTGTATTCCTTGGTATTTTAGTCTTTTTGTTGCAGTGATGAATGGGATTGTTTCCTTAATTTCTCTTTCTGATTTTTCATTGTTAGTGTATAGAAATGCAAGAGATTTCTGTGCATTAATTTTGTATCCCACAACTTTACAAAATTCATTGATTAGCTCTAGTAGTTTTTTGGGGGCATCTTTAGAATTCTCTATGTATAGTATCATGTCATCTGCAAACAGTGACAGTTTTACTTCTTTTACAATTTGTATTCCTTTTATTTCTTTTTCTTCTCTGATTGCTGTGGCTAGGACTTCCAAAACTACATTGAATAGTAGGGGCAAGAGTGGACCTCCTTGTCTTTTTCCTGATCTTAGAGGAAATGCTTTCAGTTTTTCACCATTGAGAATGATGTATGCTGTGGGTTTGTCATATATGGGCTTTATTAGGTTGAGGTAGATTCCCTCTATTCCCAATTTCTGGAGAGTTTTTACCATAAATTTTGTTGAAATTTGTCAAAAGCTTTTTCTGCATCTATTGAGATGATCATATGGTTTTTATTCTTTAATTTGTTAATATGGTGTATCACATTGACTGATTTGTGTATATTGAAGAATCCTGCATCCCTAGGATAAATCCCACTGAATCATGGTGTATGGTCCTTTTAATGTGTTGCCGGATTCTGTTTGCTAGTATTTGGTTGATGATTTTTGCATCTATATTCATCATGGATATTGGTCTGTAATTTTCTTTTTTTGTAGTATCGTTGTCTGGTTCTGGTATCAGGATGAGCCACAGCTGCCCCCCACCTCTGCAGGAGACCCTCCAACACTAGCAGGTATGTCTGGGTCCATCTCCTATGGGGTCATTGCTCCTTCCTCCTGGGTCCTGATTTGTATACTACCTTGTGTGTGCCCTCCAAAATTGGAGTCTCTGTTTCCCGCAGTCCTGTCAAAGTCCTGTAGTGAAATCCCACTAGCCTTCAAAGTCTGATTCTCTGGGAATTCCTCCTCCCATTGCCAGATGCCCAGGTTGGGAAGCCTGATGTCGGGCTCAGAACCTTCACTCCAGTGGATGGATGTCTGTGGTATAATTATTCTCCAGTTTGTGAGTCACCCACCCAGAGGTTATGGGATTTGATTTTATTGTGATTGTGCCCCTCGTACGATCTCATTACGGCTTATCCTTTGTCTTTGGATCTTTTTTGGTGAGTTCCAGTGTCTTCCTGTCAATGATTGTTCAGCAGTTAGCTGTGATTCCAGTGCTCTCTCTTTTTTTTTTTTTTCGCATTTTTCTTTCCTCAATTTTTACGACTCCGAAGAGTCAAACAAAAGTGAAATATTTGATTGAATTTTTAATTTTGCCTTAGAAATGTGTCTGAGAATGAGAAGCTTGTCATCACAGATTTTCAAAAGTATAATCAGGATATCCAGAGGAAGACAAAATTCCAATTGATGTTTATCAGTAGCATATAGGCAGTGGTAAGCATTCTTCCTCACCATTCCCAAGTTAAAGAGCTAAGATAAAGTGTGTGAATAGTAGTAAGGGGGCCTCCCTGCATTACATCAGAAGTTCGCAGAAATTTATAAATAGTCTTACATAAGTCATTCAAATTGTTTGTTAAAGTTTGCATGGACTAACTTTTGTCTGTTTTAAAATGTGTGATTAATTCTCAATTTAGCATAGGTGCCTGATAATACAATTAGAATTACAGTTTCAATATTTTCATCTTACATTTTAATATGAAAATTAAATAATATATTACTATCAGTGAATTAAGTTATGGTAAGCAATTTGTCGGTAATAACTCTGGATAACATATCCAAAAGATAATTCAATTTTACAATTCCCTTTGGAGTGCAATTAAGCCCATAATGAACCATTTAATTCACTTGATCTGTTTTATTTAGCATCCAAACCTAAACTAAGCTATATAAAATTTATTGAGTTACTCATATTATAATACATAAATATTTAAGTGATCAATCAGATGATCCTGCACTAATTTTCAAAACATTTAATTCATACATTCAAGACATACATATCAAAAGCTGACTGTGTGTCAGGCTGTGGGCTATAATGAGTGCTAAATCAAGTCTCACAAATATTTTAGAATTCAGAATGCAGTACATTAGGGAAATTTGCTGGGAGTAGAATTTCATGTTCAGTGTCTGGGTAGGGTGAGAATTGGGAGAAGTTGTCACCATATCAGTCTTCATTAAACCAATTTTTTCAAAGTTGATAAACATGGCTACCAAAATTTTTCAGTAGATCTGCTATTTCTAGGACTGCTAACCTCTTTTCTTCTTATGAAGCAGGCAAATATATATTCCTAGCTATAAGCCTGCCATCACTGTTTTGAATGTAACTGCCTTTATAGGTACTTTCTGAGACTGGAAGCTGGTAAATAAGGTCAGGAAAAAGAAATTGTAAGAGAAAACCTTCAGTAAGCATAAAGTGGATGCTTTAATCAAATGGATATGTTTTAATATTCAGTTATTTTGCTGCATACTATCCAAAGTAAAGAGTGTTCAGTCATTATAAAGCATCTTTTGCAGGTTAAAACATACTGTATGGTGTTAGAAATTCTGATAATATCTGCATTATTCTTTTTTTTAATTTAATTCTCAATGTACACACACATATATGGAAAAATATGTTAGAGATATCACACTAGCTTCTAATCTCCATCACCAGTTACCTCTTAAGCGTTGGTGTTGACTACTGTAGACCAAGAATTTGTAGATCATAGATTCTGCTTTCCTGGTCAAGATCCTCTGCTGCATGTCCCATCTCACTCTTTACCCACACCATCTGCTCTAAGACGTCTGTTTCCCCTTTTAGTGGTTGTAATTATGGTCCCAGAGAAGTATTAAAATTGGCTTGTTAATCCCTGGGATGGCTGCATAATGTTGCATCTTGCTTTCTTCTAACTGAAGCACACAGTGTCTGTGCTTTCTGCTATTTGTATTCTCTACCTAGAATCAGGATTGCTTTTTAAATCATGGCATGAGGGTGAACTTAAATCCCCTTCCATAGCAGAAATATATTTCTGTCAAATTTCTACCTTAAATTATTTTTTTCCTGAACTAAGACACTTCCTATATACTATTACAAAAACTATCTACACATAACAGTGGCTTGGGGCATTGCCCTTGAATTGTTTTCCTTCCAAAGTCCTTATAAAGAAAGCTGACCATATCATTATATTTTTAGAAAGAAAGCAACCATATAAGCAAAAGCTCACAGCTCATTTGGAAAACTTATTGAAAACTTTGATAAGATGAAAATTAAAGAGAGTCGTTAGCATCATCAGACATCTCTCTCAAAGATTAAAGGTGTGCTGGTATGGAACAAGGTAAAATCTTAACAATAAGCCACAACCTGAAATTATGTATTAACCATAATTCTAATGGAGCCCATTTTTCCTTTCTATACCTAAACTATGTTGAATTCAGAGTATAAAATGAGAACACCATAAAGTATAGAATTATAAGAAAAATATATTTCCCCTAGCAAGGGAAAAGATTAATTCATTCTCTACATCTGTGGGCGGGTGTGCTGTTTTCAATGGTTTCTGCTCTCTGTTCTTATCAATACAAGTTCTCTATCACATATTTCAAATAACTTGAAGTAATGAATTATTTTATATGATTTAAAATTTGTATTAGAATATATGTCAGAAGGTTCTGTTTTTTGGTTTGCAAGCAACCAAAACATCCTTTAAATAGTTTCCAGAGGAAATGAATGGATCAATTGTTATTATGGAGCCCACAGAATCTTAAGAAATGCCTGAGTATCAGGCTGTAATGACTCATAGTCAGGAGCATCAAGAAAATGATACTACAAGACTTTTCCAGTGGAAATGTACTGACCCCAGCCAGTTCCAGGCACAGACCCTGCAGCTTGCTGTGCACATGCTGCCACCAGGCACAACAGCTAGAATTACTGCCAAGCTGACCCTGAAAGAGGAACATTGTTGCAGCCACCCATAACATGATAACAAATTCTATGTGTTGCTTGCTTCTCCACATGACCAGTTTCTAGATTAAAGCTTCATACATTGATTTTGATTTGTGGAGCCTAGGGCAAATCTATGCACTCTGGCAGGAAAGGCAAATTTCTGTATTTTCCTTTGGGAGAATTTTCAAATATACTAAAAGTATTCAGTCATTACATATGGCTTAAAAGAATGACAAATGTCTTTTACACAGAGACAATGCAGTTTGTATATTTAATTACTCCATTCAAGCTGAGATTTAATGTGAAACAGGAGAACAAAGTAGAATAATCAATCATTCTCATGTAGCTTAAAGAGACGAGAAAGAGGAGTTGCAATTAGAGTTCGCCACAGGTGCAGCAGGTTGGAAGCATATTCTTGGAAAGGAAAGGAAGGGAAAGGAAATAGATATATCAGTATCTAAATAGATATAGATGTCTATTTATATAAAAATAGACATCCCTATATATCTATAAGGATGTCTATATATAGATATATACATTTTTTTTCTAAATAACATAGTAATTCATTAATATTCAGCTATCTCACTTGCCTTAATTCCTAGAGTATAAATATTTTAATTAAGGATGGAAAAGGTATATAAAAATGTTATTCTTTCTAAAGATTCCTCTAAGAATGTAGTTATAAAAGTAGGAGTAATTAATTGCCCCAACTCACAGAACTCTATTATATATGTCGTTGTTAAATATATATCAGGTTTTGTATTTTTATTCATTTGGAGTCAAAGTTGTACTGAACTGTACTGTCAAGGAAGGGGAGGCAGGCAAAAGGACAGAGTGGGTAAATCAGATAAAGTATGCTAAGTACAAAAGGCACACAAATCTTCATTCTCTTCTATCTCTGTTACTCTGTGAGACATCACCCAGCATCTGACTGAGGTAGGCTTGATTTATAAGAATGGGTATGGATACGTTTCTATTTCTTTTCAAGAGTGATTTTGCTAGTTTGAACAAGACCTCATATAAGATTTCAGTTGCATTTTTTTCTGTGACAGTTGCTCTTCCTACTTTCTTTGCGTGCATTAAAGTGTGTGTTTAATATGTACTATAATGAATTCACTTGCCTAAGTTTTATTTCAAGGCTTATTTTTATTTTTTTAATAAATTCATTTTTCACCAAAAGGGTTATGGTTACATAATTGGTAGTTAGGAAAGCATATTCCAATCAAAGTAAAAAAAGATACAATTCAAGGAGTCAAGGAGTCCACTAAAATGTCAAAATGACATGTTACATGTTGAATGAGATGGTATAAAAATCCCGAGAGAACAGTTTGTGCAAGTTATGTATTTATGTTTAATTTTTGTTCTTCAAGACAATGTTATTACCATGAAGATATTTTCTCTTTAGTAATCTAAATCAAATTATCATATTCCCTATGCTATGGACTAGTTTATAATACCTCCTTGCATCCCTTACAACACAAAAGTATGTGCCAGTGACTGCATGCACGCATACATTTAACCATGGTTTTTGGCAAATTATTTTCCTTAATCATCTGATGCAGTGCTACATAATATACCTGCATAATGGCCTGTTTAAGCTTAGTATGATTTCAACACGACTTTGTATTTCATTCGTAGGTGTTCTAGATGTATGCTTCTAAAAAGGCTTTTCCGTTACGATGTACTTGATGAATGATATTTACCTGAGTGGCAGATCCACACGGGCTTATTCTAGATGTTGTGGAAGTCATACTTCTTTACTTGCCATAGTTCTTTACTGCTGTCCTATTTGGAATTTAAAACCATCTTGGGAATTTTGTTGTGATCATTTGTTTTGGTTTTTTTTGACTCTCCAAGACAAAAGAAATAAAATATCTTTATGCTTTGCTCATGCAATAAATTTTCCATGATTTGTTCTTCCTTCTCTCTTCTTTTCTAGATAATATAAACTTTGATGATCATCTACTGTCTCTAATTCCACCACATAATTTATCTGTCCACTTCTAGTGCTTTGTCCATAGGCCAGTTTTGTAGTATACCATTTCATTCACATTACTTCTTTATTTGTGTATCTCCCTTTGGTATTTTTATCTCCCAGAGAGTCATGTACAATAATTCATCTTTATTCTTCTTGTTATAATATCAATATGTAATTAATAGAAAGCATTCAGTATTTGTTAGCTGAATTGAAATAAAATACAAAAGTGAAAACTATTATATTAACCATTTTAATAATATGTAAACAAACTTAAGGGGAAGAAAATGTTATAATGGTTAATTTTGGCTCAGTCTTTTAGAAAGTATGTATATATGTATGTATCCATATGTAAATGAAAGTATATACCTTCTAATTTATAAAACCAATGGCAGAGATAAGTCAGAACCAGAAAAATTCAAATAAAATATCTAAACCCAGGTATTGGTGTTAAAAAACAACTTACAGTACAGTAAGAAGCTCTTCTATGTTCCTTTATAATATTCTTTATAAACATATAGCTTATATTTTGACTCTGAATATAATTACCTATAGGAAAAGCAGGATATTGCCTAAGATTGGATGTAGAACCCTCTTTTTCATTAGTATTGTGGCAAGTCTTTAATAGTGGTTGAATGTAAAAATGAAAAAATATTGGAAATATCGGTAAAACTTTATCTCTTTTACTTAATCTTATGGAAAGGAAGTAAAAAGGATTAAACAGGAAACAAGAGATTTCTACAAAATTTTAATTAGTATTTTCAGATAATGAGAGGTTATTGTATCTACACAGAAGAAATAGAAGACTATGAAATAAATAGCATACATATTTCTGGTAGTGGTATTCCTTTCTCTAATTTTAAAGTTTTCCTGATTATAGTACCACAATTAATAGCATTATTTCTATGAATTCAGTCTACACTGGAAGTGTATAATGTCATTATTAAACTAAGACAGATCTGACATTGACTTCTTTGCTTTTACTTTTAAAAAAATTTAAAAAAAGAAATCAGTTTGCAAATGAAAAAGATAGGTTTAAGCTACTTAAGTTCTATGAAAGAAAAATGTCACATAAATCTTGTTTTCTACATGAAACATCCAATTTAGATGTTTTTAAAAACTGAAATTTCTAATTCAGCATGGCCTCCATTGTGACTGTCTGAAATGTCATTGCAGTCTAATAACTAATACAATTTTGTCCTTAATTTATTCACAGTTATGGGGTTTTAGTTTGGTGCAAATGTAGACACTGAAATATAGCCCTCACTGTCACCCCTGGACCTTTTTCTCACAAGCTTTGCTTTTCTTTACTTGTCTATAGATGTTTTGTGTATTTATCCCTTCACTTATTTTACCAAGGTCAGGAGGACATTCATTCTGTGTTTCATAGGCTTATGATGTTGGATACAAAATGGAGTGAATTTCATTTCTAAACATGGAGTTGGGGAGAATGTAAAGATGGAGAGCACTTAAATATTAATACATATTGTCTTCTCAATTTTAATGCAGAGAAAGTAGTGGTTACGTGTAAGGGAAAGAGAGAAGGTAACAAATGGAGTGAGCTTTGAGAGATGGCAAGATGGGATAAGCGTCAGGAATGTGATGGGGAGGAATGGATTAGAAAGGAATAAGATGTAGAAAGAACACCAATTCTATGCTTTAGTAAGAAAGCAAAAAAGTAGGGGTAAGTTCACCTGTATATCTGTAGGTGGAAGTTGTTCAAATTCCTATCTCATTGCTTACCTCTTTCTATGAACATTATGCAAAAACATCTGCTGAAAATTAAATCTGATGGATAGTACGTGAAAAATGTTTTTATAAGAATGGAAACATTTGAAATATCTACTGTGTAAATGGGGAAAAATAAACGTCATAGGATGGCCAGGATCCAATTTATGTTGAAGACCATGGCTGTGTTGAAGCACCGATCTGTGAGCGTTGGTAGATTTCTCTCTGGATAGTGTTTAGGTTCAGAGAAGATAAAAAGATTTATCTGGGGTTGGTATTTTCCCTGGTCGTGCTGAAAAGACAATCAATATGATCAATAAGAAAACTGATATAGAAAAACCTAACATGGAAGGATGGAAATCGTTTAGGATTAATGACAAAAGAGTAACTAATACTTTGAATAGCTTTATGAGGTCAAAAAGCAGTGATGTTGTGAGTAACTATATGAGGAAGCTAGAGACAGAAACCTGTCATGGGGTTGGGCTACCTGAATGTATCATTGCAAAGGTAAGTTGTTTCAGATGATTTAAAAATGCCCCAGGTATGTCCTCAGCAATGATTGGTTGAAGTTGTTTTGAGAGTTTTAGTCAGCCACAAGCCTCAGATTACATTTTGTACACCTATTACTCATCTAGTCAATGTTTCTAATCCAGTTTGCCTAAATATCCTCTTTCCTTCTAATAAAACTAGATGTTCAGCATTAGAACCAACCCCAACTGTTAAGAAATTTTAGAGACATTAGTCCTGTGTGACTTATCAGTCAACTATTGATTACTATCACTACATTTCCTACAAAGAAACACATTTCCAGATTCAGATATCACAAACCTTAATAGCTAAATGAACACAAACAGATGGTTACACACCAAGCATGACTAACCAGTTTAGATGTAAGGGTTATGTGCCACATAAAGAACCATGCTTCCTTTACACTGAAGATCTTCTGACTTGTGTGTGTTAACAAAACAGACAAGCACTCACTAGTAGCACATGAGTCAGGGTAAATCACTGATTAAATAGTGAGTATCTCTGCTGTGATAAACTTTTCCATTAACCCTTAAAAAAAGAAAGATGTATAAGATCTATGGTAAAGAGGAGAAAAGGCATTCTATATAAGGAAAACAGTCTCTATCCTACTGTCCAATTCCACAAATCTTTAACTTTATACGCAGATTTATGCTCACAGCAAATCCTCTAGGCTTCTGTGTCCCTGATATGATGACAAAGACATATGTCCTCTAATGTCTGCTGTGCTCTTTCCCTTCTGTACTTACCACTGCTCTCTTTTTGCCTTGCATTGTATTCTAAGATTTTAAACTCTTAGCCTTCATCTATAGAAAAAATAAGAGGTACTGTTCCACTAATTCCTGTTTATCATTCTTTGAGGATGACTTAATTTCCTTGTTTCCACTGTAATAACTCAAGTCAGGGTATCAGTTCATCATCAACAGTGTCTATATTTTGTTGAAATCTGTCTGAAAGCTACTGTAATATAAACTGTGCACTATTCTCACAAGGTGGAAACAGAAGTGTTCCCTTAAACAAATGCTGACTTATTGCTTATGGGCCAAAGAGAAATCTTTTTCTCTAAGGACATAGGGTGGTCAAATATGACTAGTGTAGGAGAAATCCCTGAGACTAGAAGTTCTGAAAAATTGTACAGTATTTCAAAGTCCATCTGGGTGTGGAAAGAGAAACTGAACTATATATTTAAATATATTTTCGTTTAAGATTTACTGTATTTTAAATGAAAGCATTACCATGTTTGGAGAGGGGTCATAGTTATGAATTGGGATCCTGTTTGAGGTAGGACAAACTTCAACTCCTTGCTGCAGAGTTGAGTGAAAAAGCAACCTTTTTTCCCCCCCTATTTCTGAGCTAACTTAGACAGTTGCAATGTTGTTTTCATGTATCTTCAGCTTCAGTTGAACTGGAAGAAACCGTAAACATGGAATTCACTTTGCAGACTTCCTTGGTTCAAGGAAGAGAAATTCCTTTTGGAATTTTTGAAGGCATACATGCCTTAATTCTAGAGTACAAATACCCACCAAGTAGCTTTAGATGTGTGCAGCCGCAGGAGACCACCCATTACTCTTGTCCTCTCACATTTCTCAGGAAATGAACTCCTAATCCTCCTAAAGCATGAAAATAATCACACTGTAAGGCACAAAACATTGCAGATTGGCTGTAGGCTGTGATGTAAGTATGAACAATATTACCCAAATTTTACAGATGAGGAAACTGCAACTCAGAGAGTATGTTTCAGTAACTAATATAGTAGAATTGGGGTAAAATTCAGACATCCATCTTTCTTGAAATTGTAGTTTTTATGATTTCCCTTACATCATTGGTTTTCAATTGGGGCCTTTTTTGCCCCCAGAGGACATTTGCAGTGTCTGGAGACATTCTTTGTCACAACTGGAAATGCTTCTGGCATCTAGTGAGTAGATGATTGAAATGCTGCCAAAAATCCTGCAATGCACAGCATAGCACCCTGCCCCCCAACCCAACGAATAACTGTCTCATCCTAAAAGTCCATATGCCAAGTTGAAAAACCGTGCCTTAAATATTATTGATATATTTTGGCATACGGAAAGAACCTATACTTACTGGGGTACTATAGGAAAAGAATGTCTTTCATCCTTGCATTTACACATAAGCTTGCTAAAAAAGCAAACCTACTGGTTGAGTTTCCTAGAGCAAATAAGCTGTCTTCATAGTGCTTCCCAGAATATGTAGCCATATCTCAAGGACACCAGTGTTACCCTTAACAGGTCACTAATCAAGTGGGAGAAACCAAAGCTATGGGCTGTAGCTAGGTTATTTTTTCCAACAAACTAATTAAGTTTTATGCATTGTGTTCACATTCTATGAGAAAAAAAAAAGTTATTTATTGGAGCATAGGCCTTTTCTGGTGTCTGCAGTATTAAAGAGTCCTCAGTAGAGACCAGTATAAGCAAAGAAAGGAATACAAGTGTAAACAAATACAAATGAAAGTAGATTGCACATTTGGATAACACTCCTCTTGTAGAGCTGTAAATCAATATGCCCAAATAGAGGAAACTGAAAATTCTGAGCTATATTTGTTGCTCACCAATCAAATGGTCTCAAACACAGAACTGTTGTTCTAGACAAAATCAGTCATCTATTAGTGGTTGCTGAGATAAAGTATTCATAATCAAGAACTTTCTTTCTTCTTTAACACACCCCATGACTGACATATATAGTGTTATTTTATGAAGGTACTCCCTGTGGTGCATTACATAAAGAAAAAAATAATCAATGTATCTATCACCAGTGTGTTTAAGTAGCATAAAATGACTATAGCTCACCTTTTCTTCTGACACTACACTTTTGTTATTTAAAAAGAAAATTTGCCAGTCTCTTGGGTAAGGGTTAATAGCTAACATTTTTATTAACATTTTCTTTATTTCTAATTATGTTAAGCATCTTTCCTATGTGTATTGTCAGTTGATATGTTTCCTCCATGAATTGTCTATTTACATTTTTTCCAATTTGCTACTTTTTTTTTTCTTTTCATTATTAAGAAATTTGAATACTGTTTTCTTAATGATACACATTGGGAATGTGTAATTTCTCATAATACCATGGGCTGGCAAGATGAGAGCTACAGAGCTCTTTATACTCCTGAAGGGTACAAATATTTTGAAAAACAATTTCTCAATGTTTTGTGAAGTTGATGATGTGTATATAATACTATACAGCAACTTCACTTGTGTCTCTCTAGTGTTACCACTATACTTATACAAGTAATCATGTTGTAGAAAGATGTTCAAACTAGCATTTTTTAAGGTAAACTATGTATTGATAATTTTCTATAGTTCAAACATTTAGATGGCTCTCTATTCTACCTTTTAATCTTACAGAATCTACTGAGAGGTAGACTATTTTTAAAGACTTTTAAGAGTCGTATTAGGTTAACAACAAAATTATGTGGAAAATGTAGAGATTTCCCTCATCCCCCATCCCCAAACACACAGAGTCTGCTCCACTATTGATAACCCCCAACAGAATGGTATATTTGTTATAATCTATGCACCTACATGGACACATTATCACCCAGAGGGTCATAGTTCACATTAGGGTTCAATCTTGCTGTTGTTTGTTCTATTCATTTTGACAAATGTATAATGTATTTATCATCCATTATAATATAACAGATAATAGTTTCCCTGTGCTGAAAATCCTCTGTGCTCTACCAGTTCAACCCTCCTCCCACCAACCCCTGACAATCACTGATCATTTTACTGTCTCCATAGTTTCACTTTTTCCAAAACATCATCACAGAGTTGGAATAGTACAGTATGTAATCTCTTCAGTTTGGTTTCTTTTATTTGTAATATGCATTTAAGGTGTCTTCACGTCTTTTTATGGCTTGATAACTCAGTTTTTAGAGCTGAATAATATTCTGTTGTCTGGATGTACCACAGATTATTTATCTATTCATGTACTAAAGGACACCTTGGTTGCTCCCAAGTTTTAATGATTATGAATAAAGCTGTAATAAATATCCTGTGCAGGTATTTGTGTGTACAAAAATTTTTGCCTCATTTGGTTAAATAACAGAGTGCATTTGCTGGATCATCTGATAAGAGTATATTTAGTTTTGTAGGAAACTGCCAAACTATCTTCCACAGTGACTGTACTACTTTGCATTCCCACTACCAATGAATGAGAGATCCTGTTACTCTACATCCCCACAAGCAGTTGGTGGTATCACTGTTCCAGATTATGGCTATTCTAATAGGTGTTAGTGGTATCTCATTGGTGTTTTACCTGCAATTCCTTAATGACATACGATGTTGAGCATCTTTTCCTATGTTTATTTGCTATCTTTATATCATCTTTGGTGCTGTGTCTGTTCAGGTAGTATGACCACTTTTTAATTGTTTTTTTTTTTAATTGTTGAGTTTTAATAATACTTTGTATATTTTGGATAACAATCATTTATCAGATATATCTTTTGCAAATGTTTTGTCCCAGTCTATGACTTATCTTCTAATTCTCTTGTTGTTTTCCACAGAAGTTTTTAATTTTAATGAAGTTCCACTTATCAATTATTTCTTTCATGGATCATGCCTTTGACATATCTAAAATTTCATCACCATACCTAAGGTCATCTAGATTTTCTTTCTTTTTTTTGCGGTACGTGGGCCTCTCACTGTTGTGGCCTCTCCCGTTGCGGAGCACAGGCTCTGGACGAGCAGGCTCAGCGGCCATGGCTCACGGGCCCAGCCGCTCCATGGCATGTGTGATTTTCCTGGTCCGGGGCACGAACCCTTGTCCCCTCCATCGGCAGGCGGACTTTCAACCACTGTGCCACCAGGAAAGCCCTAGATTTTCTTGTAAATTAACATCTAGGAGATTTATAATTTTGCTTTCTACCTTTAGGTCTATAATCCATATTGAGTTAATTTTTGTGATGGCTGTACAGTCTTTGTCTAGATTCATTTTCTTACATGTAAGTGTCCAGTTGGTGTGACATTTATTGAAAAGACTTTTCTTTGCTCCATTGTATTGCCTTTCCTCCTCTATCAAAGATTAGTTGCTTATATTTATGTGAGTCTATTTAACCTTTCTATTCTGTTTTATTGATCTACTTGTTCTTTCACCAATACCAAACTGTATTGGTTACTGTAGGCTTACCGTAAGTTTCAAAATTAGGTAGTGTTGGGTCTCCAATTTGTTCTTCTTCAATATTAAGTTTGCTCTTCTGGGTATTTTGCTTCACCAACTTTAAAATCATTTTGTCAATATCCACAAAACCTGCTGGGATTTTGATTGGAATTGCATTGAATCTATAGATAAATTTGGGAAGAACTGACATCCTGACGATATCGAGTTTCTCTATACTCATGAACATGGAATATTTCTTCATTTGTTTGGTTCTTCTTTAATTTTTTGTAAGAGTTTTCCTCATGTAGATCTTGTATATATTTTTTTATATTTACACTTAAGTATTTAATTTTTTGGATGCTAATATAAATGCTTTTGCACTTTTAATTTCAAATTCCACTCACTCATTGCTTGTATATAGGAAAGCAATTGACTTTTGTATATTAACATTGTATCCTGAAAACTTCTTATAACCATTTAATAATTTCAGGAGTTTTTTGGTTGATTTTTTTCATATATTCTACATAGATAATCATGTAAAATGCAGACAAATACAGTTTTGTTTTTTTCCTTCCCAACCTGGTATACTTTTCATTTCTTTTTCTTGTCTTACTGCATTACCTAGGACTTCCAGTATGATTTTGAAATGCAGTGGTGAGAGAGGACAACCTTGCCTTTTTCCTGATATTTCTGGGAAAGTTTCTAGTTCCCCCTTAAGTATCATGTTAGTTGTGGGGTTTTTTGTAGATGTTCTTTATCAAGTGATGAAGTTTTCCTCTAGTCTTAGTATTCTGAGCGGTTTTCTTTTTTTAGTCATGAATAAATGTTGGGTATCTTTCAAATGCCTTTTCTGCACTGTTGATATGATCAGGTTTTAACCTGTTGATGAGATACATACATTAATTGATTTTTGAATATTGAACCAGCATTGCAAACCTAAGATACATCCTGCTTGGTCATGGGGTTAATTTCTTTAAACATTGTTAGATTCCATTTGCTAGTATTTTGTGGAAAGGAAGCAAAGCAATCCATTGAGTAGGAGACATGTAGAAAACAAGAACTGGTGTAAAGCTTGAAATTGTTGGAAATTGGCATAAATATTTAAGGTTGCACATTGATATGTTCAACTTTATACTGATTTCTCATCTTTTCCATTCATTTCACATATTGAACAGTACAGATAGAGCACTCAGACTGCTGACACTAAGGTCAAAATTATGAATATATTTTAAAATTGTTCCTTTTAGAGGATGAACTATTAACAATATGGACATTGGGCTTCACTGATGTTCTGCACTCGTTATGGAATAAAATGAGGAAATTTTAATGATAGGACAGTGTGGGAAAAAAAACAAGATTAGAAGTCCAGGAAATTTGCCATGGAAACTGTCAAACATTGAATTATTCTCCTACAATTATGTCCCTGCAAGGCATGTGGACCATTAGACATTCTGTGATAGAAAAGACAATGAAGGTCAGCTTCTCCTTGTATTTTATAGAACAGATAGTTACACCATTATGAATTAAGATGAAAGATTACAGTCATAGCTAAGTGACAAACTCATAACCATCACAGTCCTGATCAGAATGATGATGATCATGATGATGATTAATATAAGATTATTAATCTTATAGCTATCTCTGGGCCTGTGTTAAGCATTGTGTCTAGCCATTTATTACAGTTGGTTATACCATAATACTAATGGAGCTACATTTGTGGTTATGTCAGCTCTTTAAAGCATACATTTCTTGGTTTTAGAGTCAGGGACTGAAATCTTGACCTTCCAGCTTTCTTGCAGTTGAACACAAGGTGCGTCTACGTAAAATGTGTGCGTGATTCAGTACAGTCAGTCAGCACTACAACAAAGTACAGGAAAATAGATAATTTTTTGTCAAAAAGTTCAATGAAATTATGTCTAGGAAATGACAGCTCAGTATTTTTAGGATTCTCATAGTCTTATGACTACATCTGGCACATTCAAATTTTTAATAATGAAATTATGTACATTAATAGAATACTTAAACATTATCAGAATAAATTTCAAGTATGAGGTTCCTTGATCCTGTACTTAGCTCAAAATTTCTGTCAATGATATGAATAAAATAATAAAATTCATGTTCATAATATGTATGGATAAATCTTGCAGGGCAAATCGTGTGATCCGTTACAAACATAACGTTAACAAATTTTTCATTGGTCTGAAAATCAGGTAAAATAAACTAGAGCAATTTGTATGAAATCCAAGGTAAACAATTCCATTTAGTCTAAAAATTCTACATAATTACGAATAGAAGCTACCCATAATACAGAAAAAGATGAAATTAAAAAAGCCTGCATACATGGATAGTAAGAAATGCTCAAACTTAGCACAAGCCCCTAAAAAATTAGGATGTCTGCAGAGAATTGTATCTTGAAACTAAGCCATACAATGAAGAAAAACTGTGACTATATAGGTCAGGAGAAGACCTTGATAAGTTGTGACAGATGTTTGTATGGCTCTCATTTGGGAAAGATATTTTGTAAATTCTAAAACAAGTGAGTGGGAATTATAAAGAAATTATTTTACTTCAGCCTAAGAACTTACTATATATAAAAATATGTAAACTTTTGTTTATTCCAAATATTACTGGGCTTCCCTGTGATGTGATCTTCCCATCCCTGAATGAACATATATCCATTTTGCAAGTACTGGGTGCTATGCACTATGTTGTCTCTGAATAATTTATCAGTGGACATGAAACTTACATATTAGTGGGACAGCTACTCATGAATAGTTGCAGTGGAGTGTCCTCTGCAGTGGGTAGGGAGAATTCTGTGATTGACAATGAAAGCTTATGGAATGTTTCTCTGTTTTTCTGGAGTTTTTTTGGTTTTTTTGTTTTGTTTTGTTTTGTTTGCTTTGTTTTCCTTCTGAAGTTATAAAAGAAAAGAAATGCTCTGAACATAGTGGATGAAAGTGGAATGACAGCTCAAATAGCACCAAGATTCTTGATGCTTTGCTTTGTGTATTTGTTTGTACTGCTTTTTTCAGAGAAGAAAGGTGAATGAGAAGATTCAACTCCTCAGGCTACATCGAACTCCAAGTTTCTAGGAGTCAGATTATACAAACACCACAGGAAATAATATTTTTTAAAAATAACATTTTGAACCAAATATTGTTAAAACTTCTTTCCTTGAAGAGGCACATTATACTTTTGTTTGCTACCTGGAATGGAATTGTGTCTATTCATATACAAAGTAAATAAACATAATTGAATTTATATGCTAGGAAATATGTTTTATTGTTCTATGTAGAATGATTTTGTCTGTGGTGAAACAGTTGACATCTCCCAGATAGAGCTATGGTTTTCCTGATAAAATGTTTTTGTAAAAATGTGTTTTGAAAAGCTAAAATACATTCTGAAACATTTTCTTTAAGTAAGCCAGACTTTGTCAGTTGGGGTGGTTTTTATTTCTTTATTTTGGCATGTCTACACAACATGGAAGGAAAAGTAGTGAAAATCTTTGCCAAATGACACACTGCCATCCATCCATAGGGAGCAGCTCTTGGATTATCATCCCCACAGCAATCCTAAAACAAGTCATTTGGAGTGGAGGAGAGCACAAGTGAGACTTTTGCTTTCTATAACTCTTTGCACCCCCCATAATCTCTAAGCATCCTTCAAGGGGATGATTTTGGAGGAGATGGAGATATTTGCCTGTGATCTGTGGGGCTTCCTGTGATTACTGCACTTTTTAAAACAGGGAAAGCTTGAATGCCTTGCTCCTTAATGTGTGGTCCCAGGACCAAAAGCATCAGCATTACCAAGAATCTTGTTAGAAATGAAGAAACTCAGACCCACCCCAGTCAAAATGGATTAGAAGCTGCATTTTTAATGAGATCCCACATTAAAGTTTAAAAGTAGTGTTCTAATCTGTGCCTTTTGTCAAGGGAAAATGAAGATCATATAATTTAAAGGAAAGTCTGAGAAACTTGTGTGTGTATGTGAATTTTATTAACTTGCATTTATTGTTTTCAATGGCTAGGTAATGTTCTAAATGCATTACAAACATGATCTTCTTTAATCCTCCCCATACGCTTTGAGTTGAAAACTATTATGTTCGTTTCACCGATGAAGTAACTAACACTTAAAAAGTTCAGGTATATTGCCCAAGACCACAGAGCTAATGAGAATCAGAATCTGTCCCCAAACTTCCTTGCTAGTTCCAATTCTCAAAATATAGAGTCTTGGGCTTCCCTGGTGGCGCAGTGGTTGAGAGTCCGCCTGCCGATGCAGGGGACACCGGTTCGTGCCCCGGTCCGGGAAGATCCCACATGCCGCGGAGCGGCTGGGCCCGTGAGCCATGGCCGCTGAGCCTGCGCGTCCGGAGCCTGTGCTCCGCAACGGGAGAGGCCACAACAGTGAGAGGCCCGCGTACCGCCAAAAAAATATATAGAGAGAGTCTTAAACTGATAATTTGCCTCTTTGTTCCTCACTTTCCTATATGCCTTTCGATGTAGAACCTATACAGTCAGGGGAAAACAGGGTCATATTAGAATGTAGCAGATTGGTAAATACTGTTTATCTCAGTAGGTTAATCTTCACACTAGTAGAATATTGATATGAATTAAATTCTGATAAAAGTAAATTATTGGAAATATTACCAACGATGTCAAGCTCTAGTTAGTCTCAATATTTATGATGACACTCTCAAAAATAATGTTATTAAAATTTTTTTGTGTCTGAATTTTTTTCACACAATAAATACTAGCTACAATTCAACACAGACATTTTGTAGGCAATTAATTAAACTATGATATAGTTAACGAACTTTGAATGACATATCATTAAGATTTGAACAGGCGCTATTTGGAAAATAACTTTCCCCCTTTCTAAAAATTTAAACTCTTGCTAACTGTGCTAAATATGAGTAAACAATGCTTAATTATAACAAAATATAGAATCATGGATTTCTGTTGTTTGCTCTCCCTGAGTTTTTCCTTTCTGGTGAACATAGCGTATGTTTTACTACTAAGATTCATCACACAAAAAATAAAATAGAAAAAATATATTTGTCCTCCAAATGAAATGTAAAGAGGCCATGTGATTCAAACACAAACATATTAAACAACCAAATCCATTAACCAAATTTCCAAAATTCTATATTCTTGCTGACCTCGGTGTGGTGCTTGCCTCACATACTAAGAATTTAGGGCAATGACACTACTAAATGCTTCATAGCAAACACCCCATTATATTATTTATACATGTTGATTTTTCCCCTCAGTAGTATTTCTCTAGGTAAATAAAAATATGAAAGGGTAGCAAATCTAATCAATTAGGTATAGAATTCAAAACCAGTATCTCTTGTGCCTTCAGTGCATTCAAGCATGTTATTTATTTTCAATATTGAATCTAAAATGTGCAGAATATGCTCTAATTAAAGGCTCCTGAAGACAAGATCCCTCAGTCATTGTACAGACTCTGTTTCCTAATTTGATTGCTCTTAAGCTTTCCTTCAAAATGTTTCATTCCTCTCAGGATTATACACGCACACACACACACACACAATTGTGATCTCATTCTCCCTCATCTTAATTTTTCTCAGTTATTTGCAGTTTTTGAAATGTAAAAAGGAAACATGATATTATCCGTTAGTTACTGAGCATGTACATTTTTACAGACACTGTATGAGTGGTTTTACTATGCATATGTCCTATTGAATATGTGAAACAACTGCATAATTCTATTTCTATTACTCCCTTTTATCAAAGTCAAAAATTGAGACCCAAAGAGGTTTTAAATAACTAACTCAAAGTCACACAGCTAAAAAATCAGAGCACACTGGTATTTCAACATTTTCCTTTTAAAAAGTTTCAATATCTATATTAAAATTTCTACAATGAGTTTAACAAGAATTTCAAGTCTTATGCTACTTTTAGAATGATTTTAGTGTGAATATGATGCAGTGAGCCTCATAAAATTTGTCATAAAGCGCTATAATGGGAATCTAATCCATTTCTTAAATGCACTAGGGATCTCTGGATGCTTAAGGAGATCAGTAAACTACACAGTGTTTTCTGAAGAGGGAATATGTACATAAACAAGTGGAATTGACATAATAGAAAATAAAAATGGTAACATATTTTTGGTATTTTTATAATGAAATTATTGCAGAATTGTTCATGAAATTTACTTTTATATAATTTGATCTTTAAACAAAACCTACTAAGATAAGTTGATAAATTGGAGAAAAAAGAAAAATGAGTCACAAAATAGTATAATTTAATCTAAAAAAATTGTGCTGATATTTATTGCCCTACATCTCAGGAAATATTCAGTCTTTCAGAGGCACCATCATATAATCCTGGAATGCTTTACTTGCATAGACTTAGGTTTAATTTCCATAATTTTATAGCCACAGTAATTAAGAGATAGAGAAGTAAATTATTTCCCAATAAAATTAAGCTAATTAGAGTTATGTCGTTACAAAAATCTAACCCCACTCTGTCTGCAACATTCTTCTATTCTTGTTTGGTGGGAAATGATTTTTATTGGTTTTATAATTTGATAATGAATTGTGTGGCAGTTTGACTCATGCAGGATTCCTCATAGCCACAGATTATAGGCAACACCATGAACTCTAAAGATATACTAAAACCTTACTAAATAAGCAGTTATTTTACTGTCTTATTTATGATTAATAGTATGAATTTGGAAAAACCCAAATTCAGTGTTGGTGGTGCAGTATGTGACCATTGAATAGAATTAACCTCACAGCATGCATAAAAATTCAATCCATACACTGCACTTTGAAAAAAGCCTTCTAGATTGTAGTACTATAAAGATTTTAAAAAAATTAAAATAGTAATTTGTTTTTATTTAATATTAATAAGTACATTAATAATTAATGTATAAAATAAAATTTCTAGGGCTTGTCAAGGAAAAATATTTCTCAGTGACCAGCTTAACTTTAGAATATTACTAGTCCTGTACAGTACTTTTGCAAATTATTTCCTGACTCTATACTTCTCACTCCTCCTCAGCAGGTACATATACTTTGAAATTTTGGTCTCTTATTTATTTGTTGTTTTTTACTACTTTATCTCACATACTTTTACTTCAATCATTTGTTGTTTATTTTATGACCTGTTGAATTTTAGCCAAGTGGAATTAACCAATGCATATTCCTGTGTAAAATAGTTTAACTCAACCCTTGAGTGATAAGAGATACATGCATCAAAACATACATAAAAATACATACATACCTATATACATCAAAAGGGCAAGTTATGTTGGGTGAAAAAGCAGGCCTTACTGGGAAAAATAGCATGCAGATTATTGGGAGAGAATTCTCCATGTGTCTCTTAGGTTTATGCATATCTTGTGAAGAGAGAACTGACTGCCCTTTCTTTTGGAATATAATTTCAAAGACGTTTGTTTAGTGTACAATCTTGGAAGAAAAAACTTCGAGAAGTGCACCACAAATACAAGATATGTTAACCTTGGACTGAAGTTTAAGTGGCTTGATACAAATTAGTTCAGTCTTTTTTTCTGGGTCTCACTGCAGATTTAACCTGGTGAGTTGATACAATGCAATTACTTAAAACATCATTATTCTAAGTTCTATGTGAAGTCATGCTATTCTGTCCCTATTTAAGAAAGATAATATATACATCATAATATGGTATTCCATAGAAACAATGAAATAAAAAGAGGATATCTTTTCCAATAAAGTGGCATTGCTTGGCTGAATACGAAAATTGCCTCTTCTGAGAATATCTGTGTAATTTAATCACTCATTTGGCAAATACAACTTTTTATAAAGCACTGTATTTAAAAACACACATGAGAGTAAATCCCTTATAAGAGATACACACATTGGTTTAACTTCATACATAAGACATGAGGAAATTCTGAATAAGAAAACACTCTTAGAGGTGCAATATTAATGATGTAAGGCAACAAAACAAATGGGAATGACTGTTTATTAGTTTCTGAAAATCTTCACACATATATAAGACTCTGTTACTGTGTCTTGGCTCATTTTTATTTTTTCATTATGTTTTTAACCTTTTTCAAAAAATGTTTTTCCTCTCTGTCCTTATTCCTAAACACACGGGTGTACACACACACACATCCCAATACTCACATACAAGGATTCCATTAATTTATAATACAGAAAAGAAAAATCCAACCAACCTATGTCTTAAGTAAATTTCGACTTATTATTTTCTCATTTAACAGGAAAAACAGATATAGTCATTTTAGGACTGAACTAATTTCTTCATAATGACATCAATGATTCAGTTGCCTTATAAATTTCTACTCTGTCATTTTTTTTTTTTTTTTTCGGTACGTGGGCCTCTCACTTTTGTGGCCTCTCCCGTTGCGGAGCACAGGCTCCGGACACGCAGGCTCAGCGGCCCAGCCGCTCTGCGGCATGTGGGATCTTCCCGGACCAGGGCACGAACCCATGTCCCCTGCATCGGCAGGCGGACTCTTAACCACTGAGCCACCAGGGAAGCCCTCTACTCTGTCATTTTTAGTTTATGGGCTTCATCCTCATATTTATCACCTCAGAGTCCCAAGAAATCTTCTTCACTTCCATTATATATCTGTATTTCCAGCAGGGAAAAAGAATAGGAAGATGGATAAAATAATATTAATCACCCAAATTTGTTCTTTTTCAAGGATATTTACTGGGAGCCTTATCCAATATCATCTACTAACATCTCTTTCGTCAGAATTATTGTGTCAGATACTTTTTTTTTGGTTATGAATAATGATGAGAAATGTAGTTAGTTTAAAGCTGAGCACATTGCCCCCAAACTAAATATAAGTTCTGTTAGTTAGCAAGAAAAGGAGGGTGAATATTGAATTGGAATTTGTCAGTGTGTGTGCACATACACACAGGTTTGAGTCGAATATACTCCATTAAGCTCTCCTGTTTTGTTTTTCTCTTCTGGCTCTCTGCCACTTATATAGTATAAGTAACAATTTTTTTTTTTTTTTTTTTTTTTTTTGTGGTACACGGGCCTCACTGTTGTGGCTTCTCCCATTGCGGAGCACAGGCTCCAGACGCACAGGCTCAGCGACCATGGCTCACGGGCCCAGCTGCTCCACGGCATGTGGGATCTTCCCGGACCGGGGCACGAACCCGTGTCCCCTGCATCAGCAGGCAGACTCTCAACCACTGCGCCACCAGGGAAGCCCTAAGTAACAATTTTTAATACTCTCTATTCTTCACTGTGCATCCCTTTACCTAACACATTGCCTAGGAAATGGGGACATTTAAGAAATATATGTTAATTTGTGCTTATATATCTGTGTGTATGTGTATATACATGAGTAAACACATCAGATTAGGTTTGAAACTGGTAAGCTTATGACGCCAGCAGCCTGGTGACGTCCAGAATTCATTGATGGTGACTGCCAACTAGAAACTGTTAAATAAGACTGCAGAAGTTCTATTGAGAACACAGAAGGAAAAAAGGAAAATCCTTGTATTTTTTTTAGCAAATTTATATAACCTTATTTTGTACTCCTTATCAGAAAAGCAATATATGTGAAAGTTGATTCTCACTGTCTGACTTTTTCTGTTTGTTTTTTTTGTTAAATTCAGTAAAAAAAAAAAAAAAAAAAAAAGAATGTTAAGAATGAGTCAACTCATATGAAAGCCATGTGAAGAGGTAGCAGCTTCCCAGGATAGTGCATCAGAGTACAAGATAAATGAGTATAAACGAAGAATTCATTTCAGGGAATTAGATGTTGATGTATGTTTTGTGCCTTATGGGCTTGTTTCACTGAATGAATTTGAAAAATAATAAACTTTCTTATAAGCTGATTGGAAAAAATTGAGAAAGCTTTTAAAAAATCTGTTTATAAGTAGTTCACATGATTATAAAGGCAAAAAGAAATAATAACTATGAAGTTTGTGTGTGCGTCTTTGTGTGTGTGTGTATATGTGGTAACTCTGATAATAGAAGTCATTTATTTAATTCAACAAACCAATAAGCAGCTATTAGTATCTTGATTTTATAGATTTAAAAAACTGATGGGCTTCCCTGGTGGTGCAGTGGTTGAGAGTCTGCCTGCCGATGCAGGGGACACGGGTTCGTGCCCCGGTCAGGGAAGATCCCACATGCCTCGGAGCGGCTGGGCCCATGAGCCATGGCTGCTGAGCCTGCACGTCCGGAGTCTGTGCTCCACAACGGGAGAGGCCACAACAGTGAGAGGCCCGCGTACCACAAAAGCAAAACAAAACAAAACAAAACTGATAATCGGAGTTTAGTAATGTCCTCAAGTATAAGAGCTGGTTAATGGAACATCTAGGTTGTCCCTCTCTTCAGAGTCCTTTTGCGATATATGGCGCATTCAACCCACAATTTTCTTAAAAATAGATATTCTGAGGAATTTGTTGTAGAATATAATTGCCTTTATATAATTCCCTGCTTTGGTTACCCATTGGGCAGGCATATTCTTTAATAAGATTGTCTACTTATTAAAATGTGACTGTTAAAAAGTTTTCCAAATTACTCACATACAAGTTTTATCTTAGAATTTTAAGATTCGTTGTTTATCTGTATATCTCTGTTTAACTCAGCCATCACCTCAGTGGTTTAACAGCCTTCTTCTTTTGTGCTGTCACTTGGTCTTAGACCCTTCGTACTGAAGAGTCATATTATTTTCTGTCTCTTCTTATACAGCAGCTCTTTTCATCCTATCTATCTATCTATCTATATCAATATCATCTATATCTATATCTATGTAGGTTTATGTGTGTACGTGTGTTTCTCATTGATCTTTCCCTGCATATTATTTTATTTTAACTTTCTGAAGGTGCACATTTAGAGTTACATACAGCATGCCATAATTTTAATATTATTTTATTTAAGAAAATTGAGCACTTGATTTTAATAAGGTACTATACCAGACCTCTTAATATTTTCTCTTTTGTTTCTGTTTGTCTCCATCATGCCAATATATTCTTTTAAGCTATAGCAGCACATTAGGAACAACTTATTGGCTCATTTACATGGTCATATGTTTGGGCAAGACACTTTTTCATTAAAAAGTTATTTTGGGAGGGGCAATGTCCTTGGCATTGTGAATTCTATGTATCAAATATTTTAATAAAAATGCCTTCCAAATAAAAAACCCATATTTTCCAATTAACTTTTAGATATGAAACTGAATAAAACAAATATCTACTTAAAGTAATTTATTAATTTTATATGTGTAAATACATGTCATCTTTGTAAAATGTATTAATTCTTGTATATTGTTTACATATATGATAAAATTAATTTTACATCTACTTTAAGCATCTTTTTCTCTGCAATAAATATAAAAAAAAATTCAGATGCTGTGCTGGCATCTTTTATAACAATTTTTGATTTATTAACACACTATTCCAGAGAATATCGGGTTTTTTTTTTTTTTTTTTTTTTTTTTTGCGGTACGCGGGCCTCTCACTGTTATGGCCTCTCCCGCTGCAGAGCACAGGCTCCGGACGCACAGGCCCAGCAGCCATGGCTCACGGACCCAGCCGCTCCGCGGCATGTGGGATCTTCCCGGACCGGGGCACGAACCTGTGTCCCCTGCATCGGCAGGCGGACTCTCAGCCACTGCGCCACCAGGGAAGCGCGAGTATATCGTTTTTACTTCCTTTTAAGCCATTTAATATGGATTATTTTTCCTTGTGTGAATTTCGTTTTTAGTTCATGTAGTACAATACCTGAAGAATCCATTCACACATCATTGGACTGCTGTTTTTATGTTTGTATTTTGTCTTTTTATGATTACCATATTTTAGTTACTTGCTTCTAGTGACTTAAAATGTTTATTTGCAATTACATCAAATAATTGCAATTGTGAAGTTGCATCTTTGAGTTTAAATGGCACATCTGTGTTGTTTGTTTGTTTATCCCCATGATTTTATTTAACAATTTTAAAACAAATTTCTTTAAGTATGCAAATTGATATTGATTGAAAATGTTTCTGGTTATTCTATATTCCCTGAACCATATTTAGGGCTCAAAATACAGCATTATATTTTATCCATTTTAAGACGTTTATTTTCATGTTTTAACAACTTTGAAATTAGGATGTCTCTTATAGTCAGTGATATGTCATAGTTTAATTGCAATCATTTTTTCCCTTTTTAGTAATATATAAAATAATGTGCCTCTTCCAATGAATGGCATTTTAAATTTGATGAACTAGAGCAATAGAGTACTTTGTAACAACCGATATATTTAATGAATCCCTCTTTTCTGGGGAATAATTATGTACATCCAAGTTTGTACATTTGGGAACAGATGGAACATGGTTTCTAACTTAAAGCTCTCATGGAGGAGAATAATTACACTGCAGTTAGTAATGTCTATAATAGAAGTATAAAGAAAGCTCTGCTGGAGTCCACTGAAGGGCTGAACAGAGTGTCTCACTGTAGAGAGTCAGAAAAGACTTTAAAGAGTAGATGACTTTGAGGTGAAATTTGTAAAATTAGGCTTTTATTAGGTGGAAAATGTGAAGAGGAAAATTTGAACAGAGGAGGAAGCCTGTGAATAAATATGAAGACCAATGAAAGAATGACATGATCTAGATGCCCAATTATTCTGACTGGATTATAGGGTGTGGGACAAAATTGTGAAAATAATCTGAAAAATTATACAGGAGCACTTAAATAAAAGTCTGTGGCCTTAATAAAGAAAATGGACTTTTTCTTGTAGGTAAAAGAGCACCATGGAACAGCTATTATTATCCACTATATGATTTAGAATGATCAGTATGAGGGCAATGTGCAGATCAAGACGAAAAGGCTGGAAGTAGGAAGATATAACAGGTTGATGAAGAGAGGACCTTAAAAGAGAAACAGTATAGCACAAGAAGAGTGATTGTATCTAGAGATTATCTAGGAGAAATTATCTGGCATATGTGATAATGTTCCTGAACCAAACGTGGATCCATTGTCCTGTGGGCAGTAAAGTCAATGTACTGACACCAGGTGGTGGTGAAGGAAAGTACAGCGTTTATTGCAGGGCACCAAGCAGGAAGAAACAGGCAACTCATGCTCAAAAGACCTGAACTCCAAGTTTCAAGGAAGGGGTTTTAAAGGGAGTGTGAGGGAGGGGGCTGCAGGGTACTTGATCACCTAGTGCACAAATGTCGGATTGGTTGGCATGAGGTGAAGTTTCAAGCATCATCAACCTTCTGGTTTCAACCAGTCTAGGGTCTATGTTCTTGCAGTCCATAGTTTTCATCTGGTGGAGGTCTGCTTCCTGTAAAAACAACTTAGGAGTGTGTGTCAGGAGTTTATCTATATCTTTCAAGGAACTGTGTGTTTGGTGATTCTGCTATGTGACAGATTTATAGTCTAAATTTTACCAGTTTCCCAGCCCAACAGCTAATTTTTGTTTCTACACCTTTACATTTCCTAATCATTAACTCTTGAGTCGGCCTTTAGAGACTCAAGGGAGGCCTGGGAGACTAAAGCAAAAGCCTGTTACTTCAAAGGACAGGGACACAAAGGCTTGTATATGGTTTCAATAGTAGACTACATGAAAAAAGAAAGAACTTGAACATGAGCATTTAGGATTTGGGGAACATTAGCTGAGATAATATGTAAAGGAGTAGCTTTGGTGAGAACGTATGTGTTGTTCTAGGTATGGAGATGTTCAGTAGATAGAAATAGTATAAAGTCAGATATCTTAACTTGTAGTAGGCCTCAGAAAAGTAATCATTATAACTATGGAGGATTTTATGTCATAAATAATACCACACAGCTCTTACTTAAAGCTTAAATGTTGCTTAAGTTAATTGTTCCTGGACTGTTTGGGGGAAGCACTAGATAGCACAGGGTTATTTTAAGAGTTTCTTGGATGGTGGGTGTTGTGGGATTTGATAAAAGTAAGTAAAATTTTAGTTTCTTCATCACACTTCACCAAGAGGAGCTCTGCTGATATTTAATTTATTTGTCTATGTTCCTTGGTATGATTTCATTGGAAGAGAGACAGAGACAGACAGACAGACAAACAGGACAGAGATTTCCCATGTACCCACTGCCCTCACTACACATGCATAGCCTTTCTTATTACCAATATCCTCCACCAGAGTTGTACATTTGTTACAATTGGTAACTAATAGATTAACCTCAATTTACACATTATTATCACCCAAAGTCCATAGTTTACATTGGGGTTGACTCTTGGTATTGCACATTATATGGATTTGGACTAATATATAATTACATGTATTCACCAGGTAATTATAATATCATACATAGTGTTGCTACTGGTCTAAAAACCTTCTGTGCTTTGCCTTTTCATCCCATTCTCCCCCCGTCCCTTGGCAACTGCTGATCTTTTTACTGTCTACATAGCTTTGCCTTTTCCAGAATGTCATGTAGTTAGAAACGTACAGCATGTAGATATTTCAGAATGCCTTACTTCATTCTCCATGTCTTTTCATGGCTAGATAACTCATTTCTTTTGAGCACAATATTATTCCATTGTCTGGGTATAATTCAATGTATTTATCCATTCATCTACTAAAGGACATCTTGACTGCTTCCAAGTTTTGGTGATTATGAATAAAGCTGGTATAAATATCCCTGTGCAGGTTTGTATGTGGATATAAGTTTTCACTTCATTTGGGTAAATACCAAAGAGCACAATTTCTGGATCGTATAAGAGTATGTTTAGTTTTACAAGAAACTGCCAAACTGTCCTCCAAAGTAACTGTACCATTTTGCGTTCCCACCAGAAATAATGAGAGTTTTGGTTATTCCATACTCTCTACAGTATTTGGTGTTGTCAGTATTCTGAATTTTGCCAAAGGTGTGTAGTGTTAATAGGTGTGTAATGGTATCTCATTGTTTTAATTTACATTTCCATGATGACAAATAATATGAAGTACCTTTTTCTAAGTTTATTTGCCATTTGTATAACTTTATTTTGAAGCATCTGTTAAGGTCATTGGCCCACTTTTTAATTGCTTTTTTATTGTTGAGTTATGAGTTACTTTTTTATTTTGGATAACATTTATCAGATACATCTTTTGCAAATATTTTCTCCCAGTTTGTGGTTTATCTTTTAATTCTATTGTCCTTCACAGAGAAGAAAATTTAATTTTAATAAAGTCCAACTTAATTATTTCTTCCATTGATTGTGTGTTTGGTGTTGTATCTCAAAAATCATCATCAAACCCAAGGTCACCTAGACTTTCTCTTATGTTATCCTCTCGGAGTTTTATAGTTTAATGTTTTACATTCATGTTTGTAATCTATTTTTAGTTGATTTTTTGTGAAGGGTGTAAGGTCTTTGTCTAGGTTCAATTTTTTTTGCATGTTGATATCCAGTTGAAAAGACTATCTTTGTTCCATTGTATTGCTTTTGCTCCATTGTCAAAGATAAGTTGACTATATTTATATATTCTATTTCTGGTCTTTCTATTATGTTCCATTGATCTAGCCATCTACATTTTTGTCAATACTAAGCTGTCTTGATTATTGTAGCTTTATAATAAGTCAATATCTGGAAGTATCAGTCCTCCAACTTTGTTTTTCTCCTTCCATTTGCTATTCTGGGTCTTTTAGCTCTGCATATAAATTTTAGAATAAAATTGTCAATATTCACAAAGTAACTTGCTGGAGTTTTGATTGGGATTGCAATGAATCTATACATCAAGTTGGGAAGAACTGCCATCTTGACAATATTGAGACTTCTTATTCACAAGCATTAAAGATCTCTCCATTTGCTTAGTTCTTTGATTTCTTTCATCAGAGTTCTGTAGTTTTTCTCATATAGTTCTTAAACATATTTTGTTAGATTTATATTGCTAATGTAAATGGTATTGTGTTTTAAATTTTAAATTACACTTGTTTATTGCTGATATATAGGAAAGTGATTGACTTTTATATATTAATGTTGTATCCTATAACTGTCCTATAATTGCTCATTAGTTTCTGAGGTTTATTTTTTCTGTTCTTTCAGATTTTCAACTTTTCAATCATGTCATCTGAAAGCAAAAACAGTTTTATTTTTTCCTTCTCAGTGCCATTTACTTTATTTTCTTGTCTTACTGCATTACCTAGGACTTCCAGTACAGGGTTGAAAAGCAGTGGTGAGAGTGGACATTCTTGTCTTGTTTTTAATCTCTGTGAGAAAGCTTCAAGTTTTTCATCATTAGTATGCTATTAGCTAAACGTTTCTTTAATAGTTATTCTTTATCAAATTGAGGAAGTTCCCTTCTACTTCTAGTTTACTTAGAGCTTTTATCATATATTAGTGTTGGAATTTTGTCAAATATTGAATACTTTTTCTACATCTATTGATATCATGTGAGTTTTTGTTTTGTTTTGTTTTGTTTTTTTGCCTTTTGATGTGATGGATTATATTAACTGCCTTTTGGAATGTGAACTAGCCTTGCATACCTGGAATAAATCCTACTTGGTCATGGTGTATAATTCATTTTATACATTGTTGGATTCAATTTGGGAACATTTTGTTGACAATTTTTGCACCTATGTTCCTGAGAGGTATTGGTTTGTAGCTTTCTTGTAATATCTTTGTCTCGTCTTGGTATTAAGGTAGTGCTGGCCTTCAGCTTCTGTCTTTTGAAAGAGATTATAGAGAAGTGGTGTAATTTCTTTCTTTAAGTGGAATTCACTTTTTATCTGAGCCTAGTGCTTTCTGTTTTGGAAGGTTATTAATTATTGATTCATTTTTATATTTTATAAAGTCTTATTCAGATTATTTCTTCTTGTGTAAGTTTTGGCAGGTGTGTCTTTCAAGAAATTGTTTAATTTCATCCATGTTATCAAATTTTAGGGCATAGAGTTTTTTATAGTATTCCTTGATTATCCTTTTTCTGCCCTTGGGATCTGTTGTGATGTCCCCTATTTCATTTTTGGTATCAGTAATACATGCCCTCTCATTTGTCTTAGTTATTCTGGTTAGAAGCTTATTGATTTTATTGTTTAGAAAAATTTTAAATAGAATGGTAAAGAAAATCTCACCAGGAAGTTGGCATTTAAAAACAAACAATCAAGCAAAAAATTTGTAGGAAGAAAAGTGTGAATCATGTATATATTTGGGGAAAGTATAAATGTGAAAATGTGTTTCAGGCAGAGAAAACAGCAAGAGGAAATCCTTGAGTTTTAAGCTTGTCTGGTGTGCTCCAGGAATAGGAATGGTGCCAAAATAGCTAGAATTAAATGAGCATGATTGGGGAGACAGTATAAAAAGAGATCAGACATGCTATGAGAAAGTGCTTAGATTTTATAGGTTATTTTATGCAAATGTAAATATTGGGGTATTTATTTCAAGTAAGATGGAATTTTATTGGAAATGGGTGAGCCTTTACATTAAAAAAATCACTTTAGCTTTTGATAAAGATGGGGTAGACAATACTAGAAGCATTTATCAGATAGAAAACATTTTGTGATTATCCAAGTGAGAGATAATGGTGGCTTGGACCAGAGTCTTAGCAATAGAGGCTCTGAAAAATTGCTGTGTCATAACCACTAGGATTTGATCATTTGTTTTTTAAAAGCCCCAAGTAAATTACAATTGCCAAGTTTATACATACATACATACATATGTGTGTGTGTGTGTGTGTGTGTGTGTGTGTGTATGTGTATATATATAGAGAGAGAGAGAGCGTGCTTCTGTATACAAGAAAAGTGATGGGAGTAATACAAAAATAATAACTAACAGTTACTGAGTGCTTAGTAGCTTAGTATATGTCAGGCCCTGTTCTGTGTGTTTGAGATATATTTACTCAGTTAATCGTGATAATAACCCTTTAAGGTAAGTAAGTACTATATATATATGACTATTATAAAGAAAATAAACTTTCTGTATATGGTGCTGTCCAAAGTCCCCAAGTTAATAAATGTAATAGAAACGAAAACCTAAACAATTTAATCTAGAACCTACACACCTCACCATTGTTGTATATTGCTTCCCTCCTGAATATAAATGTGAAGGTAGAAGAATGAGCAAGTATGTGTGCTGAATTTTCAGCTTTTTTATGGAAAGGCATAGGAGGTTTTCAACATTTAATGAATCAAGTACACAATTTAATTCACATTATACAATTGTACAATTATAGAAGTAATCATCAGAAGCACTAAAACCAGAAATGTTTAATAGAAACTCCCTCTTGGGAATGATTCTCTAAAACAGGGAAGATAAGGGCAGAAGCCGTTACCTTAAAACCAAACTTCCATGATCACCCCAGTCAGTGCCCACTTTACATGTTTACTAGGCTCACCCACTTTATGGGAAACATTTTCACTGTTAGATGTAAGATGATTTTTTTAAGGGCTAAAAGTTATATTCTGCTTTATTATCAGTAGAAGGATTTTATGAAAGTCAATGAAATTGTAACCTCATAAACATTAGGATTTTATGGAAGATAGTGCTAATCTCTAATGTAACTCCAGCTCCTTAGCTATTTGAGAGACTTTTGAATAAATAGACTTGGTCTAGTGTTTGTCCAGCTTTTTGAATTTTGATATTAGCTGTACTATTACTGAGTTACAGATATTTGTCCACATAATTTGTGTGAGAAAAACATAGGAGGTACTCAGTAGAGGGCCAAGAGAAGATCAAGAGTGCCAATTAGTAGCCACTCAGAGTCCCCTGCCAGGAACTTTTTCATTTGTATTCAGAGGTTTGGAAAAGATGGTTATCCACGCCCAGAAGAATTCAATGTGAACTCTTGGGTGACATATAAAAGAGAAAAGTTTCATTTCCAGAGAGTAGTGGAAACACAACTAATCTTATGTCCACAATTCTTCCTTCCAAATTTATGAGAAAATATGTATAGAAATTTTTAATTTTTATTTTAATATTATAATGTAGATGAAAGTCTGAAATTTAAAAAGAAAAAACAACTCATGAAAAGAAATAGTGTATTCATTTCTTCAATTTATAACCTTTGTTTTTTCAAACAAATGACCCAGGGCTTCAAAATTACTTATGTCTTTTGTAATTTAGGATTGTTTTCTTCTTCTTTCTGAAACACTTTCTTATATACTTATTTTCTATGCCCCGTGCCTACAACCTATCCTTTTAGAACCTGATTAAAGGAAGACAGAGGGTCAAATAACTTTTGAAGCTCAATAATTTATTAACATAGCTCCAGTCAAAAACATCGACCTGAATACTGTCTTCCTTTTTAACTGAGATGTTAAAAGCTATTTTAGGGATTCTTTTTTTCCATTTAATTATGCTTATACTTAATTAAGTCTACATAATTCAGCTGATTTCCATCATTATAAAGTATTGTTGTAGGCATGCAGAGAATAAATAGATTTGATTCTATCAGGAAGAAAGAGCAAAAGCTGAGAGTTGCTGATTCTTTAAAATATAATTTCTACTTAGTAAAGAAATTAACTCCAAAAAATACTTATGTCCTTGCTTTTTCTCAGGATCACACTCAAGTAATGAGCAATTGGGTAATCTCCAGAGCCTATCCTAGGTTTAATGATAATTTTCCCCTTATCTTTCCCATTACTTTCTTTACTCTTTTTTCTTCTTGGTCTACAGTCCTCTGCATGCCCCAAATTCTAAAGCTTTCCCCTGATTTCCCAGAGATTCTTCTGTGACACATGTGATTCTCCACCCTGAATTCAAACTAATCTATAATTTCTTAGCTAGTGTCTTGTGCTCTTGATCTCGTCATCCTTTCCCTACCTCAACTGTCAACAATTCAATATGGTAACTCATATGAGACTCATCTGTGCCCATGTAGTATTTCCTCATAGGAGTAATTCTCTAACTAGATATTTAGGGCTGCTGGGGAAACATATTTTCAGAGTGTAGTGAGTTCTGTACAAGAATCTATGAAAACCTTTTATTTGTATTTCAAAGATCATCTATTATAAGCATATTTTACATACTTATTATTGGGATAAGTATTGAATCATTTAGTATCTAAAGGAATTATTCAGTGGATGATTATCATCATTTTTGCAGCATGCATAGATCCAAAGACCCTCCATGAAACTGTAGTTAGTTCAATAGTTCAAATAGAGAAAAACAGTGGAAAAATTAAGCCATTATATCATGTCTAGGAAAAAACGCATGTAGGGGAGAAAAAAATTTCCTTAACTCCCTTAGAATCCCTGGCTGAGCCTGAAAATTAGACTGACAAAGACAAATCAACAGGAGAAACACATAAAAATGTATTTAATTAATAGAAGTTTTATGTGATATGGGGACCTTCATAAGGAAATGAAGACTTAGAAGAAATGATTAAGTCTGATGATTTTATACTGTGTTTGATGAAAAGTGGAGAGCTGTGGGAAAACATGATAGCACAAAGGGTATGAGCCAAGGGTAGTAAACTGGGGAAAACTTAGCAAGGCCTGTTCATTCAGATTCCTCTTAGTGGCTTTCCATCTTTGTAGATGAAAATGTTACTTTCCTCTGGATATGAAGTCTCCTCTTACATGAAGGTCCTATGATCTGCTTCAGGGGAGAAAGGGGAGTTTAGAGAGCCCTTCACCTGCTGTTGCTAGTATTCCTTAAAATCTTCAATATGCCAAAGCACCATATTTCAGGAGCAATGCATCCTGAACCCCAATAGGTATATCAAATTTAAAGAAATCAATTCTATCACCATCAATACTCAATTTACATGACTAGCAAAAGTAATATGTCAGTCATATCTCTTTAATACTAACTTGCTAAAATTCATTGGCAATAAGAATCCTGGTCAGTGTAAAATGAGTAAATGCTATGTCCCTGATTCTATCAGTATAGATTGTATATCCATTTTTGGTAAAGCCAGAGAGCTAAATTTAAATTTTAGGTGAGTGAGACAGTTTTTAGAGATACCTTGTTAAAATAAGCCTTTGAAAGTCATTCCCAGGAAGTTGTTCCCATATTATTTTGGCTAAATGTAAATTGGAATTATCCTGAGTTAGCAAGTATATTTTCAAGTTATTAGAACGTTTTGCACAGTATACTTAAGTATACTTATGTTACATTTTACTAAAGTCAAAATGAAGAATCAGAATAAATCTAGACCTGAGCCTGATGCTACTGTTTGTATTTTTAAACTTCACATTAGAAGTTGGTCAACTGGTTTTAGGAAAAACAAGGTCTGTCACATTAAACTATGTATGCTATTGAATTTTATTGTTTTTTAAGAATCATTTGTATCTAGCTTATAATTTTATTGTTAAAATTTAATAATGTTTGTATCTATTGTTATATTTATTTGTTTTTAAATAGCATCAAAAGAAATATAAAATACATTGACACAGAGCCAAGTAAAATTGTTGCATTACTTTTCACTTGGATATCACTGAAGTTTGAAGAAAAATGCCTCATAGCTTCTGCAGATAAAGGGATTGTTAGTCTCTAAGTTAAATGTTTCAATTAGAAGAACTGATTTGTTTTAACCTTTTGCTAATATTAGCATTTAAATGAAGAAAAGTACATTTATGAGGAAAATTTTTATTCTATGGCTAGTCAGCTAAGACATGCCTTTTTCTTTTTTTTTTTGTCTCACTGTTGTGGCCTCTCCCGTTGCGAGCACAGGCTTCGGACGCGCAGGCTCATCGGCCATGGCTCACGGGCCTAGCTGCTCTGCGGCATGTGGGATTTTCCCCGACCGGGGCACGAACCTGTGTCCCCTGCATCGGCAGGTGGACTCTCAACCACTGCGCCACCAGGGAATCCCTAAGACATGCCTTTTGCACAGCTAAAAAACACACACAAAATATTTTTACCCATAACTTTCAAGTCATATCTTGAAAGTTATCTATTTTCTTACAAATTATGCCATCCTCCAAACTGAAGTTAGTTCTCCATCGTCTCAAAAATGTTACATTTTGATTACTTTAAAGGTGAACACTTTATAAAGACAAGTCCTTCAAAATATCTCATTTATTTTGATGCCTGCAAATTGTTTTGCTTTCTTTGCTGTCTCACATCAGTGATCAGTTTTCTTCACAACACAAGGTACTAGGAGGAATGGGAACTCTACCAGGTTTAATGTTACTAATAGAAAATTTTAATTTTTTTTTCCATAGGATCCTAGGTTTTAATCATGTATACTTTAAAAAAGCAATTATTTTAATATGGAATAGTACAAACACATATAGATTTTATAATCACTGGCATTCAGAGTGTCTCATCTTCCTGGACATCTGCTTTTACTTACATGGGAATGCATGTGTGTAACTGTACGTAATATTTTACTTTTTTAAATTTTTTATTTTTTAAAATCTTTATTGGAGTATAATTGCTTTACAATGGTGTGTTAGTTTCTGCTTTATAACAAAGTGAATCAGCTAAACATATACAAATATCCCCATATCTCCTCCCTCTGGCATCTCCCTCCCACTCTCCCTATGCCACCCCTCTAGGTGGACACAAGGCACCAAGCTGATCACCCTGTGCTATGTGGCTGCTTCCCACTAGCTATCTATTTTACATTTGGTAGTGTATATATGTAAATGTTACTCTCTCACTTTGTCCCAGCTTAACCTTCCCCCTCCCCTTGTCCTCAAATCCATTCTCTACATCTGCATCTTTATTCCTGTCCTGACCCTAGGTTCATCAGAACCATTTCTTTTTTATAGATTCCATATATATGTGTTAGCATACAGTATTTGATTTTCTCTTTCTGACTTACTTCACTCTGTATGACAGACAATAGGTCCATCCACCTCACTACAAATAACTGAGTTTTGTTTCTTTTCATGGCTGAGTAGTATTCCATTGTGTATATGTGCTATGTCTTCTTTATCCATTCATCTGTTGATGGACACTTAGGTTGCTTCCATATCCTGGCTATTGTTAATAGAGCTGCAATAAACATTGTGTTAAATGACTCTTTGTGAATTATGGTTTTCTCAGGGTGTATGCCCAGTAGTGGGATTGCTGGGTCATACGGTAGTTCTATTTTTTAGTTTTTTAAGGAACCTCCATACTGTTCTCTGTAGTGGCTATATCAATTTACATTCCCACCAAGAGTGCAAGAGGGTTCCCTTTTCTCCACACCCTCTACAGCATTTATTGTTTGTAAATTTTTGATGATGGCCATTCTGACCAGTGTGAGGTGATACCTCATTGTAGTTTTGATTTGCATTACTCTAATGATTAGTGTTGTTGAGCATCCTTTCACGTATTTGCTGGCAATCTGTATATCTTCTTTGGAGAATTGTCTATTTAGGTCTTCTGCCCATTTTTGGATTGGGTTGTTGGTTTTTTTGGTATTGAGCTGCATGAGCTGCTTGTATATTTTGGAGATTAATCCTTTGTCAGTTGCTTCGTTTCCAAATATTTTCTCCCATTCTGAGGGTTTTCTTTTCGTCTAGTCTGTGGTTTCCTTTGCTGTGCAAAAGCTTTAAAGTTTCATTGGGTCCCATTTGTTTACTTTTGTTTTTATTTCCATTTCTCTGTGAGGGGGGTCAAAAAGGATCTTGCTGTGATTTATATCGTAGAGTGTTCTGCCTATGTTTTACTCTAAGAGATTTATACGCTCTGGCCTTACATTTAGGTCTTTAATCCATTTTGAGTTTATTTTTGTGTATGGTGTTAGGGAGTGTTCTAATTTCATTGTTTTACATGTAGCTGTCCAGTTTTCCCAGCCCCACTTATTGAAGAGGCTGTCATTTATCTATTGTATAGTCTTTTATTAAAAATAAGGAGTCCATATGTGTGTGAGTTTATCTCTGGGCTTCCTATCCTGTTCCATTGATGTATATTTCTGTTTTTGTGCCAGTACCATACTGTCTTGATTACTGTAGCTTTGTAGTGTAGTCTGAAGTCAGGGAGTCTGATTTCTCCGGCTCTGTTTTTCTTTCTCAAGATTCTTTTTGTTATTTGGGGTCTTTTGTGTTTCCATACAAATTGTGAATTTTTTTGTTCTAGTTCTGTGAAAAATGCCATTGGTAGTTTGGCAGAGATTGCATTGAATCTGTAGATTGTTTTGGGTCATATAGTTATTTTCACAACATTGATTCTTCCAATCCAAGAACATGGTATCTCTCCATCTGTTTTTATCATCTTTAATTTCTTTCATCAGTGTCTTATAGTTTTCTGCCTACAGGTCTTTTTTCTCCATAGGTAGGTTTATTCCTAGGCATTTTATTATTTTTGTTGCAATGGTAAATGGAAGTGTTTCCTTAATATCTCATTCAGATTTTTCATTGTTAGTTTATAGGAATGCAAGAGATTTCTCTGAATTAATTTTGTATCCTGCTACTTTTCCAAACTCATTTATTAGCTGTAGTAGTTTTCTGGTAGCATCTTTCGGATTTTCTATGTATAGTATCATGTCATCTGCAAACAGTGACAGTTTTACTTCTTCTTTTCTGAGTTGGATTCCTTTTACTTCTTTTTCTTCTCTGATTGCTGTGACTAAAACTTTCAAATCTATGTTGAATAAGTGGTGAGAGTGGGCAACCTTGTCTTCTTCCTGATCTTAGTGGAAATGGTTTCAATTTTTCACCATTGAGAATGATGTTGGCTGTGGGTTTGTCATATATGGCCTTTATTATGTTAGGTAAGATCCCTCTATGCCAATTTTCTGGAGGGTTTTTATCATAAATGGGTGTTGAATTTTGTCAAAAGCTTTTTCCGCATCTATTGAGATGATCATATGGTTTTTCTCTTTCAATTTGTTAATATGATTTATCACATTGATTGATTTGTGTATATTGAAGAATCCTTGCATTCCTGGGATAAAACCCACTTGATCATGATGTATGATCTTTTAATGTGCTGTAGGATTCTGTTTGCTAGTATTTGGTTGAGGATTTTGGTATCTATGTTCATCAGTGATATTGGCCTGTAATTTTCTTTTTTTGTAGTATATTTCTCTGGTTTTGATATCAGGGTGATGGTGGCCTTGTAGACCTCTGAGCTGAATGCTGTTTTTCTCCTTAATATGAATAATGATTAATGTATCTTACCCTGATCGCTTGTAAGATTGTATTAGTTTTCCACAACTATCCACTCCCCTTTCTCTTTAATACCTTGAGAGGACTACATTTCCCCCTTCCTCACATTTCCTTAACTTTGTGTTTGGCCAAGTAACTTGCTTCAGCCAAGGACATGTGGGAAGACATGAAAATACATGAGTTCCAAGTTTCTATGAGCTTTCTTGCCCTCCTGCAGTCTACCATAAGAAGATTGTGACTGCTTCATGTAGTTACTGCTCTTTGCCTTGTTCCCCAAAAAGCAAATCTGTACAGTGGACTTAAACCCAAGTCTAGTCAAGCTCAGCTGAGCCAAGTAGTATGCCATACAACCTACTGACCCATGAGTGAAAAATACATGTCTGTTTTAAGCTAATAAATTTTTTGATCTGTTGTTTATGTAGAATTCTTGCAGCAAAATATAAGATATTTCTTGCAGAGCTGTGATCTTCAAATAGGTTCCCATATACAAATATGATTTATAAATGTTATAGTATAAAAATATCTTACAGCCATTATACTGCAAATAAATCAAAGACTAAGAATACACACTGCATAATTGTACTTTTGTGAAGTTGTAGAATAGGCAAAACAAGTCCATGGTGATAGTAATTGCCTCAGGGGTGAGGCTGAAGGACCTTGGCAATAATTTAATGAGCATTAAATTATGAGCATTAAGGACCTATTTGTAGTAGTGGAAAGTTTCTAAAATTTGTTATCCATGTTGAATACAGAGATATGTACAACTGTCAAAGCTCAAATAGCTTAAAAATTATGCACCATATTATATGTTAATTATAACTCAGTAACACAAAACCCATTCAATATTGCTGACTCATCCCTGAACTTGACTTTTACATCCAAGTACACACTCAGCATTTTCACTTGAATATTCATAGGCAATTCCCACTCAGTATTCTCACAATCAAACTCCTAATTCTACCCACCCCTTAAGAAAATTTCTCTGGCAACAGTATGCCTTATCCAAGAAGAGAAAACAGCTCCATTTCCCTAGTTCTACAGGCCAAAAATTTTTTAAAAACATTGATTCCTATGTCTCAAATAGTGCATCCAACTCATTGTCCACTCCTCACTACTTCCTCTGCAAATATCTGGTCCAAGCTGTAGTCATTTGTAAGGCTCCCAACTTTTATCCTTGACATTCTGCTGCTCAGATAGCTAGAGTGTGCATAGTTGATTCTCAATTGATATTTACTAAAGTGATGAGTGAATGAAAATGACTTTGCATCCTAGCTTTTTCTATTTAATTTCATCCAGAAGAATCGTGATCTCCCAGGAGTTATTATGGCTCAAACACCAGCTCTGCAAGCACTTACTGCTTGTTCAATCTAATTAGCATTACTTACAAAGGAAATGTAGAACAGCCCAATGCAAGTGTAAAGAAAGCATTAATCAACCTGAGTGCAAAGCTTAAAAGCAAGATAGTAAGAGAAACTACTTCCCTGCTCCTTTAATTATTCTGGCAGCCACAAACAAAACAGAATGGAGAGGATGAAGGCACTAAAAAGAACACTGCCATGATTTTATCCCAAGGAAGTCATCCTTTCTCCCATTTTCTTCCAGGTTTCTGGCACCTCCATCCTAAACAGTTCTAAATCTTTACAAAGTGAATTCAATTACCCTAGAATTCATGCCTGAATTCTAAAATTTACAAGCCTGCCTTATATCGGTTAAGTAAAAACAAAATCTTCACAGAGAGAAGAGAGCATCAGTGAGCCCAAAACAATATGATAATGACAACCCAAGTATCTGAACACATGTTAAGACCAACTTTCCCTCTTTAACTTTGTATATTCTGGTTCTTCCAGTCATTAATTCACTTAATAATAGCAGTAAAGTATAATTTTCAAAAAGAATAAATTTATGATTCACACACAAATATAAATGAACATTTGTAAAATAGTTCAGTCAACTCAATAATTAATGAGTGAGCCAATAGACATTACAACCAATTCAAATGAGATTTTAATTACAGAGATTTTTATTCTCTACAGGACAAAATTCATTTCCATCACCATGAACAAGAATCATCTGCATTGCTGTAATCATTACTGTTTTCTACAAGTTAACTTCTATTTACAGAGTTGTTCAGTTGTTGATTGAAGACATAGCTAGCTACACACCCCTATGGAATCCAGTATCTCCAGTAAGTCTGTTAAACAGTGCAAGCATGCCACTCAAAAGACACTTGAATTCTATTTTGCCCATTTCCAAGTCATTGTCAATTTTTCCTGGCAACAAGAAAAGGAATTACCTTACTGAACTATTATATAATAACTTTTCAAAACAAGTTCTACTGAAAAGTTTCCTAAACAGTGGAATAGTTTAAACATCTTTATTATATCAAAAAAACAGTATGTACATGTTTTCTTCTCAATTCTTCTTCGACTCATGGCTTAAAAGTTTACTCTCTAGAGGACTGACTTTAAAAAAAAACAATTGCACTCCATTGCTGCAGTGAAACTATCATTTGTCATGAGTGTGTGACTGCAAAAACGGTGACAAAGTAACAAGCAAAATGTTACAGAAATGCTTCATTTAAATTTATTGTTTTCCATTTTTCATTTTCATGTGTCTGTAGTCTGAGTGCTCCTGCTGGCAAGAGAAAAGCTCTTTACTCCGTGGCAAAAGTGAAATCAATGAACAATGCCACATACATTGTACAATACTGTTCTCACAGTTTCACTAAGACACATAAACATAAATACCTCCATTCTATAAGAAATTGCTCTTTCAATTTTATACACAGAATTGCCAGTAAGCATTTGGATTTTAAAGTTCATCATGCTCTCAAATTAAAAAAAAAAAAAAATATATATATATATATAATTTTACATATACTTCAAAGTCTTCTCATCCCAATGGCTTAGAGAATGTCTTCATTTTAAATACATACATACATACATACATAGTATAAAAATGTAAATCATTTCAAAAATCTGAAATTGATTAGTCACCACCACCATTGCCAACAACAACCAAATAACATGAAATTTATTTTAATAAGTTTGCCAGTTTTATATTATTTCTAAGCAATTTTTTTTACTGAATATCAAATCTTGGAAAAGGTTTGAAAAATCATTACCATTTGCTAAACACACTCTTATTATCCTGTTTCACCCTTCTAAATTCAACTACCTTCTTTCTGTTTTGTATTCTCTCAGGGACAAATTCACATCTTCTATTGCCCCATGTGGAATTTTCCTTTGGGTAACATCTCCATGATTTTTCCACATTTGGATAAAATGAAAAAATATTATGGTTCACATAAACCTACATCCAAATCATCTATACTAGCATAAAAAGCCATTTTTTTGATGCTAACATCAGTTCTTTTTTATTTTTTACAAATGTAACATCTTACTCATTTTATTCTGTTTTTAGTTTTTCAATTGTGTGCTTGTTATTTAGTTGTCTTGTGACAAAATTATTAAATTTAATCCCGACAGATGTTTTTATATAATTCAATAAATATTGCATGCATCATTTATTATTTCTTGATATGCAAAGAATCCATGATGATATTACATATTTAAATATGCTACGGTATATTTAAAATGTTGTGGGAGAGACCTTCAAAATGGCAGAGGAGTAAGACGTGGAGATCACCTTCCTCCCCACAAATACATCAGAAATACAACTACATGGGGAACAACTCCTACAGAACACCTTGCCTTTTGGGCAAGAAACTCCCCACATACCTGGGCAGGGCAAAGAAAAAAGAAAAAACAGATACAAAAGAACAGGGATGGGACCTGCACCTGTGGGAGGGAGCTGTGAAGGAGGAAAGGTTTCCACACACTAGGAAGCCCCTTCACTGGCAGAGATGGGGGGTGTGTGGGCAGGAAGCTTCAGAGCCACGGAGGAGAGCGCAGCCACAGGGGTGTAGAGGGCAAAGCGGAGAGATTCCTGCACAGAGGATCGGTGCCGACCAGCACTCACCAGCCCGAGAGGCTTGTCTGCTCACCCGCTGGGGCGGGTGGGGCTGGGAGCTGAGGCTCGGGCTTCGGAGGTCGGATCCCAAGGAGAGGACTGGGGTTGGCTGCCTGTGCGAGGAGAGGGGTTTCAGAGCACCACCTAAACCAGCTCCAGAGCCGCGGCCATCAGCGTGGACACCAGAGACGGGCATGAAACGCTAAGGCTGCTGCTGCAGTCACCAAGAAACCTGTGTGCGAGCACGTCACACGTATAAAAAGTGATAAAGTAAATGGAATGCTTCTTTAGAGGATATGAAGACATAGCACAAGGTAAAACAGATTTTTTTAAAACTCTATGAAACGTCTGGAAAACACTATAGACCAAAATTTAGTGTAGTGTAGACCATCTTGGAAGCCATTTATGTCAATTTAGTCTCTAAATTATTATGCCTAACACAGGGTCTTGGTCAACAAAAGTGCATTTTTGCCTTTATGAAGTGTTTTTCTTGAAGTGGCTCCAGTGGCATAAATCCCAAGGATTTCTATAAAATAAAGCACAGGATACAGTCCAAACTCAACTTATTTTCATGTTGATTTACATATATGATAATTTATGTGATGGATATCTTATTTAGGCATCTACAGGAAGATTTCATTTTTTCTGTTGTTACAGATTTATTTCTATTTGAAGAAGGAATAATTGCTTTTTATAATTCGATTGACGGTTTATTTGAGATGCCTTTTATTTGAGAATCACTAAGTTAGCTGCCAGAGATGCAGAGGTAGAAAATTCATGTAGCTTGGAGTTCAGCATAAAAGTAAAATGAATGAACAATTATAACAGAGTTTGTGAAAAGTGTTATGACGTAGTTATGCCCAAAGGCCTGCGGGGTTACAGTGAAAGGGTTCAAACTGAGATTAAAAGATCAATGTTTGAAGGATGAATAGGAGTTAGATATAACTGAAGTTAAAGAGAATGAAGAGCGAAGAACATTCTTAACACGGGAAACAGACTGCATGGATGAATAAGAGGTGTGCTGAGAATTTCAAGTAGTTCAACATGACTGAATTGAAAAATGAATATGATGCAATGGCAGAATATAAAGGATCCCATAGTACTTGAACTTTCCTTTTTTCACTTTGCCTATGTTCCTTCCCCATAAATTCCCTGTCTCAGAAGCTCCAGTGTCTCCCAGGATCTTCTTATTCACCCAGAAAATAAAGAGTTAGTTGAAATCACAAACTAGTAAAGCTGGAAGGAATCTTAAAGGTGATATATTAAACCCTTCATTTTTCAGATAAATATCTTTAAGTACATAAAATTTAATTTTCAATTTGTAAATAGGAATTCAAATATGACTATAAACTAAGACTTCCTGCTTTAATTTCAAATATTTTACTAAAGAACTTGTTGATAGTCTCCTATTTTTCAATCAGATTTTCAACCAGCTGAACATCTTGTTTTATTCAAGCTTAAAAGCCAGCTACTGGATGAAACTTATTTTTAGAGTAAAATGTTAAACCCCCAGCTTTGTTCCACCCAGTTTCAATTATTTTGTCAGAGGTCCTTGTTAATTCTAAACACATTCACTAGGCAGAGTTGATGGACACTACTGAGGCCTAATTATTCTTGAATAACATACCACACATATCTAAATCATTCCCTTATGATTGGGATGACTTATAGCCTGGCTTTCCCAGGAGATGCTCACTTTACTACTGTTGTCCTAAATGTAATTACTCATAGCTCTTATTTTGTTCTCTAATAGCACCCAAGTTTGGACAGTAAATGATATGGTCACCTTTCTAGTCAGTCAGATGAGTCCCTTTTACAATTAGCATAATTGTCCTGCAAAATTTCACCCAATACCATTTTAAGTTATAATTATAATTCAGCTATTCCATAATCAAGATAAATGAACAATATGATATAAGCACTCTTATCAAATTGTCAAGGAACAAGTAAGTCCCTAAACTTATAGATACCAGGAACATATACTCTTAGCACATTTATTCTAGAACAGGATCAGGGGAGTTATGACCATGAGTTGTGTCTGGGATACTTCTAATGGGACATTCTGAAAGTGGATGTGGTCTTTGAGCTTTCCAAGGGACTTTTAAAGAACTGACTGATTTTGTATGCCTTTAATTGTGAGAAATGTATATCTTCTTTTATACCTCAGCTAAAATATCTCTTCCTGCCATTTCGTACACAGTGTGAGAAGGAACTTAGCAGAGAGTGAAGATCCCTAGATAGCAACCTACTGCCAGTCTAACAGCCCCCACATAACAGTTATTTTTGCTTTGCCCATGGAACTGCTCTGTGTTTAATGCCTCCCTGATTGAGGAACCAAATTTTTAACCTCCTCAGAGCCAAGAGAAAAGTCCTGTGAGCCTGTGTCATTTCTAAGTGCCCTTATCCAGGTACAAAAGCTATTGAGCTGTTTTAAAGCACCATTTCTTCTTTCCAGAAATGTGATTACCCCTGCTGTAGAAAAGGGAAATAAAACCCTCTCTGACAGAGAACAGCCAGCTATACTTTCATGTGTATGTTTAACAAAGTGGGGATGAAGAAAAATATAAGAAGCAAATGGAAACTCACATCCTTCATATCATAGAAAAGGTCTAGGCATCCTTCCAAGAACTTTTCAGCTTAGGTTAAAACTGTCTGGAGTGAGGCACCATTAAACTCAGTAATACTCCAGACATATTTGTTTAACAATAAATAATTCCACAGTAAATGATTCTGGAAATGGAGTTGTGGTAAAGATATTCATGTATTTAGATACTTTAAAGTAAGTAATTTTTTAAAATGATAAATTACATACACTTGAAAGGATTAGTACAGTGACTTAACTGATGATGCATATTTGCCTAAAGTTGTCCTAGTGGGTTTTCTATACATAAAAGAGAAAATTCAATTATACTTAGCGACAACTCTTTTATTCCTGAAATCCAGCTGCTCAAGTTCTTAAAAATTGTTTTCCATTTAAGTATACTGAACATGATTATCTATATACATATTTTAACAAACTTTTCCCCAAAAGGTATGTGAAGATAAATCACAGTCCAATGTGTGAGAATCATTTTGCTGAAAACTGTTAATTCTGATCAATATAAATCATTTTATTCAACTAATGTCTGTCTAGTCTATATTTAAATGTGTTCAACAATAAGAAATCAATGCTACTTGATTATTATTGTAGAACTTTAAAAAATTTTCTTTAAAGGAAACAAAAGTATGACATGTTCCCACCAGTGTCAGACTTCATAGGCTAGCTAGATCATTTGTCAATGATATTCTACTGTTCACAGTTTTGTTCTTAACACCAGCTCCCCCTACTACTCCCAAGCACACATTGGCTCTACTAACTTGGTCTAGTGACCTGACCAGTCAGGCTTGTCTGTGATGCTTACATAGTCAGGTAATAATTACATAGGTATTGGCACTCCAAGACACCTGCCAGCAAATCGGGGGAGAATAACATCTAAGTGGGTTGTCACCAAGAGAGCTGAGTTAACCCCATGATGATCAAACCGTCAGAGAAAGGCTAGTAAGCATCAACCAGTGTGCTTCAGTGCACAGGGACTTGCAGAGAGGAGTCAACAGTACATGGCTTCTGGGCCTCTGGTCCTCTCATGGAAAAGCAAGCATCTGCCAGGCCGTACCTGGAAGCCTCATGACTTTGTATAAACTGAGGAGATACCCTGCCCTTGACACTCTCTCTTTCTATAAGATGTTTTTCCTTTTATAGGCTATCTAAAGAGAATGGAAGCATTTTGATCACACAATGCTTTTACTAGAAAATGTACAGAATCTCCAAATCGTATAATTGTTTCTCTCCCACTCTCTTTCTCTCCCTGTGTTTATCTGTCTGTCTCTCCTTCTCTCGTTTTCTCTTCACACACACACACACACACACACACACACACACACACACATTGCATTCCACTTCATTATAGAGCATAGTATGTCTGACAATGCAAAAAGAACCAGCAACTTTGAGAGGGTTCTTTATCTTTTCATTTCAGAAAGAATCCAACAATTAAAAATAAACATAATAGTTAAAATAATAAAACAATATGTGATATACAATCAATATTGTGATTTATAATCATTGTAATCTTTATTTTACAGTCCACATAATATTACTTTTGTAAATACAGCTTTTGGACAACAAATATCAACCAGATTTCCACCTTTACGATCATCCTAATAAGACAAAGAGGACACTCTTGAACTTGTAACAGTGTCGAAGAAATGCCTAGGGAAAAGAAATAGGCAAACTCCATAAGAAATTACTAAAAGGAGAAAAGAAAAAAAATCAAGATATTTCAGCTGATGAAAATTCCTTTCCTCCCAAAGCTACCCACAAAACAGAATAAAATGAAAACACAACTTTTCAACTAAATTCAATATACTTAAATGAGCATTTAGACCTATAAAAACATTGTAAAACAAAAATCCAAAAACTCTGAAAAGAAATAGAGAAGAAATACACTGAGAGCTGATCAAACTAAGAAAGTCTGGAGTGGAGGGTGGGTGAAATGAGAGTAGAAGGTCAAAAGGTACAAACTTCCACTTTTAAGATACATAAGTCCTGGGAGTGTAATATACAGCATGGTGACTATAGTAATAATGCTGTATTCCATATTTGAAAGTTGCTAAGAGAGTAGATCTCAAAAATTCTCATCACAAGAAAAAAAATGTAACTAAGGGTGCTGATGGATGTTAACTAGACCTTATTGTGGTGATCATTTCATGATATATACATATATTGAGCCATTAGAATCATTGTGTTGTTTACCTGAAACTAATATAATGGTTTATGTCAATTATATTTAAATTAAAAAAATAGGAAAAAAAAAAAACTCAGAAGTAAAGCATAAACTGTAAGGTGCCCAAAATAGAAATTAAAAATAAATTATAGCAGATAATTTTATATTGCTCTACAGAAATATTCTTTAAAATTTATATGATATAAATTCATAGAAGGATAAAATTGACAAAACTGGCCACAGTAGAGATAAGCACACACACACATAAATACATACATACACAGCCCCAGATGGTTTTACTAACCAATACAACCAACCTTTAGATACACAGTAGTGTCAATAAATAAATTGTTTTAGAAAAAAGAAAATGAAAGAAACTTGCCACATGATTTTGTTAAGTAAGTATAAAATTCATGCTTAAAGATGATAAAGACTGCACAAAAAAGAATAATATTATGCATGAATATTGATGGAAAAAATCTGAATAAAATATTAGCAAACAGGATCTAATTTAACATTTAAAAAATGATATAACATGACCAAGTGGGTTTGTATGAGAAATGTAAAGGGAATTCAATAGTGAGTCATTTTAATATAATGTACTAATAGGTATAAGGAGAAAAATGATACCTTTATAGAGGCTGAAAATCCTTTTAGACTTAGCTCATCACATATTACTAATTAAAATCTTGGGAAAATAGGAATGGGTGGATACTTCCTTAATATGATAAAATATATATGTATATGTGTATATATCTCAATTTTAAACTCAGCATTCTATTTAACAAAAAAGTAATGAAGGCATTCTGGCTGTGATCAGGAAAAAGGCAAGGATGCTCAACATCTCCAGTAATATTTAATATTGTATTGTAGATATTAACTACTCAATAAAATTTGATAAGAGTAAACAAATTGAGAAATAATAATTTAAAAAATATAATTTATTTGAAGATGGCAAAATAACATTCCTGGAAAAACATATAAGACTAATAAAACTAATTCAAACAATAAGATAATTCAGCCAATTAGTATAATATAAAACTAACATACAAAATATTCATGTAATAACCATTTAAAAGATATAGTGAAAGAGAGGACCCTACTCAATATAGCACACAAAAAATAAAATTCTTAGGAATAAACTTAAAACTTTTTGAAACTTGCAAAAAACTAAAATATTCCTAAAAACACAGAAGTTGACTTGAAGAAATGTAAATATAACCCTGTTCTTAGGATGTTTGAGTTCTCTAAGTTGTTCTATAAATTTAATAAGATCACAGTAAATTTTCATTAAGATTTTTTTCTGGAACTAAGAGTTGATTCTAAATCTCATAGGGAAAAGTAAGCACACAAGAATAGATACTGAGAAGGAAGAGTTATGGAAGTTGATGAGCCCTGCCAAAGCTTAAATATCTATTACAAAGCCTCTATACTTAAAACAGAAAAAGAATATAGAAATAGAATACACAACAACGACAGTATTATGGGTTAATTCTGTCCCCCAAAATCCTATGTCAAAGCTCTAAGCCTGGTACTTCAGAATGTGATTGTATTTGGAGATTGGGCTTTCAAAGAAGTGATGAAGTTAAAATGAGGCCCTTAGGGGGTGCCCTAATCCAATCTGATTTGTGTCCTTATAAGAAGAGGATATTAAGACATATAAAGAGGCAAGGAGAAAAGACCTGTGAACACAGTGAGAAGGTGGCCTTTTGTAAGCTAAGCTGAGAGTCTTCAGAAGAAAGCAAACCTGCTGACACCTTGATCTTGGACTGCCAGCCTCCACAACTGTGAGAAAACTAATTTATCTTATTCAAGTCACCCAGTCTGTTATATTTTGTTATGACCCTAGCAAATATACACAGATAGTATCTCAAATTCTTGGAAAAGATAGACTTTGAAATAAATGGTGCTTGAACCACTGGCAGCTTTATGAGTGTAAAATTAAATTAGATACATTTCTCACTGTGCACAAGAATAATTTCCATTTAGGTATACAGATCTAAATTTAAGAAAAAAAATCGAGTATTAAAAGACAATATGTGTTAATTCTTATACAAGCTCAGTCATCAAAAAAGTCTCTCTAAATATGACTAAAAATTCAGATACAATGAAAGAAAAGAATGATAAATTTGATTATGAAATATATTTTTGCATGACAAAAGAAAAACAACATAAGAAACTCAAAAGACAACAACTAGGATAAAATATTTGCACTATATATAATAAATAGAGGGCCAATATTAGACTAAAAGAACATTTTAAAATTGAGGGTAATAAAGAACTATATTCCTACAGAAAATTTTGTAGAAAACATCAATAGAAAATTAACAGAAGGGAAATAAAGAATGACCTTTAAAAATATGAAAAGATATTCAACTTCATATATACTAGAGTAAATGAGGATTAAAACTGTGTTGACATACTATTTCTTACCCATCAGATTAGTAAAAATTGAACAACCTATATCTATTGGTGAGGCTGTGAGTAAAAAGGCACTCTTTTACATTGCTGGCCATAATGCAAAATGGCACAAATTTTAGAAAGGAATTTAGCAATAAAATGACATGATATATATACAACCTAACCCCAAATAGGTCAGAATTTTGTTGAACTTTGTGTATGTGTAACAGAGAGAGAGACAGACTGATCAAGAAATAAATCTGATTGAAGGGCATATAAAATTGTCTCTGAATTAGTTTTGTAACTTTTCTATAATTTTAAAATAAAAATAAAATAATTTATAAAGAATGTAGGGAAGAGCATTTTTATGACATTGAGTTGGGTAAATTTGGGTTAGGAAAATATTTCTTAAGCAAGTAACAAAAAGCACACCTCCCCCCAAAATTTTTGCAATCTAGGAGAAGATAAGTAGAATGCATATAATTAACTGAGGATTAATATTCATAATAAATAAACAATATTCACAGTTATAATTTCTAATAGAAAAATAGGCTAATCATGAAAACTTAATTCAGAGAATAAGGATGCTAAACATTTGATAAAATGTAAAAACATTCTAAAAATCTATACTAACCAAATTAATTTTAAAAACAGCCTTAGAATATTTAACATAGATTTTAAATAATATAATAGTCTTTGATGTTACACCAAGAACTCTCAAACTTTGCTGAAAGTGTTACAGTACTTTGGAACACAGTTTGGGAATATCTAAAAAAAATGGAAAATCTATGTACCCTATATTCAGTAATTCTGTTCCTATGTGCATCCAAGAGAAAATTCCCTTCATGTTAAAAAGAAAGATCTATGCAACAATATTACTTTATTATGATATAAAACAATAAAAGGAACAACCTCAGCTTTATCAATTAATAGGATAAATAGTGGTGTATTCATGTAATTGAAAACTAAAGAACAATTAAAGAGAATGGATTATATCTATATGTATATATCTTTCTATTTGTATACATGAACCTCAAAAACATAATTTGAGAAGAAAAGTATATTTAGAATTATATGTAGAGTAGTATATAAGTTACATAAAATTTAAGAACTCAAGAACAATACATGTTTAATATATTCAGACACATGTAGAAAAAGCATAACAAAGAGAAGTATTATATAGACAATTCATGAGAGTGTTTTTATCTCTGATTCCATTCAGAACATGGAATGTGGAAGAGGTAGAGAGTTTCTCTTGAAAGGATTTTCAATATTTATTCTGAAATCAACTTGTTAAATATGGATGATTGGATTATGGTTGATTCCTATATTACATATACATTTTTCTAAGCATTTTAAATACTTCTAATACAAAAGTATATTTATAAATAAAATGTAACTGTAGTTGATGTATTTGCTTTTATCCTGTTAAACAGTGAGCCTGTCTCTGATTTGTAATTTTCCTGTTCTCCTTCCTCCCTTCCTTGTCCATACTTGTCTCCTCTTCCTTTTCTAAAATGCTTAGGATCTACATCATAATACCACATAAAATAAGAGCAAAGTGTTAAGAATTAGATGGGAAGGCTCTAAATCCTGGTGTCACTTCTTACTAGCTGAATAAGCTTACTGAGGTACTAAAATTTGCATAATTTTCCTAATTTTTGTGAGCTACTGCTAGTAACCAGCTACAATTAGCTATATCAAACTAACTAGCTGCTATGTACTACCTCAAAATATATATGCCTTAGATGAATCTCAAAAGCATAACTTGAGGGAAAAAAGCATATTTCAAAATACATACAAGTCTCTTTCTATCATACCAACATGGAGATTTTGGAGATATTTGACTAAATTTAGAGTCTATTTAGTAGACAGAATCTCCTTTTTCCACTTTACCCTTTTCATACATCCCTTCCTTCCCTTCTTCCCACCCTCCCTCCCTCTCTCCCTTCCTTCCCTCCTTCCCTCCTGCCTCCCTTCCTTCCTGCCTGCCTTCCTTTACATTTTCTCTCTTTTTAGCTAAATGTCATTTCTTTTGCTCAGTCAGGCAAAATATCTCTGCTGAAATGGCATCAGTGGTGGCCTAGTGGATTGTCAACATTTTTTAACCACTATGCAAGTATACTATCCACCCTCACCAAAATGTCAGTGAAGAACATGTGGGAAGCTGCTCCCAACCCTGCCCAATAATAAGGAGGCTTCCTTCAGGTGTCAACAGATGTTGACTGGTAAACATGAACTTCTACCTCCACCTGAAAGTACCAAAGCAGCCCCCCTTCCATGATGGAGCAGTGTCAGAAAAAGCCACCAAAATTAGAAAGTTTAAATAAGATTTTGTATCTCATAATATAATATGAAAGTGTCTAGGTTTCAAACAAAAATCACTCATCATATCAAGACACAGGAAGATCTCAAACTGAATTTTAAAAAATCAGTTGCTGCTAACACTGAGATGACAGAGATATTAGACTTAGGACTTTCAAACAGCCATTATGAAAATGTTTCAATAACCATATACAAGAAGTAATTAAAAATAGAAAGGTAGGAACTTCCCTGGTGGCCCAGTGGTTAAGACTCCACGCTTCCACTGCAGGGGGTACGGGTCAATCCCTGGTCAGGGAAGTAAGATCCCACAGGCTGCATGGGCAGCCAATAAAAATAAATAAATAATAGAAAGGAAAAGCAAAAAAATAGAAATTCTCAACAAAGTAATAGATTATATAAATAATCAAATGGAAATTATTAAACTTAAAAATATAATAACCAATATAAAAAGCTCAGTGGATGTGCTCAACAACAGACTGGATATAGCAGAGTAAGGGAACAGTGAGCTGGAAGACAGAACAAAATAAATTGCTCATACGAACAAGAGAGATAAAATAGGTTAAACAACAGCAAAACAAAACATAAAATGTGATCAGAACCTCATGAACCTGTGGGACTATAACATAGATCTAATAGCTGAAAGCCTCACAAATGTGCTAAGAGCCAGATACCTACAGATTCAAGAAGTGGAGCAAAACCCAAATTGGATAAATGCAAAGGAATCTGTGGCAAGACATATCACAATTACACTTTTGAAAAGTAATGAAAGAAAAAATCTTGAAAGCAGCTAGAGAAAAGAAACACCTTACCTATGAAGGGGAAATAATTCAAATGATAAATACTGCTTATCAGAGACAAAGGAGGCCAGAAGGAAGTGGCACAATGTTTTTAAATACTGGAAGAAAAGAATAATCAACCATGGAATCTGTATCTGGCAAAGCTATGCTTTAAGAATGGAGGAGAAATCGAGACATTCTCAGCTGAAGGAAAACCAAGAAAATCTGTTGTGAGACCTACCTTAAAACAATGGTTAAAAGATGTTATCTAAACAGAAAAAGAAATAATAAAAGAAAAATCATTAGAGCATCAAGAGTAAAAAAAAACATGATAAGCAAAAATGTGAGAAAATAAAATAGGCTTTCCTTCACCTGTTGGATTTTCTAAGTTATGTATCATGGTTGAAACAAAGATTATAACATTGTCTAGTGTGATTCTAAATGTGTATACAAGAAATATTTAAAACTGGACACACATTGGCCAAATAAACAACAAAAACCCTCAGCTAAGTCTCACACCTTATACAAAATTAATTCAAAATGGATCAGAGACTTAAATGTCAAATAGAACACTACAACTTTTTAGAAAAGAAATGTAGGTAAAAATTTTTAGTATCTAGGACTAATCGAAGAGCTTTTAGACTTGGTGCCAAATGCACAACCCACACAGGTATAAGTTAACAAATTGGACTTTATAAAAATTAAGAACTTCTGCACTGCAAAAGGTTATGTGAAGAGGATGACAGGACAAATTACAGACCAAACAAAAATATTTGTAAACCACATGTCCAAAAAGCGTTTAGTATCCAGAATAAATAATGTACTCTAATCTTAATAGAAACCAACCAAATCCAATAGAAAATGGGCAAAAGACATGAAGAGACATTTAACTGAAGAAGATATACAGATGGCAAATAAGCACATGAAATGATTTTTAACATCATTAACCATTAGGGAAATGCAAATTAAAACCATAAAGAATAAACAAGATGAAAAGACAACCCTCAGAATGGGAGAAAATATTTGCAAATTAAGCAACTGACAAAGGATTAATCTCCAAAATTTATAAGCAGCTCATGCAGCTCAATATTAAAAAAATAAAAAACCTAATCCAAAAATGGGCAGAAGACCTAAATAGACATTTCTCCAAAGAAGATATACTGATTGCCAACAAACACATGAAAGAATGCTCAGCACCACTAATTATTAGAGAAATGCAAATCAAAACTACAATGAGGTATCACCTCACACTGGTCAGAATGGCCATCATCAAAAAATCTACTAACTATAAATACTGGAGAGGGTGTGAAGAAAAGGGAACCCTTTTGCACTCTTGGTGGGAATGTAAATTGATACAGCCACTATGGAGAACAGTATGGAGGTTTCTTAAAAAACTAAAAATAGAACTATCATATGACCCAGCAATCCCACTGCTGGGCATATACCCTGAGAAAACCTTAATTCAAAATAGTCATGTACCACAATGTTCATTGCAGCTCTATTTACAACAGCCAGGACATGGAAGCAACCTAAGTGTCCATCAACAGATGAATGGATAAAGAAGATATGGCATATATATACACAATGGAATATTACTCAGCCATAAACAGAAATGAAATTGAGTTATTTGTAGTGAGGTGGATGGACTTAGAGTCAGTCATACAGAGTGAAGTAAGTCAGAAAGAGAAAAACAAATACCGTATGCTAACACATATATATGGAATCTAAAAAAAAAAATGGTTCTGAAGAACCTAGGGTCAGGACAGGAATAAAGACGCAGACATAGAGCATGGACTTGAGAACATGGGGAGGGGGAAGGGGAAGCTGGGACGAAGTGAGAGAGTAGCATGGACTTATATATACTACCAAATGTAAAAATAAATAGCTAGTGGGAAGCAGCTGCATAGCACAGTGAGATCAGCTTAGTGCTTTGTGACCACCTAGAGGGGTAGGATAGGGAGGGTGGGAGGAGACGCAAGAGGGAGGAGATATGGGTATATATGTATAGCTGATTCACTTTGTTAAAAAGCAGAAACTAACACACCATTGTAACGCAATTATACTCCAGTAAAGATGTTAAAAAAAAAACACACAAAAAGAGATAACTACATACTTATAAGAATGGTTAAAAATGATTGACAATACCAAACGCTGATGAGGATGTAGACTAGATCACTCATATATTGCTGGTAGGAATGAGAAATGGTACAATGACCCTGGGAAACAGTTGGACAGTCTCCTAAACAATCTAAACATGCACCTATCACATGACCAAGCCATTTGTACTCCGGGGTATTTATCCCAGAGAAATGATGGGTTTAGGTCACACAAAAAACTGTACACAAAGAGTTTTAGAAGTTTTATCCATAACAGCTCCAAACTGGAAAAACTAAATGTGTTTTTCAGTGGGTGAATAGTTAAACAAATAATATACACCCGTATCGTGACATACTACTCAGCAATAAAAATGAATGAACTACTGATACACACGAAGCAACCTGGATAAATCTCTAGAGAATTATGAGTGAACAGAGCCAATCCCCAAAGTTTACATGATATATGATTGCATATACGTAACATTCTTGAAATGACAAATTTATAGAAATGAGAACAGATTAGGAGTTGACAGTTTATAAGGAGTAGATGGGGTGTAAGCAACCTGAGATGGCTATACAAGGGCAATTTGAAGGATTCTTGTGGTGATGGAAACATTCTGTATCTGCCTGTAGCAGTGTCAATATTTTGGTTGTGATATTTTACTATAGAGTTGAAGATGCTACCATTAAGAGAAATTAGGTAAAGGATACATAGGATCTTTCTGTATTATTTCTTGTAACTGTATGTAAATTTATAATAATTCCAAAATAAAAAGTTTTATCAAAAAAACAAGAATTTTTAAAATTTTCACATTGGAATGCCTGGGAACATTGGCACAGAGGGCCAATCTAAAGCAATTAGATAGAACAATGGTAGGAATAAATAAAAGACATAAATATATGACCAATTAGATTAATCCTGAAGAACTTGCCCTAAGATTAAGGAAAATGGTATCACATTCAGAAATTTACATGTGGTTTTGTTTACATTTTCACTTTAATATCAGACTATAGTATTTTACAAAAGTCTACATCATTATAAAATAACAAAAGTAAGGGCTGCCATTACTTGAGCACTGTGTAGATTTTCAGCACTGTACTGCTCTGTGGGTAGCTTTACAATCATTGATGCACTAGATCCTCTCAAATCTCGTTGAGACTAGAACCATAATTATTTTGAAATGCTTGAGACAAACAGAGGTGAAGTTAATTATGTAAGACCAAATAGTTAATAAATACTGGATTGAACTCAAGTATTTGTGACCTGATAATAATACTGGATTGAACTCAAGTATTTGTGACCTGAGAACCCGAAGTTTTTAAACCCTATACATCCACCAGACAGATTACCAGAGATTTTAATTTTTGGTCCCTCTCTTTCCCTCTCCTTCCTCACCTCTGATTCTTAGTCACACCCCCGCCCTCCTTTCTCCCTCCCTGCCCACCCCCCCACTCCCGTCCCTAGCATTTAATTCCAGCCACTTTATGTCTGGCACTGAACTAGATGGTAAAAATAAAAGATTATGTGTACTGATAATTCAGGTCAGTAAGATATAGTCTTCATCTTTGAAATAATGCTCTGTTTCTCTTTAAACAAGACAGTATTTTGAAAGAGCAAGTTGACAGTTTACTCCTGCCCCCTCATAAACTGTTCTGATCCTTCTTGTATCAGAAAAATAAGAAAGTTTAATTTTATATATATAAAAATTGCTAGTATTTTGCTGCCTTTTGCCCCATGACCACTATTAAGAACTTGTTCTGGCTGGCAGGGCTTTTCCCTCTCCAAAGTGCTAGGAGGATGATGAGCTGGAAATCAGGAGTTCATGATTTATTCTTATGAAACCATCATTCTTCTAAATTCAGGAGAAAAAGGAAAACATCTACTGACTTCCTTCAGAGTCCAAAATATATTCCATAATATTGGGGATACATCCATTTCTGTCAAGATCAAAATGTATAGATATGAAAATTTGAATAATGAACTTTAAAATGGTTTTAGAAAAAAATTTAGGTTATCTCCCCCAAATTTCTGCCATATAGGAAGCTATATTATTTTGCTAACTTAATATGTTAGTTACTGATTTTTGAGCACAAAAATGTAATACCTTATGCTTTTAATAATGAACATGTCATGGTTTTTCCTCTCTATCTTAAAAAAATAATCTATTTATCAATAACTTACAATCCTGGATTTTTTACTCTATTTTCTTTAAAATTATATAATTATATATCTCTTGAATTTATGAGCTACCTCAAATTTACCACTTGAAAATTTGTTAAAATGAAAGCAAACATCCCTTTCTCAAAATGCATGTGTTTTTTTTTACTTCTTATTTACTATTTCTATTTAGAAAAATTGTTTTTATTTGCATATTTATGCACAGTGAAGCCACAGAAGGAGAGAATAAAGGTTTTCTTCTCAGAAGGGGACATCTGTAGATACCCTAAGCTCATGGGTAGCTTCAGGGTAGGATTTAGTTAGATGAGAAAGGGAAAGAAATCAACTATAAGAAAGTCATCCATGAAAATCACTTTATTGCCACATAGCTGGTATGCTGTTCAGAATTCCATAACTTGGCAGACATTGGGAGCATACTGCCTGATAACTGAGTATCACTGTATTCTTGAATAGGATTCCAATGAGACACATATCCATGGGGATCTTTCATAGTGAAATAGAAAACTCAATTTTTCTCCAATAAACTGTGATGTAACACTGTTTTTCAGAATAAATGAAAAGGAAGATAGCAGAGGAAAGAATCATCATGTGCCCCCATGCCCATTCTGCCCATTGGTTCTGAATTATTCAGCTACTATGTGAAAACCTGGGCATAAGTCCTGACCTATACTGCCAGTTACACCAGAGCCATCTGATGGTTTGTTGACATTCGGATTTTTAGTCCCCCAAACAGAGTTCCCCACTGAAACAGAATCTGCTTCATTCTTACTCATTCTACAGGGAGAGAATTGCTTCTCTAAACATCTACAGCCTCCTGGGTAGTTAGCATCTTGAATCACAAGATGTAGTCAAATGACTACATAGCTGGTCCATAAGGCATCAACAGCAGATGTCCTGCACTGTGTGCAGAGGAAGCTCTTTCCAATACCTAAATCTAGGACTAAGAAGTGTGTTTCTTTCATTTATTATGCTGTTATTTCATGGTTCCAGGAACAGTGTTTTAGTCAGCAGATGGAGAGCTAGATCACGCCTGCCTTCTTATTTATTATCAATAGTTTGCTGTATCCTTAGAGGAATGAACAACTATTGCACTGCTTAGAACAAAAAGAAAATTATAAAATTAGTGTTAAAATCAAGCATCTATTCCTCTCGTTCCCCTTTAGGGGGTGTCCAATAAATGATTTATAGGCACTTATATAATGTACTTTATGACTGTTTATAGAATTGGCTATTCAAAGCATAATTCTTCTGGTCATATATTGTACATCATAGAGTTTAATTAAAAGTGTATCTGCTTCACTATGTTGTAAATGTTGCATGCACCTTACTCCACAGTACATACATATTTCATGTTATAATTATGCATTTCACAATCTAAAGTATGCGTTTAATTATACAAAAAAGTTTTACAATTTACAAACTTGGTAGATGATAAACACCATTTTTTTAGGAAGGAATGAGGGGAATGTGAAAACAGGGGTTCTCTTAAAGAATTCATACTCGAAAATTTAACCTCTCTAATATCAATTGCTTTTATCTTTAGAACCATATATTTTAATCCAATATATCATATATATCTTATAGAATGTTTTAGCTGAGGGCCAAGCTGAGGATGATGATACTGAGAATCATAATTCTTGTTTTTACAAACCCAAAAACATTTTCTGTGAAAAGGCAAATATTTTAAGTTTGTGAAATTTAACATAAATACTCTTAGATGTGTCTTTTGTTAGCCATTCTCTTTTGGGCCTTCTTAGACTTTCAGTTAGTACTGCTGCCATCACTCTTTTAAAGCCTGATCTCTGGAATGAAGCTGAAACTTGCTATTTACAAAGAATTTGTTCTGAAATTGACCCTACCTCTCCCAGGGTTAGGCTCATTTAAGTGTCACCTCTATGTGAGCACATCTTGCTGAACAAGCCACTGTTAACATTTTCCTAGAAAAGTACCTGCTTCTTTTTTCATACCTAAGTTGTGTAGATTGGCCTCTAGTCTATTTGTTGCATCACTGTAGTTGACTTTTTCTTTCTGTTGCTGCTTTTAATGTTTCCTAAGTTTTAGTTTCATCAGTTTTGCCTAAAAGAAAACTACTTTAATACAAAGACACAAATAGATTAAATGCACAATAATGGATAAAGATATCCTATGACAATGCAGCTAAAAAAAGTTGGAATGACTATATCTCAAACAGAGGACAAAATATTACCAGACATATAGAGGATCAATTCATAATTATGAAAAAGCAATTCATGAAGTACATAACAATTCTAAACCTTTATGCATTGAATAATGTACCTTAAAAACACATGAAGCAAAAACTACTAGTACTGCAAGGAGAAAGACAAATCCATAATTATTATCAGAGATTTCAGAAACCTGAATTCAATAATTAATTAAAAATATGGGAGAAAATCAGTAAAGACATCGAAGACTTGAAGAATACTACCAACCAATCAGACCTAACTGACATTTATAAAACAGTTCACCCAACAATGAAGAATATATATTGTTTACAAGTGCTACTGTATTTACCAAGAATGATTTATTTTTCGCCATATAACAAGTCTCAATACATTTTAAGTACTCTAATTACATAAAGTATTAATATATTCTTTGACCACAATTGATTTAAAATATGCATACCAACAGCAAAAAGGTATATAGATGATCCCCAAATATTTGCAGACTAAATAACACATTTGTAAATAATGCAGGGGACAATGAAGAAATACAATTGAAATTTGAAATAATTTTAAACCAAATAGCAATGAAAAGATGGCACCTAAAAATTTGTAGCATGCTGCTAATGCAGTAAAGAGGGAAATTTACATCACTAACTGCCTAAATTAGAAATTATGAAAGATATCAAATCACTGACCTCAGCTTCCACCTTCAAAATTTAGAAAACAATTAGTGCAAAAACCAGAAGATAGGAAATGGATATCAATGAAAGAGTAAAGAGTCAAAAAATGCAGAAAAATTGATGAAACCAAAAGGTAGTTCGCTGAGAAGAGAAATAAATATAACAATCATCCAGCCAGACTAATCACAAAATAAAGTCATAAACTACAGGAAATAGGAATGAGAAAGATAACATTGCTAAAGATTCTACAGATATTTAAAATACATTAAGGAAATAACATGAAAAACTTTAAAGCAATTCAATTGACAACTTGGATAAAATGAAAAAAATTCTTTAAAGAGAAAAATTATCAAAGTTTGCTTAGGAAGAAACATATAACCTAAATGACTTTAATCCACATATAACCTAAATGACTAATCCATTAAAGAAATTTAAAAAAATTTAAAACCTTTCTCACAAAGAAAACTTCAGGCCCACATGGCATTACTGAGAAATTCTATATAACATTTAAGAAGGAGATAATACCAATTCTACATGATTCTTCCAGAAAATTGCATAAGAAACACTTTCAAATTCATTCTATGAAGCTAGAATTAGAATGAAACCATACCAGACAAAAAAGATATTACAAGAAAAGAAATCTACAGAACAATGTCTCTCATAAATATAGATGCAAAAAAACTTTTCAAAATTATAGCAAGTTATATTCAATGATATTTAAAAAGGACAGTATAACTTGGCAAAATAGTGTTTATCTGAAGAGTGCAGTGTAGGTTTAACATTTGAGAATGAAGTCATGTTATTCATCATAGAAATAAACTAAAAGATAAAAGCTATGCTATCATCTCAATAGACACTAAAAGAACCACTGACAAAATTCAACATCCATTCTTGGTACAAACTTCCTCAGCACACTAAGACTATAACCAAACTTTCTCAGTCTCATGAAGGGCATGTACAAAAAACCTTACAGCTTACACCATATTTAATAATGAAAGACTGAATGCTATAATGTTAAGATCAGGAAGAAAACAAAGATATGCACTTTCACTATGTCTATTCAACGTTTGACTGAGAGTTCTGGTCAGTACAAGTAAAGTATAATTGATTTTTTTTTTTTAAGACTTAAAATAATACATGAACGTACCTGTACTTGCTGATGAAAGGACTGTTCATGTAAAAAAAAAGTGATAAAATTTTAAAAAGAGCTACTATAACTGCATTGACACCAGATCAATATGCAAAAATCAACTTTAATTCTATATTCTAGCACAAATTTAATTCTATATTACAGTAATAATCAGAAATTGAAATAAAAAGAATCATAAGATTTACAATAGCAAGATCTAAGTCTGTCTGAAGATGTGCATATCCTGAACATTAAAAACTGTAATACATTGCTGAAAAGAATTAAAGAAGACCTAAATAAATGTAGACATATAGGTATTTAATATATATAATAAAATTTATTTATATACATTTAATTATATTCATATATTTACATATTATATGTATATATTTTATTTATATATATTTAATATATTTATTAAGTGTATGTATATAAATTACTGTTATGTATAATATAGTATTTATATACCAGAAAACCGATTATAGTTAAAGTGCTAATTCTAGTCCCAAATTAATATATATATTTAATGTAATCTCAATCAAAATCCCAGCAGCCTTTTGTAGAAACTGATGATTCTTAACTTCATATAGATATATGAATTATCAAATCATTTTGAAAAAGAACAAAGCTAGATAACTTATCCTATCTGACATTAAGACTTATTATGAAGCTATGTTATTGAGAGAGTGTGGTACTAACATCACAGCAGACAAAAATCAATGGCATAAAATAGGTAATCAAGAAATAAACCTACACGTAAAAGCAAAATAATTTTGGAGAAAGATCTAAAGGCAAATCAATTGAGAAATGTTAGTCTTTTTTTTTTTTTTTTTGGCGGTACGCGGGCCTCTCACTGCTGTGGCCTCTCCCGCTGCGGAGCACAGGCTCCGGACGCGCAGACCCAGTGGCCATGGCTCCCGGGCCCAGCGGCTCCGTGGCATGTGGGATCCTCCCGAACCGGGGCACGAACCCGTGTCCCCTGCATCGGCAGGCGGACTCTCAACCACTGCGCCACCCGGGAAGCCCGAGAAATGTTAGTCTTTTCAATAAATTGCTCTTAAACTAAAATTAAATTAAATTTAATTTAATTTAAATTGCTCTTAAATTAAACTTTAATTTATACCTTATACCTAAGAAAATTAGTGTATAATAACTTATATCCAAAATATGTAAATGAACTTTGACACATATGTCACACCTGCAAAGATTAATACAAAATGGTTCATCACCCCAAATGTAAAATGTAAAACTTCAAAAATTCTAAAAGTAAACATAGAAGAAAAAATGGTGACCTTGGGTTAAACAAATGTTTCTTATTTATGATGCCAAAACTATGATCCATAAAGAAATAGGACTTTATCAAAATTAAGAACTGGTTTTTGTAGAACACTGTTAGAGCAATGAAAAGTAAATAAATAAACTGGGAGAAATTCCTTGAAACCATATACCTGATAAAGAACTTGCAACCATAATACATGAAACATCTCAAAACTCAATAACAAGTAAACAATAAAATTAGGCAAAAATTCGAATAGACATTTGACCAAAGAAAATATGGATGTTCAGTTAGCATAGAAATGATATACAACATTATCAGTCATTAGGGAAATGCAAAATGCAATGAGATGTCTCTCTATATTATCTATTAGAATGGATAAAGTTAAGATGACTGATCATGCCAAATACTAGAGAGGATGCAGAGGAACCATAACTCATGTCCTGGTGGTGAGAATGTTAATTGCAAAATGTCTTTGCAAAACAGTTTGGCTGTTTCTAAAAAGCAAAATATATATTTTATTCTTGTATCAACCATCCCATCTACTCTTAGGTATTAACCCAAGAGAAATTAAAACAATTGTCCATACAAATACTTGTATACCAATGTTCATAATAGCTTTATTGTAATAGCTAAAAGTTGGCAACAAACCAAACGTTCATTTGGCGCCAAATGGGTAAGCATATTTTGTCATATCAACACAATGGAACACTATTCAGCATTAAAAATGAACTTACTATTGATACACACAAAAACATGAATGAATCTCAAAATAATTATGCTGAGTTAAAGAAGCCAGACAGAAAGATTAATACTGTATGATTTAATTTATATAAAATTCCAGAAAATAATCTATAGTAACAGAAAGTGGTTCAGTGGTTTCCTGAGGAAAGGGATTGGGCAAGGAAAAAGGGTCAAAAAGGGAACTGGTTGTGTAGCTATATTTAGGCAGCGATGTATATGGTCGCTATCTTGATTGTGATCGTGATTTCACGCATATATGCATACAACACAACTGGAACACTTTAAAGATGTGAAGTTTATTATATGTCAATTATACCATTATAAATTTGTTTAAGAATTAAAAAGTAATAAAATATGCAAAATGACAGTAGCTAGAGAAATGTGTTTCTGTATCAATGAGAATGAGCCAGTAGAGAATCAGATATTGATTATGAGGCATGGGGTTTAATTTAAGGAGAAAAATATTAAAGAAGGCAAAATAAAATTGAATTCAGAGAAAAGAAGGATTATAATCAAAATAAAAATATATTTTATTGTAACTAAAAGGATGACAGAGATACATAGTATAAGTGGACTAAACATTTAGGGGTGGCAAATGAGAACATTCCACTTCGCAGTGAAATCAAAAACTTGTGAAGAAAGAAAAATTTGAGAGAAGAGGAAAGCTATACATAGTTTCCTTAGAGAGCTGGAAGGAAAATTACTGTACACTAATTGCAGTGTTAATAGAGATGTATACATCATGGTGTGGAAGGAGAATGCTGGAGGAAATGCAAAAGATTTCAGGATAGAAGAGATATATATTCTATAATGTAAAAAGTGTTCTGAAGCTACCAGCATATAACGAAGACCATATTTCTTTAAATATTATTTAAAGTGCAGTATTAGTGTGACTAAGATTAGACTGTTGTTTTCTTTCCTTTATATTATTGGGTAGAAGTAGATGAACAGAAATGAATATGCTGATTCATGAAATGGAGCTCATTAAGCTTTATTTTCATCTTTTTTTTTTTTTTTTTTTTTTTTGCGGTACGCGGGCCTCTCACTGTTGTGGCCTCTCCCGTTGCGGAGCACAGGCTCCGGACGTGCAGGCTCAGAGGCCATGGCTCACGGGCCCAGCCGCTCCGCGGCATGTGGGATCCTCCCGGACAGGGGCACTAACCCGTGTCCCCTGCATCGGCAGGCGGACTCTAAACCACTGCGCCACCAGGGAAACCCTCATCAATATTTTTAATAAGTAAGACATACTTATTATTATGCCAGTACCAAGTCAGCTGTCCAACGTAGACTGAAATAAGATGGACAGGTGTGTATGACATTTCTATGAATGGTTAGGGCTACACATTTTAAGTGTTCATAGTGTAACAGGAGTCAATATTCATAACAGATGCCATATGTAGCATGGCAATACAATCATAACATTAATGATTATCCTAAGGCTATGACTGCTACAAGAAAGAAAACACTATAATCCACAAACCAGAGTTTCTTTTTAGAGAATAATGGAAAAAAATAAGAAAAATGAACCAGAAATAACCCAAGCTTGTCAGACTGCTAATTATCTACCAGTATCCATTCTCTTCTTTCTTAGTCATAGAGTTTGGGTAGGCATGTGACCACCCAGCTAAATACTAATTTCTTTTTTCTTCTTCTTGGTAGATGTGGTCATGTAAATCAATTTTGCCCAATCTGATGTGTATGATAGAGTGGTTGCCTATTCTAAGAATGGTTCATAAAAGGGTTAGATATTTCCTACTTTAGTCCTTTCTCACATCCATTTGCAAAAAGATGACAGAAACAGAATAGCACAGTTGACACAGAGAATGGCAAGAATGTCTGAACAGCCAAAACAGCCCTAATATGCCTCCCTTTCTACAGTTACTTACTTCAACCTTGTTTCAGCCATTATCTTTTGTGGTCTTCTTATTTGAGCAATTTATCAAAATCTTCCCAGAGAACTACCAAGTATGTGTTAACCATAATGGCTACTGTTTATCAAGAGCTTACAATAAGCCAGTATTTTCTTATACTATTTATATCCTAAACAACCCTATAGGCTATAGAGAGAATAATGAGACTGGGAGAAAATAAGCAGCATTCACAAGTTCAGACATTTAACAGGTTGTAGATATGGAATGGAATTTGAACCCCGATCTTGGGGGGGCACTAAAGTTCTTCTTCCTTCCATTATGTTACAGAATCTTTTCAAAAGCCAAGAAAAAACTTCATAGAAGCAGCAAACACCCAATCTGAAAGACGTAAAAATGAATCTGAGGTCATGGCTTACCCATTTTTGCATTTCTAGAATTTCTAAGACATTTAAGAAATGCTTTAAGCTGCTTTAAGTTATTCATTAGAAAGAAATTGTACCTTCTCTTTCTGTGTTAGACAAGAAAAGTAGCTGAGTGACCTTGTAGGACTTTCCCATGATAACATCAAAAACCAATTCAAAGATATGGGTGGCATACAATCAAAACAATATGCCTCTTTTCAAAACAGAAATAGCAGAATCAGGATGGAAGTCTCTTTCTTGCAGGGCTTATTGCTGTTGTTGTTTATTTAATAAAGTTTACTGATAATTTATAATCATTAACAACTACTGAATCAATAGTGTAACACAATTATAAAGTGCCTCAGAAGTATGTGCCTTTAAGGGAGTGTGAGATGGCAGAGTGGATAGTATAATCCGTGACAGTCTTTATTTAACACAGCCAGCTAAGGCAGCCACATAGGATTTAGTAGTTAAGAGGCCATGTAGCAACAGCAGCATATCCAGCCAGTTCTCAGAGAAGGAGCGTGGCCTCCTCAGTGTTGAAATCAGTGTGGCTCACCCAGAGCTATTTAGGAACATTGGATATAGCAGGACCTCTAAGGGTCCACAGCCACAGGAGAAGTGGCACACAGATGAGAAAACTCCATTTGTCAGGTTATTGCTTGTGACCAAATGGTAGCTTACCAACTGCTGCCGGGGCTCGGGAGAGTGACCCAGCAGCTGCTTCTGTATGGGAGAGCATACTTCATGAAAGGACAGATTCAGTGTTGCAAAATAAGCCAATTCCCAGGATGCCTGTGAAACTCTGATAAGCCCAGCTTCTTTCCTTATAGCCTAAGGACACAAAGTGGAAGAAACTTAGGTAGACTTTCTTTTTAAATTTTATTTCATTTTATTTTGTTTTGTTTTTGCCAAGAGTATGTGGGATAAAAAAAAAAAACACTGACTGAACCAAATAATGACTTAAGATGAAATTTCAGAATAAGTTATAGAAACCAGGCTTAATTATTGTGTTAAAATACTGTTTCTAGAAAAAAAAAAAAAACAAATGTTAAAATGTTCCACTATTGCATTTGCTTCATAGTAATATAATTTACTTCTCAGCTAGTTGTCAATTCCTATAAGCTACATCTTCCATTTACCATCTAAAAATAGCTTTTCCTACATACACTTGATGCTATCTCATGCCAGAAATTATAATCATCAAAACCACTGAAGGAAAGAATAGCAATTGTTAAAAAGTAATGAGAGGCATGTGTGGTCATCGGGTGGTAATAGGAATCAGAATATTGCAGCAGAATCCCCCATGACTCCCCTTTCCCACATACACAATACACTCATACCTATCTTCTCCTAGCATATTGCCTCAGTCAACTAAACCGGGAATCACAACTCATTGCTAGACCATGTTAAGGATGGCACCTGCCCTTTGAGCAAGAAAAATAGAGGCCTCAAGAATTCGGTTCTTTGTCCACACATGCACTACCCCATTTGTGATATTCTCTCAAGTATTTTTTAATATGTATAGCTTTAAATATGTGCATTTATATAAACTCACAAGAGAGAAAAAGAGCCTGCAAAATACAAATGCTGCCGAAGTTTGCCCATATTTTCAAAAGATTTTATGGACATCAACAAAGTTCAGCAACTGTCTTCTGAGCAACCTCTTAGGTGGTTAGCAAGGCAGACATGATCTCCTTTACTAGGACTTAGAGTCTTGCAAAAAGACACACCTTAATCAAATATTTAGCAGGACATAGCTTTTTTTTTTTTTTGCAGTACACCGGTCTCTCACTGTTGTGGCCTCTCCCGTTGCGGAGCACAGGCTCCAGATGCGCAGGCTCAGTGGCCATGGCTCACGGGCCCAGCCTCTCCGCGGCATATGGGATCTTCCCGGACAGGGGCATGAACCCGTGTCCCCTGCATTGGCAGGTGGAATCTCAACCACTGCGCCACCAGGGAAGTCCCAGGACATAAACTATTTGAGTTCAGAGATGGTTTTGTGTTCTATATGTATAACAACCTAGAGCAGAACTGGGCATATATTAAAGACTCAGTAAATACTTGTGAATGACTCCTAAGTAAAGTTCTGTGAAGAGCTTTAGTTCAACATAACCTAATCTACATGGTCAGGAAAGAATTCCCTGCAGAAAGAATATTGAAATTCTAATCTAAAAGTTATGAAGATGTTAGCTGGGTGAAGAAAGATATGAGACCATCCAAGCAGAGGAACATATGGGAATGTTTCTAAGATGTTAGCACGATGTTGTGTTCATATAAATGGAAGAATTCTAACGGGATTGGAAAGTAAAGAATGGTATAAGAAGACAGGTAGAAAATGTATAAGGCAAAAAGTCCTAAAGGGCACCATATAGACTGGGTATTTTTTGCTAAGAACAATAGAAAGTCATTGGAGCAATCAATACATTTTGTCTATTTATTATGTTTTCATTCATTCAATCATTTATTATTTAATTAATTTAATTTATCAAAGCTGTTTCAATATTAGAAGATATTATATTGACTCAGATCAAATCTTCCATACCTAGTTCTGTAATCTTAGAGGAATCACTTAACTTTTTCTTGTCTTAGTTTTAATCATTCATAAAATATTTTTAAAATGTAAATAGGTAATCACCAACCTTCCCTTGTCTAAAAGTTTATACTTTGTAACAGTTGCAAGTATTTTTTAATAGACCCTTAATTTAATGTTTGGCCAGCAATGGGTACCTTCCCTTAGTGAGCAGGATAATCAGAGAGGAAGAAGAAATGCCTACTTCCTGACATTGTGCCTATTTACATATACTGTTGCTTTAGTTTCAGTTCTCTCAAAAGCAAAATCTATGTATCAATACAGATAGAGGGAGGATGTGGACAGAGCTGATTTGGATGAGGGGATCAGGAGGATAGGATAGGATGAAGAAGGAAGAAAAGTCAAAAGGACCATTGTTGAGCTCCTTACTGCAGTGGACAACTGAGGCTCCATCCTACTTGGAACCCTCTGAGGATTTGTGTAAAATGCACCTTAAAATTGCACCTCCAGATTACAGGGATATAGACCAAATTTCTACACCCTCTTGCTCTCATTAATTGAAGGCTAGTTCTGAGAACATTAACTCTTCGTACTTCTAAGCTGTACCAACGCACGGGCTTAAGGAGACTTCTGTCACTCAAGAGACATCTCTGGAGTAGAAATGCAAAAACAAACAAACAAAAAAAAATGCCCCAATTAGTTCCTGAGGGGAACCAAAGGTCTACCAAGTTGGCAATGTGAGGATACAAGGAATCAGTAAAGGTATAGAGAGTGATTCTAGGGAATCTGAGTATCATTCCATTGGAAAGAGTAGTCATTAAAGGGGTCTATGGCGATAAGTGATGGCCCTATCTGTATTTTAGACTGAAAAGTTTGGATGCAATGTGGAAGTCAGTTTAAACCTGGGAAACTCCCACTCGAATACCTCTTTAATTCTTATTTAAAAAAGTCCAGGGCTTCCCTGGTGGCGCAGTGGTTGAGAGTCTGCCTGCCGATGCAGGGGACACAGGTTCGTGCCCCAGTCCGGGAAGATCCCACATGCCGCGGCGCGGCTAGGCCCGTGAGCCATGGCCGCTGAGCCTGCGCGTCTGGAGCCTGTGCTCTGCAACGTGAGAAGCCACAACAGTGAGAGGCCCACGTACCACACACACACAAAAAAGTCCACACTCAATATTCTGTATATTCTACTCAATTAATGTAGGGAGGCTATAAAAGTGATACAAATAATAGATTCATAAGATGATAGAATGAATGAAATGGTGGGGAAAGAACTGTGAAACATTTTGGAAATTAAATCGATTTTATTTGTGGACTGAGTATGGTGAAGGGAGGATTATCTAGACTGATTCTCAAGTCTCTGGCATGAGTGACTGAGAGTAAATTAATAACATCAACTAATGCTGGGAATACAGATAAGAAAATATTTGTTGTGTTTTGTGTTTTTTATAGTTATGTCTTGAAAATAGGAAGTTGAATTCACTTTTGAATGATGAGTCTAAGGTTCTAGCTTGAACTAGCACTAGTGATTTGGAAGTCATTCAAACACCATTATATTTCCTGCTCAATCAGGACTTGTTAGAGAAATGTTTGATTCCAACTCTGAGACATTAAATATACAGTATAAACCTGGAACACATTGTCACTTAAGAGAGCAAAAACTAGCAAAGTCCACGTGGGTCACGTTAAAAGAACTTAGGAGCCAACTAGAAATGGTACCAAAGGCCAAAAATTGAACTTTTTTTAATCATTAATTTAAAAAATTGCAATTGATGAAGCATATCAGATATTTAAATTTCTGAGGTCATAATGGGACAAAAAATCTAATTTGCTATAATTGGAGGATATGAGGGAACAGCCTACTGTTTTGAAAACTAGTAATTAATGAGAAAATAATAACATTTATTCCTGCTATTCCTATGCAAATTTTATCACTGTATAACTAAATAGTAAACAAAAGATGTTTTTATTATACAAATACACAGGTAAGCAAATGTGAAAGGAACAATAAGATTAAAGAACATTGTTTTATAACTCCAATAAATCAATGGAGCAAGGCATTGATTATTGACAGTTGCTAATAGAATAAAGAGTTAAGCAGGACTTTCGAAGATGGAGTAGGAGGACTGGAGTTCATCTCTCCCCACAAACACATCAAGAATACATGTACAAATGGAACATTTCTCACAGAACATCTGCTGAACACTAGCAGAGGACCTTGGACACCTAAAAGGACAAGAAAGATCCCCATGTAACCGTGTAGGATGAAAGAAAGAAGAAGGGAAAAGAAAGAGGAGAGGAAGCAGGACGGGACCTGCACCCCTGGCAGGGAACTGAAGGTGAGGAGAGGTTCCCACATCTGGGGAAGCCCCCTCACCAATGGGGAGATCTGGGACAGAAGGGGAGCTTCGGGGGCTTGGAGGAGAGCTCAGCAACCGGTCTGTGGCAGGCAAGACAGAGTGAAACCTACACAGATGGCCCATGCCACAGCCCTGCACAGCCCAGCCTGAGATGAGTGTCCGCTGGTGCACACAGGGGCTGGGGGCTGGAACGTGGGGTTTGCAGAGCAGACCCAGGGAGGGGACTGCTGTTGGCTGTGAGGGGACAGCCTGAAAGGATGGGAGTGAGGAGCTCTGCAACTGGGAATGCTCGTGGAGGAAGTCTGGACCGCCACAGAAGCGAAGCGCCATTGTTGAGTGACCCGCAAAGGGTGGGGACACCATTGTAGCCTCTCTACTCAGGTACTGGCCCCTGCCTCCACTGGCACTAGGGAGGGCTCCTGCCGGAGCCAGCTCTGGTGCCCAAGCCCTTGCCTCCTCCATTTTCTCCCCCCTGCCTGGGCAACCCGCTTGCCCAGATCTCCACCTGATAGGTGCACTTTCCAATCGCTACCCCAGCACCCTCCTTCCTGGATGGCCTGCTCGCCCTGATGGCTGCCTTGGCTCCTTCCTGTCTGACGGGCTCGTGGGCTCTGGCAACCTCTAAAGCAGACTCCAGAAGGAGGAACACACACAGAAGTGGGGCTGAAATCACAGCTGAGCCCCAGGGGTCGTGTGACTAAGGCAGAAGAGCTGAAATCTTTCCTCCTGGCTGTGTGAACCACAGAGTTACAACTCCAGTGATGGCTTCCTAAATCCAGCGCCTGCAAAACATCCCAAAGGTCAAGTGCTCCTGCAACTGGGAAGGGTATAGCTTTAGCAGCTGTGGGATTTATGGGCATGTACATGCAGGGGTTAGGCCAGGCCAGAGTCTGAGCTGCCTCCATATCTCCCAAATGGGGCCAGATGCACAACTACTGCAGCACCTGACCTCAGTGGATCTATTCCAGTGGCCTGATGAAAACAATGCCTGATAGTCACCAGGGTCAGTGGCTGGTATACCCACAGTTAAAGTGGGACCGAGAGCAGTGCCAACAACAGTGTACTTTGAGAGCCTGCACGGTGGGTGAAAGGGGACAAAACAGTGCATATTCACAGGTGAACAGCTCCAGAGCAGGAATACTCAGTGGCTTCTCTCCCAGTGGGAGTGCTCCAATCCCACCTACCTTGCACCACAAATCAGAAACACAGCTCAGAAACAAATCTGGGAGCCTCTACTCCAACAACTAGGGAGCAGACCATGTCCCTGATAGGGCAGTGACAACCACACAGCAAAGGGGAGGAACCATTTAATATCCAGGGCAGGGTCTGATCACCACAACACCAATCAAACCCCCTATTAAGAGTATAATGGCACAAACCTCTGGACCAACCTCACCCACCAGGGGGCAGACACCAGAAGCAAGAGGAACCATGATCCTGCAACCTGTGGAGAGGAGACCACAAACACAGTAACTTAGACAAAATGAGATGACAAAGAAATATGTTGCAGACAAAGGAGCAAGATGAAAACCTAGCCACGACATTCAGAGAAGAACGAGAAATAAAAGAAATCCAAATTAGAAAAGAAGAAGTAAAACTCACTGTTTGCAGATGACATGATACTATACATAGAAAATCCTAAAGATGCTACCAGAACACTACACAAGCTCATCAATGAATTTGGTAAAGTCGTTAATACACAAAAATCTCTTGCATTGTTACGCACTAACAACAAAAAATCAGAAGACAAAATCAAGGAAAAATCCCATTTACCTTTGCATCAAGAAGAATAAAATACCTAGGAATAAACCTACCTAAGGAGACAAAAGACCTTTATCTGAAAACTATAAGATACTGATGAAAGAAATAAAATATTACATAAATAGAGGGAGATATATACCATGTTCTTAGGTTGGAAGAATCAATATTGTGAAAATGACATACTACACAATGCAGTCTATAGATTCAATGCAATACCTATCAAATTACCAATGGCATTTTTTTCACAGAATTAGAACAAAATTTTTTACAATTTGTATGGAAACACAAAAGACCCGAATAGCCAAAGCAATCTTGAGAAAGAAAAATGGAGCTGGAGGAATCAGGATCTGTGTCTTTAGACTATACTACAAAACAACAGTCATCAAAACAGTATGGTACTGGCACAAAACAGAAATATAAATCAATGGAGCAGGATAGAAGGTCCAGAGGTAAAGCCACACACCTATGGTACCCTAATCTATGACAAAGGAGACAAGAATATCCAATGGAGAAAAGACAGTCCTTCAATAAGTGGTGCTGGGGAAACTGGACAGCTACATGTAAACGAATGAAATTAGAACACTCCCTAACACCATACACAGAAATAGACTCAAAATGGATTAAAGACCTAAATGTAAGACCGGACACTATATAACTCTTAGAGGAAAACATAGGCAGAACACCCTTTGACAAAAATCACAGCACAATCTTTTTTGAACCACCTCCTAGAGTAATGAAAATAAGAACAAGAATAAACAAAAGGGACCTAATTAAACTCAAGAGCTTTTACACACCAAAGGAAACCATAAACAAAATGAAAAGACAGGCCTCAGAATGGGAGAAAATATTTGCCAATGAAGCAACTGACAAGGGATTAATCTCCAAAATATACAAACAGCTCATGGAGCTCAATATCAAAAAAGAACAAGCAACCCAATCAAAAAATGGGTGGAAGATCTAACTAGACATTTTTCCAAAGAAGACATACAAATGGCTAAAAAGCACATGAAAAGATGCTCAACATCACTAATTATTAGAGAAATGCAAATCAAAACTACAATGAGGTATCACCTCAAACCTGTCAGAATGGCTGTCATCAAAAAATCTACAAACAATAAATGCTGGAGAGGGTGTGGAGAAAAGGGAACACTCCTACACTGTTGGTGGGAATGTAAATTGGTACAGCCACGTTGGAGAATGGTTTGGAAGTTCCTTAAAAAGCTAAAAATAGCACTACCATATGATCCAGCAATGCCAGTCCTGAGCATATATCCAGAGAAAACCATAATTCGAAAAGATACATGCACTCCAATGTTCATTGCAGCACTACTTACAATAGCCAGGACATGCAAACAACCTAAATGTCCATCAACAGAGGAATGGATAACGAAGATGTGGTACATATATACAATGGAATATTACTCAGCCATAAAAAAGAATGAAATAATGCCATTTGCAGCAACATGGATGGACCTAGAGATTGTCATACTGAGTGCCATAAGTCAGACAGAAAAAGGCAAATATCATATGGTATTGCTTACAAGTGGAATCTTAAAAATGTGTACAAATGAACTTATCTACAGAACAGAAATAGAGTTACAGATGTTGAAAAGAAACTTATGGTTACCAGGCAGTAAAGTGGAGAGGGGGGGATAAATTGGGAGATTGGGATTGACATATATACACTACTATATATATATATAATAGACAACTAATAAGGACTTACTGTATACCAAAGGGAACTCTACTCAATACTCAGTAATGGCCATATACTGGGAAAAAAATCTAAAAAAGAGTGGATATATGTATATGTATAACTGATTCACTTTTCTGTACACCTGAAAATAATACAACATTGTAAATCAACTATACTCCAATAAAAATTTTTAAAAACTAAAATAATTTCAGTTTACTAAATAAAATTTTAAAAAAAGAGTCAAGCAGACGTGTTTAATGGTAGAAGAACATAATATGACCTATACTTTCTTAAAAGAATTGAAACCAGAATCTATCAAGCCTCTATATATAATGCCAACTTACAGAAAATAGAGCCAAAAAGTACACTTAAACTACAACATAAGGAAAAAATCAGCAAAATCCTAACAAATTCTATAGAAAAAGTGATCTAGTTTCCTCAACAATTTAATTTCTAGGAAAAAAGAAAACATAGAAGATGAACCTATAGATTAAAAGAAAGTTAAAAAAAATATCCAAACATAATGTGTGGAATGTCTTTGGATTCTGAGGCAACATAATTGTAAAAGTAGACATTTATGAGACAGTTGAGAATTCGTCCACTGACTGAATATTTGAAATTATTATATTATTGTTATATTATTAACTTGCTAATATATTATAATTTTGTTTAAAATATATATTTAGTTTTTTAGACATATATACTGAATTATTTATGAGTAAAATGATATATCTAAAGTTTGCTTCAATATAATCTAGGAGTAGCAAAGGAGGCTGTGGTTATGATTTGATAGTTGTTGAGGTTGGATGAAATTAGATGGAAGTTCATTATACTGTTTATCTTTCTTTGGTGTATGTTTGAAATCTCCTTTTTTAAAAAAAACAAAAAATAATCATTAGAATACAGAAAAAAGCATACCAGAAGAGTTATAAAGTTAGTAGGTCAAGTATAAGGAAAAGAACAGTAATATTTAAGAAGTGCTAAAGTTGGGAGACTTGTTAACATGAATAAGTCTCAGTTTTTATATCTATACATGAAATAGGTATATAAAACACCTATAAGCAAAGAGGACCTTGAAGAGTGTCGGTTCTCTTCCTAAAAAATGTGAATGAAAATCCTGCTTGTATGTATGTCTACATATTTGTCTCCTGCAATCAAGGAAATGAGACTGAGCATTAGAAGCTATAGTGATTATATAAAAATATAAACGTGAGCATATAGGAATAAGAAATTAAAAAAAGTAACAATGTGAAAATCAGCCCCATTCTGAAAATCAGACAGAAATACTTTAAACCCTCTGTTGCTTTATGCCTCCTTGCTGTGAAGAACATCATCATAGTAGCTGAGTACTACTCCTCTCCCACAATTTATAGTTTTTTTAAAACCCATTTTAAGCTGCCTCTCCAAACCATAAAAGTGGAAATCCTTTGGCTTTTGACAAAGCCTGGAGGGAGAAGGAGGAGGAGATGATGGGGAAGTGATATAAGTAACTGTAAAAATGAAAAGGGCATTGACTTAGAATCAATGGTTAATATGAAAGGCAAATGGAATAATTAATACCAATACCTCAAACCTCTACCATCTTTGAGGAATTGATACTTTGGCTTATCACCATAATAGGCACAAGCACATTTTGTCATAAACTCTAAAATGCAAATCAATATATTTTTTCTCTTTTACCAAATCCCTGTCTAACACCACCTTTATTAAAGATGTTTAAGGCTAGTGAGGTTAGTAAATGCAACTGATACCAAGAAGGTAATAAACCTGACCCAGTAATCTCACTGGGTGATTATTTCCTCTCAGGTATGCAATATTCTTATATTTACTCGTCCACAATTATAAACAGCAACTGAAATTTCCCTCAGAGGGAAAAGCCTTGCAGCAAGAGACTGTAAAATAGTCTTGCTTGTTTTTAAAGTGTAAATTTCTATAACAAAACATAATTGAAAAAGAATGATTTAAAAACAAAGAAAATGAATGAATATGTATGAGACATTGGCTATCTCATATGGATATGTATGAGAAATTTAGCAGCTGTGTGTCTCACACACATAGACACACACACACACGTCCAATTTTAAGTTGGTCTTTATCCTGTGAACTGGATTCAAGTCTACCTCTATTCTGTAATTGTCAAATAAAACCCTTAAAATCAGAACTTGCTTCCTAAATCCTCAAGTTTCTGTAAATAATATAAGCCTCCACCTATATTTTTAACATTAGTCTGAGTTGTTTCAGCAAAACCTAAGATTAACTAGTGGTATGTGTCAGACAACTGTTTTATAGCCAAATGCCAACAGAACCGAGAGATAGAATGGTATACTTACAGTAGCAGAGCATCCATGGATCACTCATGAACTGGAACAGGTTACTGTGGAAATGGCCTTTAATATGGTTAGTCAATAACTATACACTCATAATGCAAAAGGGTGATACGTAGTGTACAGCAAAAATCATGATATTCAGCTGCTTGACATTTTGAAGATATAATCAGATTACTAATGTGACATTTCAAAACCAGAAATGGTTATCATAAAAAGTAAATTATCAGATGGGGAGATGGGTAACTCAAAAAGTGTTGATGCCTATTAGAATGCAGAGAAAATGGCTGTATATACCATATGAATTTGCTGCAAATGACTTGTGTGATAAAGAACAATGTGACCTCTAAAACAGGAAAAGAAAATCTACTAGTAGCCATATTTTCAGACTTCATTATTTTCTTTTTTTATCCTGAAAACAAATTTCAATTGCTGTTTATAACTGTGGATAAGTAAATATAAGAATATTATATATCTGAATGGCAGTAACCACTCAGTGAGATTACTGGGTAAGGTTTATTATCTTGCTAGTATCACTTACATTTACCAATAATAGGTTGGAAGTTTCCCCACGGTATAAAAATTAGGTCAGATGGATCATCAACAGTGTATCATATGGATTAAGATATCTGGAACTTTCTATAATACCTGATAGGAACCATGGGTTTCCAATTTATTCTGTCAAAGAAGAATTATAGATATTAATCTTCAGCTGGAAGATATGCACAAAAGAACTATAAACTCTCAATTTACAAGGATGTATTTCTCTTCCCCTTGTATTTATAGGTGCTATGCCATCATAATGCTGGGAACTGTCGTATTTATATGTTTTCTGCAAAGGGATCACTTACCGTAAGAGTATTATACTGACTGAAGAACAGTCACTAAAATTGAGGCAATCAGGAGATCCCCTCCTATATTACTAAATTTTTATGTGGTGAGAAAATTTCTTTGGGCTATTTAATATTAGTGTGGATTAATTAGTACAATGGAGCAGGAAATCAGGAGCATTATTTTCCTAAAGATGTGATCTGTGCATGTTTACCTGAGAAATTATCTGACCTCCTACCTTTCTGACACTTTTACTCAGGACAGTATCTTACAGAATTGCCTGAACATATTGATACTCATGATATCAAATGTGGGTCTGCTCTATTCTTCCTGCTTGTAAATATCTCCCTGTAAATGTTTGTTTTTCCATGCGTGCAATAAACTATATGGAACACATTACAATTCTGAGTGATGCTTGCAACAGGAAACAGCAGTTTTGAATTGCAGAAATGAATAAAAAAATAATCCACTTGTGTAGGAAATCAGATTTTAATGAAATTGTCATTAATATTTATGTTAAATGCCATCTAAATCTAAAGAGACATGTTAACATCAGTGTCTGAATACATTAGGATTGCTTGAAACTACATTTCCAAGGAAATATTTTGTTTTTATTCAAAAGCTCTCTGATTTCTGCTCAAATGTTTATTGTTTTATTTGAAAATGCTTTCTCATTTTTGTTCCAGATGTTCACAGAGCAAACACAGAACATGGTAGATAAATGAGAGTTTACAGCTGTAAGCCTAAATTGACTGTTTCATTCACTAACAAGTTACTCTGATAAGGTCTTCTGATGATTGAATAGCAAAATATTCTTTCCACATGGCTCTTATGGCTCACAGTATTATGTACTTGCTATGCAACATTTCACTTAAAATTTCTTCTTCTTATCCAATAACCACAGGCTGTATCTTTTTGCTCGTAAGAGGTCATTTTGATATTCACTATCTACTGTTTTATGAAATTATGTTTCAGGAAAATATTATTAAGGCTTAAATTACAGTGTTTGGAGAGTTAGAACAAAATTATTAAAGTATGTAATCTTTCAGAAATGAAGGGAAATGATAAAATGCTTATGATGAATTGTGATCAACATATCAAATGCAGTACAATATTCACAATATTTGGGTGTAATTATACTCATCTATCATATATAATTGACCACATGCTTTTATACTAATAATCTCTTTCCCTAAAATGATACTTCATTTGCATATTCTCAGTGTAATCAAAGAAATGTTTACTTTTTTGTTTTTTTTTTCCTAGTTCCCTAGACTTACAATGTACTTTTCATCAGAGATGTCAGTAATCCTTTGGGTTCTTAGAAGTGCCATTAGGGAAACTTTCCCAGAATGCTTAGAGGTGTTTGCTTTATCAAACACTTTTATTTATATGGAGTATAAATAAAAAGGAAAGTGGCCTATTTATAAATTGACAGAAGAGAACCCACAAAATTATTTTTTGACAATTTCAGAGCCTATGCTTTGACTTTCAGAGCCTGTGCATTTATTTTAATAGTAAAGTTATTGCTCAAATAATCTTAAAACTCCTTTTAGTAACTATCTTCAAAATAAGGCTACCAGCCTCTTAGAGAAGCAGTTGCATCTTCTATATTCACCATTCTTTCACCCAGTCTCTCCTAATAGATCATTTAAGAATTTTAAGGAACCTAAGCTTTGTAGTGATTTTTTTTAAAGCACCCATAAAGAGTTGTTCTTTCAATGATCTACTATCGTAGGGAAACATGTGTAGCAGGGTAGGTGCAGGGAATCCACTTTCAGCAATCCCCCAGGTGGCTGATACTCTAAATGTGTCCTCAGCACCATGAAGTATGGAACACAAGTCTTATGCCAAGAATAGTTTATATGCTCTATAGACTTCTCAAAAATAGCTTTGGACTAGTAGTAAGAAGATGTGTGTTCCCATTACCTTTCCAATCTAAAAATGTAAGAAATATACCTAGTTCACTCTATTTCACAGGGAGATTAAAAATAAATATATAAACTCATGTCAGTCAGGCCTTAGTAACTGTTGTATAATAGACAGGTTAATTTTTTTTGGAAGTACTCCTGTTTTCTATCACACAGCTTCCTCCCCACCTCACCATAAGGCAACACGGTGTTGTCATTCTGTACAAGCCTTTATCTCAAAATGAGCAAAACATAACATGCCACTGACATTTTTGTCTGATTTTAAAATTACCTTTAATTGTTGGAAACACTCTGAGAGTTCTGACATCTTGGAAACTAGATCAGGAAATTATTTTAGAATAGATTGACTTCCATGTAATATGTCTTCAAAATGACAGTGATAACTATCACATTTACCTTGTGTTCTGTCCTCCAGAAAGAGGGTCATTTACATTTTAGTTAAAGTGATAGGAACTGAAGTTGTGGAAAGAATACAAAAAATGATTTGTTCTATTTCATAAGGCAAGGAGGATGGCTTACTATGCAAATTCTTTTTCCTTTCATCCTTTTTCTCTTTCTTCCTTCTTCTCCCCCTACTCTTTTTTTTCCTTTTTTTCTTTCTAAGGTTTTAGATGAGTGAATTTTCACTTTTAGATATCCACTCCTAGAAATGATATGAAAGTAATTAAGAATAAGCTGTAACCTTAATTGATAAATCTTTTCTTTGAGCTGAATATAGGTGTGTCTGTGGAAAAAAATATCTAAGATAGACTGGGGAAATAAAAAAGAGTTTTTACTTACATTAAACATGAATTTATGTAGAGGAAGGACATTTATCTTCCCCTTTTTAAAGGAGAATTAATCCTATTATTCTTTTATGAATACCCTAAAGACAAAGTTACTATCTTAATATATAAAGATATTAGATATATACATAGATATATACATATATGTATGTTTGTGGATCTATCTATCTATCATCTCTTTATCATCTGCCCAAGAGAGTGACCTTTATACATTTATATTGATGCCATGTATTCATATCAAACACAATATTTGTAGATTTAAGGAAACTCTATTTGAAGTAGCATTTTAAAAAGTGCTTTTGTGAAGTGTGGAGCTTCAAATTACGTATGTAAATCCAATGATAAATAATGGATGGATCAACCCCATTTTTTTTTATCTTAAATGCGTAAGTGTGCTATTTAGTTTTCTAAAGAGAAAACTGGTTTGATCCCTAATAGGTTTATAATGTCTAATAGGATTATAAGCAAATCTTTTAGATGCATTTTGGTTTTCTCAAATTTGGTCTTCTATCTGAAAATCTCTTCTAGTTAAGAGTTGTGAAATGATTCTTCTTTTGCTTAACTTTTACAAACAAAACTAACAGAAGTTTTTATTCTATATGTCTGAAAAATATGGTAGATAGGATTGTATATCTGATCACAGTTTTAGATAATCCACACAGCACATTTTCTCATCCTCCTACCTATGTTTATTTGACTCACCAGAATAATGGCAGTGTTTACAATTAAGGCCTATCAACCATACATAGACCAGTCTTTAGGAGTAAAGATATTGATAATACTAAGGAGAAAGGGAAAGACTCAATAAAAAAGAAGACAAAGGGGAAGAGGAGAAGTGTAGGAGGTGGAGGAGGGGAGAAAAGGAAGGAGAAAGGATCAAAGGAAGGAAGGAAGAAAGGAAGGGAATGAAGGAAAGGCAACATCTGCTGTTAGAGAGAAAGTTCATTTCAGTCTTTGGTAGAAAGACTACAAGAAAAATTCTTCCCTCTTCTATTAGATTTATTTGATGATGTCATCATTACTCTGAAACAGAAGTTACCAATGTAGTGAGTATACAAAATTATAAAATGATGACATCCCCTCCTCCAAAAAAATGTATCATTTTTATTTTAAAAAATCATCCAATAGGCCAAAAGGAATAATTTGAGTGTTTCTTCAACTGTCATTAGATCAAAATGCTGTGAATCATTTTAAGTTCCTTATTTACATTTAATACTTTCCTACGCAAATGCCTACCATCTTAAATAAAATTGTAAATGAATTTGATTTTGTGCACCTCAAAACACTAAAAAAGGAACAAATTTCTTACTACCTTTAAGTCTAATAAATATATTCAGTACATGATCAAACTATCAAAATGCTTTTTTTTTTTGGACACGTGGATCAAAACCCAGTTTCCTCAGGGAAATCCTCTGACTTCAAATAGAATCACAAACAGAAGCTCCTAACAGTATGAGCCTCGTTAACGAGATATATTGCAATACTTTAGAAGAGGGGTTAAAGAGCTAGAATGAAATGGCAATGGCTTGCAGTGCCTAATCCTTAGAAGTAGATACACTTCTCATATATAACAGGCTTTTTGTTATGCAGATACCATATAAACCACTACAGTTGGCACATCAGAGACTTTTTTTTTTTTTTTGCTTTTTTGGCCCACATTATTAATGAAATGAAGATGAAAAACCAATATTTTATAAATCATTAATTTTAGCCACATAATCAGAAGACAGTTAACAATCATAGTTGTTTTTAGAAATTTGATGCATAAGAATATGGTAGAATAGTTTGTCATTGAAGAAGATCCAAGGTTTCTTTTTATCTGAAGCAGGAAAAGGGTGAAGTTCAGTAATTACCCTTAGAATTATGAATCATTCATAAAAGTTGGAATTTTAATGACTGCAGATACAACATTCATCATTCTGGTTGAAAATATTTTATTATTCAATTATTAAACATGTTATGCAGTGTTGCATTCAAAATGAGAAATTTTCCTGTATAAACTATTATGCAAGGATATTAGTCCATATATGTTTATCTATGCTAGATTATGCAGTCTTGCACTTTATTTTCTAATATATAAAAATTAATAAAAAATGTTTCACATAATTTCAAATGTTTCACATAATGAAATTCCTGCTGATTATCCAACATATTCAGAGTTTTTTCAATATATCCACTTATAAGGATTACAATTCAATAATAACAAATTTTTTTAACTTAAAGAATCGCCTGTCATTTCAGATTCATATGCTGTATAATGTTGATTACTACATGGAATGAGATATAATACCAAATTCTGGCTGAGTCAAAAAAGAAGACCAACTTTTAAAAATTGAAGTAGAGTTGATTTACAATGTTGTGATAGTTTCTGGTGTATAGCAAAGTGATTCAGTTTTATATATATACATATATATATTCTTTCTCATATTCTTTTCCATTATGTTTTTTTACAGGGTATTGAATATAGTTCCCTGTGCTATACAGTAGGACCTCGTTTATCTATTTTATATATAGTAGAGATGTACTTTTAAGTCATGAAATATTGCATAGAGTTGACTCAGTGGAGACCCAGCCTTGAATTTATATTTTGGAATGTGAGATTTTATTATCTATTTACCCACGTGGTAGACAAGACAGTGCCCCCTCAAAGATGTCCAGAAACCTGTGAATATGTTACTTTAAGTGGCAAAAGAGACTTTACAGGTGTGATTAATTTGTGAATCTTGAGATGGGAAGACTACCTTGAATAATACAGATGGGCCCAATGTAATCACAAGGATCCTCATAAAAGAGAGGCAGGAGGGTTAAAGTCAAAGAAGGAGGTGTGACGACAGAAGCTGAAATCGGAGTGATGCCATTTCTGGAAGGGGCCATGAGCCCAGAAATGCAGACAATCTCTAGGAGCTAGAAAAGCCGAGGAATGGAATCCTCCCTAGAGCATCTAGAAGCAACACAGCCCAGCCAGTATCTTGACTTATAGCAAGTAGGATACATTTCTGATCACCGTAGGTATAGGATAATATATTTGTATTGTTGAAGCCACTAAGTTTATGGTAATTAGTTATAGAAGCAATAGACAATGAATATACACAGATACCATAGATAATTTTCTCTCTTCCTATTTTCAAATTAAAGATAGTTCTTAATAATTAAAAACATCCATAGTTCTGTCATCCAGAAAAGAAAGAAACTACAAGTGCATCAGCAGTACAGTAACTGTGCACATGGCATTCAGTGTTACACTTCCACATTCTAAGATTTTATGCATAAGAAAGAATACTTACTGGTTGAGCTTTCTTCTATAGCTCCACTATGATTTTGCTTCCTTAACTATTGCAGTTTTATAATATTATTTATGTCTTTTCAGTTACTTAAGAATTCATAAAAATAACGTTGGTTCAGGCAAATAACTAGTAATAAGGACATTTTTTTCAAATTTTATATCACCCCCGTCATGAGTGCTCTCCATTGCGAAGGGACAAGAGTCAGTGTAGAAGTGATTAAACACAGGTTTCATTTCTTCCTCCATCAATCAGCAACTCTGCAAAAGTTGACAAAACCTTTTCCTTTATATGTTGACTTTTAATTTTCATGTAATTTTAGATTGACATGCACTTGTAAGAAGTAATACAAAGTAAGCAGATATAACTATCCCCCAATTGTAACATCTTGCCAGGGAATTGACATTGATGTAGTCCAATCTTAGTCTTACTAAGATTTCACTTGTTTTACATTTACTCATGTGTGTGTATACGTGTGTCTGCCTATGCGTGTGTATTTACTTCTGCATAATTTTATCACATTTGTAGACTTGTGTGGTCACCACCACAGACAAGATTCAGAAAAGTTCTATTATAAGGATGTTTCTTGCTACACTTTTATAGCCACTGCCACATTCCTCCTCTCCACCCTATAGAGGTCTGACAACTACTATCTCTTCTCCACATCTATAATTTTGTCATTTCAAGAACGTTATATAAATAGAATCGTACAGAATATAACATTTTGAGATTACGCTTTTTACTCAGCCTCACGCTGAACTTGGGTCCTGCCACTCTGCTGACTTCAGTTATTATTTCTAGGAATGATTTTGTAGATATTTTGAGATTTTTTACATAGACAATCATGCCATCTGTAAGTAGAATTTATTTTTTACAATCTGTATTCATTTTACTTATTTATTTGTTTGTTTGTTTGTTGCTTTGTTTATTTGGCTAGAACTTCCAGTACTCTGTCGAATAACAAAGATGAGAATGGACATTTAGATTTCAATTTTAGATGGAAAGCATTTAGTCTTTCACCATTAACGTATGATATTAGTTGTAGGATTTTTGTAAATTCTTTTTATCAAATTAATGAAGCTTTCCTCTATTCCTAGTTTATTGAGATTTTCTATATTGAATGTGTGTTGAATTTTGTCAAATGTTTTTTATGCATCAATTCATAGGAAAATGACTTCTTTTTATCTTGTTATCTTAGGTTACATTAATTGATTTTTCATATGCCAAACCATCCTTACATATGTAGAATAAATCCCACTTAGTCATGTTGTGTAATTCTTTTTATTCTTTCCTGGATTTGATTAGCTATATTTCATTGATGATTTTTTTGGTCTTAGTTCATGAGATAGTAGTTTTTCTTTTTTTGTTACTGTCTTTGCCTGGTTTGGGTATCAAATGAGTGTCATAAAGTGGGTTGAGAAGTATTCCCTCTCGTACTTTTTGGAAGAGATTACATAAGATTGGTTTAAATTTTTCTTTAAATACTGGGCAGAATTATTCAGTGAAATCATGTGAGCTTGGATATTTGTTTTTCAGGAGTTGTAATTACAGATCAAATGTCTTTATTGATTATAGAACTATTCAGGTTGTCTGTTTCATCTTGGATGAGTTTTGATAGTTTGTGGGTTTTGAGTACTTGGTTCTTTTAAGTTGTCATATTTATGAACATAAAGTTGTTTTATATTACCTTATAATTTTTATTGGCTTCAAAATCTATGGCATTAGCCTCTGTTTTCATTCCTACTATTGGTGGTTTGTCTCTTATCTCTGTCATTCTTGCCTTTTTATTGAAATTTCAAGAACATTATATAAATGGAATGATATATAATGAAATTGATTTCTTCTCTTATATAATTTTATTTTTTTCTATTTGGTTTAAGTTTATTTTCCCTTCTAGTTTCTTGAGGTAGTAACTCAGATTATTGAAATGAGACATTTTCTCTTTTTAAGGGCAAAAGGTTAGTATTGTATATTTTCTTCTCTGTGCTACTCTGGCTGGATCTCATGTATTTTGGTATGTTGTATTTTCATTCCATTCAGTTCCAGATATTTCATAATTTATTTTAAATTATGAGACCTCTCCTTTGACCTATAGATTATTTAAAAGTGTATTTGTTTAATTTCCAAGCATTTGCATATTTTGCAGCCTTTCTGTTATTGAAACAGAAATGCTAATTCATATGTTAAGCTATTCAATTATCATAGAATATACTCTGACTGATTTCAATTCTTTTAAATTTCTTGAGGTTTGTTTTATGCCCCAGGATATTCTCAGTCTTGTAGACTGTTCCATGAGGGCTTGACAAGCATATGTATTCTGCTGTTGCTTGATGTGGTGATGTGTATTTGTCAACTTGTTGGCTGATTGTTTTGTTCAACCATTTCCTTTTCTGCCTTAGTCTCACCAGTCATTTAGTGCTGATTTCTTTCTCCATAAAAATGGAAACAAGTACTTCCCTGTGTTGCAGAATTTTTGTGAGAATCATATGGAATAATATAGGTAAAAGTTATTTGTTATTATTAAAGTACCAAATATATAGATGCCATTATCATATCTCTGCAATGAGTGTATCTTTTCCATAAACTGAAGACCTGTCCCTTTAGATGTTTGAAGTAGAATGTTATGAAAGATTTTGGCACAGTGATCAGTTGAGATAAGGATTATAGAAAATAAATAAATATACTTAGCTTCAGGTCATCCGTAAAAAATGGTATTTTTGCCCCATCTACTCTTCATCTTTAATAAGTTCCACATAAACCAAAAAGAAAAAAGAAAAAACTGTACTGTGTTTTGAATGAGCTATAAAGATATTCAACAAATATTTAATAATATTTGTTATATTATTTATACCACATTAAAATTTTAACAACTCTTCAGAAATGCCTATTAAGGCAAACCATTTCTATCTGTATTTTAGACGTCATACTTAGATTTGGCTTACCTCCCCCCACCAAAATCTCACATCACATTGTTTATTCTTTCTATTAATATTCTATTTAGAAATAGACTTAAAATATTTAGACTAGCATGTGACATTCCTAAATCAAACCACAATTACAAAGACAGTGCTTCTCAAACTATCTGTAGGGAAAGACCAATATTTCATTTTCTGTTTAATTACCAACATGACTAGTAATTGCCCATTACCAGTAACTCACACCTCATCTAACTCACCACCCAAGTTTTACAACACCTACACTGCTCTGCAACTTGTTTAACAATATGTCAAATAGTCCTATAACTTTTCCTATACCTTCGAGTGAGGAACAACAATAAACAGTTAGCAAATGTTTATTTTGCTTCTTTGTTTGTCTTTGAATAGTCCTAGTACCCATATATTCTCTTATCTAATCTAACAAACTTCTGTCAAGACCTGTGACAAAGCAACAGCTCAAGATATGTGTTGTAACTAAGGATGTACACATGTTAAACATAAGAACCTTTCCAAACAGCATGGATTTTTTTAACAGAAATTCTAATGTGAATATGTGCATCATCACCAGCATCCCCAAAAGCATTTGCAATTATTCTCTTGGGATCTAAGCTTTATCAAATGTGGTAGGGAGAGTGTCAGTTCAAGATGGCAATGCAAGAAGATCCTGAACTTACCTCTTTCCGTAGACATACTGAGTCTACAGCTACATATGGAACAACCTAAAGGTTGACAGTGATAGCTACAGGTCAGGAAATGACTAAGAAAAATAAGCCAGTGGGAGAGGCTGGGCCGCATTATTGCCGTGAACCTTACTCCTGGCACAGTGACCCACAACCAGGAGGAAACTCAAAACCCAGAGCTGCTCCCAGAGGAATGAAATGTTCTCGCCCCACATTGAGCATCCCAAGTTTTAAGACATATACTTGAGATGCGAGCCTTGAAAACTAACTTTGAAAACCAGTGGGGCTTGTTTCCCAAGACCCACAAGACTATAGCGATCTGATAAACCATTTTTAAAGGGCTCAGGTGCTCAGATTCACCAGCCCCTGGGTCCAGCTCAGAGGCAGCCAATCAAACCAACATTTAAAGTGAAGGAAGCTCACCTGCTTATATTAATATGTGTGGCTGAGAGGCAGGCATCTAGTCTAACACACACATCTAGCAGCCTCCTGGAATACTCTTAGGGACAGACTGGCAGATGCCCTGTTTGTACTCTCCCTTTGCTGTGCTCCAGAGCACCAGTATCTCCCAGAAGGAAGCTTTTCCATGTACCTGGTACTCCAGTTTTTGTGGCTGCTGTGCAGGGGATGCCTCTTGTTCATCTGCATCTGGAGGCCAGGGAAGCCTGTGTTCCTGGTCACATGGGACTGTAATAATCGGTGTCACTCAGAAGGGAGCTCGAACGTACCCTTGTCTGGTGTCCTGATTTTTGCAAGTGCTGCCAGGAGACACCTCTACAATGCCTGGCTCTGGTGGCTAGTGGGGCTTATGCTCATGAGTCTCTCAGGACTGTAACCAACAGAAAAGGTGTCCTTTAACAGCTACCACCCCCAAGAGGCAGCAGACCCAGCAGCTTGGTCTTTCTGTAAAGGAGGCCCATTAGCTAATCTTTATGACTGTAGCTTAAGGGGCAGGCTTCTAATGACACATATAGGGACTGATTGTAATCCTTTCCAGAGACCTCGAGGCAGGAACTTTCTTTGCTCTCACCCTCTGCCACACTCCAGAGTACCAATGTCTCCTGGACAGGGGCTTTATACATGTCTGGTGCTCTGGTTTTTATATCTGGTGCCTCCATTTTTGCAGCTGCTGCCCAGGGCAGAGCCCTTGATTACCTGGTGGCTAGGGCTTGCATTGGAGAGACAGTTCTTGGCAGACTACAACCCCCAGGGCACAGCATGGACAGCCGACTGAGCCACACCTCCTGGTTTTTCTGTGAGGGAGGCCTCTTCGCTTGTCCTGGAGCTTCAGCCTGTGGGGCAGGCTTCAGGTTTGGCACACATCTAGCGGTATGGAGCTGCTCTCAAGGAACATAGGCTGTGGACAACATCTTGGTTCTCTCCTTCTGCTTTGCTCAGCTTGCTTGTATCACCCAGAAAGGAGCTTATATACTCATCTGATCCCCCGTTTTTGTGACTGCTGCTCAAGAGACACCTCTAGATCACCTGGTTCTGGTAGCCAGAGGAGCTATGCTTGTAGTCCTGCAGAACTGTATATATTTGCATACTTTTAAAAACTTGATTCCTGAGAGTATGACTTCCAGGCAACTTAAATATAAGTGCTGATATCCTCCCCTTTGGGACAGTTATAAGCCTTGGAACACCCGCAAATACTGCAAACTATTACAAATATAATAGTCTGCTTGACAAGCACAAAGGTTTGAGAGACAATTGAGAGCTGAGGCTGTTGTGAATGACTGTGTTCATCTCTTGCATGAGGATACTCCTTCAAGACTGGGAGACATGGTTGCTTCATCTACTTTATAAAACCAACACAGACAGCCACGCAAAATTAAGAAACAGAGGAGTACATTCCAAATGAAAGAGCAAGATAAAACCTCAGGAAAAAAAAAGTAATAAAACAGACAAATAATTTGCCTAATAAAGAAGTCAAAGTAATTGTCATAAAAATGCTCATGAAACTGGGGAGAAGAATGAATGAACACTGTGAGAACTTCACAGGCAATGGAAAATATAAGAAAATACCAAATAGAAGTCATAGAGCTGAAGAATACGATAACTGAACTGAAAAATTCACTAGTTTCAATAACAGGCTAGATGAAACAGAAAAAAAAAAAGTTTAGTCAACTCAAAAACAAGGCAGTGAAATTCAATCAGAGCAGCAAAAAGAAAAACAAATTAAAAAGTGACTTTTGTCATTGATCAAACAGACTAACATTTGCATCATAGGGCTCCCAGAAGAAGAAGAGAAGAGAAAGGGGTAGAAGTCTTATTTAAAGAAATAACAGCTGAATACTTTCCAAACTTGGAGAAAGAAAAAGACAGCCAGACTCAGGAATCCCAGAGAGTGTTATATATGAGGAACCCAAAGATACCCAGACCAAGACACATTATAATTAAAATGTCAAAAATTAAAGAAAAGGAGAGAATGTTAAAAACAGTAACATTGAGAAATGAGAAAAACAACTTATTATGTACAAGGGAATCTACATAAGACTATCAGCAGAATTTTTAGCAGAAACTTTGCAAGCCAAAAGGTAGTGGCACATTATATATAGTCAAAATGCTGAAAGGGAACAAAAAACAAAACTTCTAACCAAAAACCCTCTACCCAGCAAAGTTATCATTCAGAACTGAAAGAGAGGAAAAGACTTTTTAAGCCAAGCAAAATCTAAAGGAGTTCATCATGACTTAACAAGCTAGGCTTATGAGAAATGTTAAAGGGAATTCTTTAAGCTGAAAAGAAAGCATGCTAAACAGTACCAAGAACACATATAAAAGAATAAATATCTCTGGAAATGTAAATATATAGTAAAGGCAGTGAATTAATCACTTATAAAGCTAGTAAAAAGGTTAAAAGAAAAAAGTAGTAAAAATAACTATGATTACAATAATTAGTTAAGGGATACACAAGATAAAAAGATGTATAATGTGACACTTAAAAACACAAAACATGGGTGAGGGAGAGTAATAATGTTGACCTTTACAGTAGGATCAGACTTAACCAAAATTTATGGCGTGAAGCAAAATCAGTTCTAAGAGGGAAGTTCATAGCAAGAAATGCCTATTTCAATAAATAAGAAAAGTCTCAAATAAACAATCTAACTTTGCACCTCAAGGAAGCAGTGAAAGAAAAAGAAGAATAAACAAAGCCCAAAGTCAGTGAAAGGAAGGAACTTAACAAAGATTAGAACAGAAATAAATGAAATAGAGACTAAAAAGACAATAGAAAAGATTAATGAAACTACACACTGGTTCTTTGAAAAGATAAATAAAATTTACAAACCTCTAGCTACACATACTAAGAAAAAAATAGAATCCAAATAAGTAAAATCATAAATAAAAGAGGAGATATGCTATAACCAATACCATAAGAATACAAAGAATTATAAGATATGATATAAGCAACTATATGCCAACAAATTGAAAACTGAGAAGAAATGGATGAATTCCTAGAAACAAACAACTTACCAAGGCTGAATTATGATGAAACAGAAAATCTGAACAGACTGATTATTAGACTGAATAAGAAATCAAAAAACTCTTAACAAACAAAATTCCAGGACCAGATGGCTCTCCTGATGCTACCACACATTCAAAGAAGAATTAATACCAATCCTTCTCAAATGTTTCTAAAAATAGAAGAGGAGAGTACTCTTCCAAACTCACTTTGCAAGGCTAGCATCACCCTGATACAAAAACTAGACAAGGATACCATAAGAAAAAATTACAAACCAATATCCCTGATGAAAATACATGCAAAAATCCTCAACAAAATGTTAGCAAACCTAATTCAACAGTACATTAAAAGGATCATACAATATCATCATGTGGGTTTTTTCTCATGAATGGAAGGATGATTCAACATTGGCAAATCAACCAATGTGATGCACCACGTTAACAAAAGGAAGGATAAAAATAATATGATCATCTCAAGAGATGCAGAAAAAACATTTGACAAAATTCAATATCCATTTATGATAAAAACTCTCAATAAAGTAAGTATACAGGGAATGCACATCCACATAATAAAAGCCATATATGACAAGACCACAGCTAGCATCATAATCAATGGAGAAAAGCTGAAAACTTCCTGTAAGATCAGGAACAAGATATTGATGCTTCCTGTTGCCATTTTTATTTAATGTGGTATTAGAAGTCCTAGCCAGAGCAATGAGGCAAGAAAAAGAAATAAAAGGCATTCAAATTTGAAAGGAAGAAGTAAAACAGTCACTATTTGCAAATGACATGATATTATATATAGAAAACCCTAAAGATTTCATTAAAAAAAAACTGTTAGAAATAATAAACAAATTCAGTAAATTCTCAGGATACCTCACACCTGTCAGATGGCTATCACCAAAAAGAACACAACAAATGTTGGCAAGGATTTGGAGAAAAGGGAACTCTCCTACACTGTTGGTGGGAATGTAAATTGGTGCAGCCACTGTGGAAAACAGTGTGAAGGTTCTCAAAACACTAAAATCAGGACTACCATATGAGCCAGCAATTCCACTCCTAGGTATATATCAAAAACAAAAACACTAATTCAAAAAGACACATGTAACCCAATGTTCACAACAGCATTATTGATAATTGCCAAGATATGGATGCAACCTGAGTGTTCATTGACAGATGAATGGATAAAGAAGATGTGATATGTAAATATATATATATATGTATGTATGTATATATGTATACACACACACATGTACACACAATGGAATACTACACAGCCATAAAAATGAAAGAGATTTTGTCATTGGCAGCAACATGGATGGACTTGGAGGGCATTATGCTAAGTGAATAGGTCAGACAGAGAAAGACAAATACTGTGTATTACTTATATGTGGAGTCTAAAAAATACAACAAACTAGCAAATATAATGAAAAAGAAGCAGACACATATATAGAGAACAAACTAGTGTTTATCAGTGGGGAGAGAGAAGTGGGGAGGGATATGATAAGGGTAAGGGTCTAAAGTCAAAACTATTAAGTGTAAAAAAAGCTACAAGGATATATTATATAACATGGGGAATATAGCAAAATGTTATAATAAATATAAATGGAATTAATCTTTAAAAATTGTGGATCACTATGTTGTAACCTGTAAATTATATAATACTGTATATCAACTATACTTCAATTTAAAAAATCATTTATATTTCTATACATGAAGAGCAAACTACCATAAAGAGAAATTTTTTAAAAATCCATTTACAATGCATCAAAAAGAATAAAAAACCTAGGAATAAATTTAACCAAGGAGGTGAAAGACTTTGTATATTGAATACAAAAGTAATACAAGGGGGTAGACCTTCAGGATGGTAGAGGTGTAAGACGTGGAGATCACCTTCCTCCCCACAAATACATCTACATGGGGAACAATTCCTACAGAACACCTACTGAATGCTGGCAGAAGACCTCAGACTTTCCAAAAGGCAAGAAACTCCCTACATACCTGAGTAGGGTACAAGAAAAAAAGAGAAAACAGAGACAAAAGAATAGAAACAGGACCTGCACCTCTGGGAGGGAGCTGTGAAGGAGGAAAAGTTTCCACACACTAGGATGCCCCTTCACTGGCAGAGATGGAGAGTGGTGGGGGTGTGGAGAAGCTTCACAGCCAAGAGGAGAGCACAGCAATAGGAGTGTAGAGGGCAAAGTGGAGAGATTCCCGCACAGAGGAACAGTGCCAACCAGCACTCAACAGTCTGAGAGGCTTGTCTGCTCACCCGCTGGGGTGGGTGGGGGCTGGGAGCTGAGGCTCTGGCTTCAGAGGTCAGACCCCCAGGGAGAGGACTGGGATTGGCTGCGTGAACACAACCTGAAGGGAGCTAGTGCACAACAGTTAGCTGGGAGGGAGTCCGGGAAAAAGTCTGGAATTGCCTAAGAGGCAAGAGACCATTGTTTCAGGGTGTGCAAGGAGAGGGGATTCAGACCACCACCAAAATGAGCTCCAGAGATGGGTGTGAGCTGCAGCTATCAGCGTGGACACTAGAAAAGGGCATGAAATGCTTAGCCTGCTAATGCAGCCACCAAGAAACCTATGTGCAAGCACAGGTCACTATCCATACCTCCCATCCTGGGAGCATGTGCAGCCTGCCACTGCCAGGGTCCTGTGATCCAGGGACAACTTCCCTGGTAGAACACATGGCATGGCTCACACTGTTGCAATGTCATGCTGGCCTCTGCTGCCGCAGACTTGCCCTGCATTCCTTAACCCTCCTTCCTCCCAGCCTGAGTGAGCCAAAGCCCCATAATCAACTGCTACTTCAACCCCGTTCTGTCTGAGTGAAGAACAGATGCCCTCAGGCGACCTACAGGCAGAAGCGGGGCCAAATCCAAAGCTGAACCACAGGAGCTGTGTAAACAGGGAAGGTAAAGGGAAATTTCTGCCAACAGCCTCAGGACAAGCGGATTAAATCTCCACAATGAGCTTCATGTACCCTGCATCTCTGGAATACCTGAATAGACAACGAATCATCCCAAAATTGAGGTGGTGGACATTGGGAGCAACTGTAGACTTGGGGTTTGCTTTCTACATTTAATCTGTGTCTGGTTTTATGTTTATCTTAGTTTAGTATTTAGAGTTTATTATCCTTGGTAGATTTCTTTATTGATTTGGTTGCTCTCTTCTTTTTTTTATATATAGATATATACATTTTTTTCTTTTTCTCTTTTTGTGTGTATGTGTATGCTTCTTTGTGTGATTTTGTCTGTATAGCTTTGCTTTTGCTATTTCTCCTAGGGTTCTGTCTGTCCATTTTTTTTGTTTTAGGATAGATTTTAGCACTTGCTATCATTGGTAGATTTGTATTTGGTTTGGTTGCTCTCTTCTTTCTTCTTCTTTTTCTTTATTTAAATACATTTTAATTTTTTTATTTTTCATATTTTTTTTTATTTTTTTAATTTGATGACTTTCTTTACTTTTTCTCTTTCTTCCTTTCTTTTTTCTCCCCTTTCTTCTGAGCCGTGTGACTGACAGGTTCTTAGTGCTCCAGCTGTCTATCAGGCCGGTGCCTCTGAGGTGGAAGAGCCGAGTTCAGGACATTTGTCCACCAGAGACCTCCCAGATCCATGTAATATCAAAAGGTGAAAGCTCTCCCAGAAATCTCCATCTCACGCTAATACCCAGCTCCACTCAATGACCAGCAAGTTACAGTGCTGGACACCCTATGCCAAACAACTAGCAAGACAGGAACACAAACCCACCGAGTAGCAGAGACGCTGCCTAAAATCATAAGTTCACAGGCATTGTAAAACACACCAATGGACATGGTCCTGGCCACCAGAAAGACAAGACCCAGCCTCATCCACCAGAACACAAGCACCAGTCCCCTCCACTAGGAAGCCTACAAAACCCATTGAACCAACCTTAGCCATTGGGGGCAGACACCAAAAACAAGGGGAACTATGAACCTGCAGCCTGCGAAAAGGAGACCCCAAACACAGTAAGGTAAGCAAAATGAGAAGACAGAGAAACAAACAGCAGATGAAGGAGCAAGGTAAAAGCCCATCAGACCAAACAAATGAAGACGAAATAGTCAGTCTACCTGAAAAAGAAATCAGAGTAATGTTAAGTAAAAATGATCCAAAATCTTGGAATTGGAATGGAAAAAATACAAGAAACATTTAACAAGGACCTAGAAAAAGTAAGAGCAAACAAACAATGATGAACAACACAATAAAAGAAATTAAAAATTCTCTAGAAGGAATCAATAGCAGAATAACAGAGGCAGAAGAATGGATAAGTGACCTGGGAGATAAAATAGTGGAAATAACTACTGCAGAGCAGAATAAAGAAAAAAGAATGAAAAGAATTGAGGACAGTCTCAGAGACCTGTGGGACAGCAGTAAATGCACCAACATTCGAATTATAGGGATCCCAGAAGAAGAGAAAAAGAAAGGGACTAAGAATATATTTGAAGAGATTACAGTAGAATACTTCCCTGATATGGGAAAGGAATTAGTCAGTCAAGTCCAGGAAGTGCAGAGAGTCCAATACAGGATAAATCCAAGGAGAAACACACCACGACACATATTAATCATACTATCAAAAATTAAATAGACAACAAAATGTAAAGCAGCAAGGGAAAAGCAACAAATAACATACAAGGGAATACTCATAAGATTAACAGCTGATCATTCAGCAGAAACTCTGCAAGCCAGAAGGGCATGGCGGGACATATATAAAGTGATGAAAGGGAAAAACCTACAACCAAGATTACTCTACCCAGCCAGGATCTCATTCAGATTCGACGGAGAAATTAAAACCTTTACAGACAAGTAAAAGCTAAGAGAATTCAGCACCACCACCCAGCTTTACAACAAATGCTTAAGGAAATTCTCTAGGCTGCAAACACAAGAAGGAAAAAACCTACAATAACAAACGCAAAACAATTAAGAAAATTGTAATAGGAACATACATTATCGATAACAACCTAAAATATAAATGGATTAAATGCTCCAACCAAAAGATATACACTGGCTGAATGGATACAAAAACAAAGACCCATAGATATGCTATCTACGAAGGACACACTTCAGATCAAGGGACAAATAAAGACTGAAAGATAGGAGATGGAAAAAGATAGTCCATGCAAATGGAAATCAAAAGAAAGCAATTCTCATATCAGACAAAATAGACTTTAAAATAAAGACCATTACAAGAGACAAAGTAGGACATTACATAATGATCAAGGGTTCAATCCAAGAAGAAGATATAACAATTGTAAATATTTATGCACCCAACATATGAGCACTTCAATACCTAAGGCAAATGCTAACAGTGATAAAAGGAGAAATCGACAGTAACACAATCATACTAGGGGACTTTAACACCCCATTATCACCAATGGGGAGATCATCCAAAATGAAAATAAATAACGAATCAAAAGCGTTAAATGATATATTAAACAAGATGGACTTAATTGATATTTATAGGACATTCCGTCGAAAAACAATAGAGTACACTTTCTTCTCAAGTGCTCATGAAACATGCTCCAGGATAGATCATATCTTGGGTCACTAATCAAGCCTTGGTAAATTTAATAAAATTGAAATCATATCAAGTATCTTTTCCAACCACAATGCTATAAGACTACATATCAATTAGAAAAATCTATAAAAAATACAAACACATGGAGGCTAAACAATACACTACATAATAATCAAGAGATCACTGAAGAAATCAAAGAGGAAATAAAAAAATACCTAGAAACAAATGACAATGAAAACACAATGTTCCAAAACCTATGGGATGCAGCACAAGCAGTTCTAAGAGGGAAGATTATAGCAATACAATCCTACCTCAGAAACAAGAAAAATCTCAAATAAACAACCTAACATTACATCTAAAGGAATTAGAGAAAGAAGAGCAAAAGAAGAACCCAAAGTTAGCAGAAGGAAAGAAATCATAAACATCAGATCAGATATAAATGAAAAAGAAATGAAGAAACGATAGCAAAGATCAATAAAACTAAAAGCTGGTTTTTAGAAACACAAATATAGATCAATGGAAAAGGATGGAAAACCCAGAGACAAACGCAGGCACATATGATCACCTATCTTTGATAAAAGAGGCAAGAATATAAAGTGGAGAAAAGACAGCCTCTTCAATAAGTGATGCTGGGAAAACTGAACAGCTACATGTAAAAGAATGAAATTAGAACACTCCTTAACACCATACACAAAAATAAACTTAAAATGGATTAAAAACCTAAATGTAAGGCCAGACACTATCAAACTCTTAGAGGAAAACATGGGCAGAACACTCTATGACATAAATCACAGCAAGATTCTTTTTGATACACCTCCTAGAGAAATGGAAATAAAAAGAAAAATAAACAAATGGAACCTAATGAAACTTAAACACGTTTGAACAGCAAAGGAAACCATAAACAAGACAAAAAGATAACCCTCAGAATTGGGGAAAATATTTGCAAATGAAGCAATTGACAAAGGATTAATCCCCAAAATATACAAGGAGCTCATGCAGTTCAATATCAAAAAAACAAACAACCCAATCCAAAAATGGGCAGAATACCTAAACAGACAGTTCTCCAAAGAAGATATACAGATTGCCAACAAACACATGAAAGAATACTCAACATCATTAATCATTAGAGAAATGCAAATCAAAACTTCAATGAGATATCATCTCACACTGGTCAGAATGGCCATCATCAAAAAATTTAGAAATAATAAATGCTGGAGAGGGTGTGGAGAAAAGGGAACACTCTTGCACTGTTGGTGGGAATGTATATTGACACAGCCACTATGGAGAACAGTTTGGAGGTTCCTTAAAAAACTAAAAATAGAACTACCATATGACCCAGCAATCCCCCTATTGGGCATATACCCTGAAAAACCATAATTCAAAAAGAATCATGTACCAAAATGTTAATCACAGCTCTGTTTACAGTAGCCAGGACGTGGAAGCAACCTAAGTGTCCATCAACAGATGAATGGATAAAGATGTTGTACATATATACTATGGAATATTACTCAACCATAAAAAGAAACGAAATTGAGTTATTTTTAGTGAGGTGGATGGACGTAGAGTCTGTAATACAGAATGAAGTAAGTCAGAAAGAGAAAAACAAATACCATATGCTAACATATATATATGGAATCTAAAAAAAAACAAAAAAAAAAAAACAAAAAATGGTCATGAAGAACCTAGGGGCAAGACAGGAATAAAGACACAGACCTACTAGAGAATGGACTTGCGGACACAGGGAAGGGGAAGGGGAAGCTGGGACAAACTGAGAGAGTGGCATGGACGTATATACACTACCAAACATAAAATAGAGAGCTAGTGGGAAGCAGCCGAATAGCATAGGGAGATGAGCTCGGTGCTTTGTGACCACCCACAGTTGGGGTATACGGAGGGTGGGAGGGAGGGTGACGCAAGAGGTAAGAGATATGGGGACATATGTATATGTATAACTGATTCACTTTGTTATAAAGCAGAAACTGACACACAATTAAAGCAATTATACTCCAATAAAGATGTTTAAAAAAAAAAGCTGGTTCTTTGAGAAGATAAAGAAAACTGATAAACTATTACCCAGATTCATCAAGAAAAAAAGGGAGAAGAAGAAAATCAATAGAATTAGTGATGAAAAAGGAGAAGTAATGGGGCTTCCCTGGTGGGGCAGTGGTTGGGAGTCCGTCTGCCGATGCAGGGGATGCGGGTTCATGCCCCGGTCCAGGAGGATCCCGCGTGCTGCAGAGCAGCTGGGCCTGTGAGCCGTGGCAGCTGAGCCTGCGCGTCTGGAGCCTGTGCTCCACAGTGGGGGAGGCCACAGCAGTGAGGCCACGAAATACAAAGGATCATGAGAGATTACTACAAGCAACTATATGCCAATAAAATAGACAACCTGGAAGAAATGGACAAATTCTTAGAAAAGCACAACCTTTTGGGACTGAACCTGGAATAAATAGAATATATAAACAAACCAATCACAAGCACTGAAATTGAGACTGTTATTAAAAAACTTCCAATAAACAAAAGCCCAGGACCAGATGGCTTCAGTTGTTGAATTTTATCAAGCTTGTAGAGAAGAGTTAATACCCATCCTTCTCAAACTCTTCCACAAAATTTGAGAGGAAGGGACACTCGCAAACGCATTCTAGGAGGCCACCATCCCCCTGATACCAAAACCAGACAAAGATATCACAAAGAAAGATAACTACAGGCCAATATCACTGATGAACATAGATGCAAAAATCATCAACAAAATACTACCAAACACAATCCTACAGCACATGAAAAGGAGCATACACGATGATCTTGTGGTTTATCCCAGGAATGCAAGGATTCTTCAGTGTATTCAAATCAATCAGTGTGATATACCATATTAACAAATTGAAAGAGAAAAACCATATGATCATCTCAGTAGATGCAGAAAGAGCTTTTGACAAAATTCAACACCTATTTATGATAAAAATTCTCCAGAAAGTAGGCATAGAGGGAACTTACCTCAACATAATAAAGGCCATATATGACAAACTCACAGCCAGCATTGTTCTCAATTGTGAAAAACTCAAACCATTTCCCCCAAGATTCGGAACAAGACAAGGTTGCCCACTCTCACCACTATTATTTAACATAGTTTTGGAAGTTTTAGCAACAGCATTCAGAGAAGAAAAAGGAATCCAAATTGGAAAAGAAGAGGTAAAACTGTCACTGTTTGCAGATGACATGATACTATAGATAGAGAATCCTAAGATGCTACCTGAAAACTTCTAGAGCTAATCAATGAATTTGTTAGAGTAGCAGGATACAAAATTAATGCCCAGAAATCTCTGCCATTCCTATACACTAATGGTGAAAAATCTGAAAGAGAAATTAAGGAAACTCTCCCATTTACCACTGCAACAAAAAGAATAAAATACCTACAAATAAACCTACCTAAGGAGAAAAAAGAACTGTAGCAGAAAACTATAAGACACGGATAAAAGAAATTAAAGATGATATAAACAGATGGAGAGATATACCATGTTCTTGTATTGGAAGAATCTACATTTTGAAAACGACTATACTACCCAAAGGAATCTATAGATTCAGTGCAATCCCTATCAAACTACCAATGGCATTTTTCATAGAACCAGAACAAAAAATCTCACAATTTCTATGGAAACAAAAAAGATCCTGAATAACCAAAACAATCTTGAGAAAGAAAAACGGAGCTGGAGGAATCAGGCTCCCTGACTTCAGACTACACTACAAAGCTACAGTAATCAAGACAGTATGGTACTGGCACAAAAACAGGAATATACATCAATGGAACAGGATAGAAAGCCCAGAGATAAACCCACACACATATGGTCACCTTATCTTTGATAAAGGAGGCAAGAATATACAATGGAGAAAAGACAACCTCTTCAATAAGTGGTGCTGGGAAAACTGGACAGCTACATGTACAAGAATGAAATTAGAACACTCCTTAACACCGTACACAAAAATAAACTCAAAATTGATTAAAGACTTAAATGTAAGGTCAGACACTATAAAACTCTTAGAGGAAAACATAGGCAGAACACTCCATGACATAAATCGCAGCAAGATCCTTTTTGACCCACCTCCTAAAGAAATGAAAATAAAAATAAAAATAAACTAATGGAACATAATGAAACTTAAAAGCTTTTGCACAGCAAAAGAAACCATAATCAAGATGAAAAGACATCCCTCAGATTGGGGGAACATATTTGCAAATGAAGCAACTGAAAAAGAGATAATCTCCAAAATATACAAGCAGCTCATGCAGCTCAATACCAAAAATCAAACAACCCAGTCCAAAAATGGGCAGAAGAACTAGACATTCCTCCATAGAAGATATGCAGATTGCCAACAAACACATGAAAGGATGCTCAACATCACTAATCATTAATAGAACTGCAAATCAAAACTACAATGAGGTATCACCTCACACCAGTCAGAATGGCCATCATTAAAATGTGTACAAACAGTAAATGCTGGAGAGAGTGTGGAGAAAAGGTGACCCTCTTGAACTGTTGGTGAGAATGTAAATTGATACAGCCACTATGGAGAACAGTGTGGAGATTCCTTAAAAAACTAAAAATAGAACTACCATATGACCCAACAATCCCACTACTGGGCATATACCTAGAGAAAACCATAATTCAAAAAAGTCATGTACCACAATATTCATTTCTGCTCTATTTACAATAGCCAGGACATGGAAGCAACTTAAGTGTCCATCAACAGATGAATGGATAAAGAAGATGTGACACATATATACAATGGAATATTATGAAATGAAATTGAGTTATTTGTAGTTAGGTGGATGGACCTACAGTCTGTCATACAGAGTGAAGTAAGTCAGAAAGGGAAAAACAAATACTGTATGCTAACACATATATATGGAATCTAAAAAAAAGAAGAAAATGGTTCTGAAGAACCTAGGGGCAGGACAGGAATAAAGACGCAGATGTAGAGAATGGACTTGCGGACACAGGGAGGGGGGAGGGTAAGCTGGGACGAAGTAAGAGAGTGGCATGGACATATGTACACTACGAAATGTAAAATAGATAGCTAGTAGGAAGCAGCCACATAGCACAGGGAGATCAGCTCGATGCTTTGTGTTCAACTAGAGGGGTGGGATAGGGAGGGTGGGAGTGAGACACAAGAGGGAGGGGACATGGCGATATATGTATACTTATAGCTGTTTCACTTTGTTATAAAGCAGAAGCTAACACACCATTATAAAGCAGTTATACTCCAATAAAGATGTTAACATGAAATGATGCTCAATATCACTAACCATCAGGGAAATCCAAATCCAACTTACAAAAGTGATATCACCTCACAACTCTTATAATAGCTATTATCAAAAAAAAAAAAAACTAGAAATAACAATTTGAAGAAAAGGAAACCCCTGTGCACTGCTGGTAGGAATGTAAACTAGTGTAGCCATATGGTAAAGTATGAAATGTTCTTCAAAATATTATAAATAAAACTATCATATGATCCAGCAGTCCCACTTCTCGATGTATATACAAAGGAAATGAAAACAGGATACCAAAAACACAGCTGCACTCCCCTGTTTTTTTGTAGCATTTTTCACAATAGCCAAGATATGGAAAGGAACTAAGTGTCCATTGATGGATGAATGTGGATGAATGGATACAGAAACTGTGATATGCGCATGTGCACATGCACGTACGTGCACGCGCACACACACAGACGATGGACTATCATTCAGCCATAAAAAGAATGAAATTTTGCCATTTGTGGCAACATGAATGGATCTCAGGAGCATTATGCTAAGTGAAATAAGTCAGACAGAAAAAGACAAATATGGTATAATCTCACTCATATATGAAATCTAAAGTAGAAACAAACAAACAAAAACCCAAACTCATAAATACAGAGAACAGACTGGTGACTGAAAGAGGTGGAGGGTGACGGGTGGGAGAAATGGAGAAACTCTTTTGGTTTTTTTTAGTTTAAATACAGTGAATAATAATAAAAGGTGGTAAGTCTCTAGAAACTTTGGATTATACTGATTTTTCTAGAAATATTGAATTGATTTGGGAAGCCAAGACCATGGAAGGTGTGTGGACTCATACAGTGGGTATAAAATAATTTTCTATGATTGTGGAATAAATGGGTACCTTTGAAATTACATTTTAGAAATCTACAGTTTTGAAGATTTTCTAAATCTGATATGTGAAGAATATCCTAAATCTCTTACATAAGTAAAAACCACGTAATGAATAAATCCTCACTGAGAAAGCTGGCAGAAACTAGTTTAAGAATATCCAGATGGACCAGTTGTCCCAGCATATCAGCAGACCTTGGCCATTAGTGACTGCTTCAGTGGTATTCAACTGAGGAATTTAATTCTCAGAGGTTTCCAGTCTATGAAACTCAAAACAACACATCTAGATGGATTAAATCTATTACTGCTCCTTGAGTTTCTCAGGCTTTCTGTTGTATTGCAGAAGATTAAATTGCTAAAAATGATTTATTTTTACAAAAATGGTGTTGTTTTACTTCTTTCTAATTTTCTTGTCATAGAAACTTACATGGAATTATTTTTTGTCTTTTTTTAAAATAAAAACTATATAGGTTATGAGTAACTACTATTATGATTTTGGAAGTGTAGGTACCCGTTGTCATTTCTAACGGTGATCTCAGAATAGAGACAAAAATAAAAATGAGTCTTACACATTCCTCAAATATGATGCTTAATGCAATAACAAATATAAACACTGTAACATAACAGTTAAATTGTTACTTATCACCCCCTGCAGGGGACAAAATCCCATAGCAGATAAACAGAGGAACTTAATGTTAAGAGATTGTGGGCATAAACTGCACGTATCTGATTATATTACCTGGAGGCATTTGATAATATTACATTTAGGAAAATTATGTTGATAGACACTTTTGATGCCATCCTCACATCTCTAGATATTTAAAAATGTATATGTGTGTATATAAATGTGGGACTTGCTTTAGCCACAGAATTCTTTGAAGCTATTTATTAGCTTTTTATATGTATCTTAACTAATTAATTCACCAGAATCTGATGAATTGTAACTTTATATTTTAACAGTAATAAATCAAGAAATCTTTAAATAGAAGAAAACTGCATAAGATTGTCATTATTTTAATACTACTTTTCCAGTCCACATTTTATCAAAATAGTGATTATTTAGAACTTATCAATTTTCCATCTGCTACCAGGTAAATTTAATGATATGACATACACATACATATATATATATATATATATATATATATATAATAGTTGTAAACCTAATTTTTACTTTTATTCGTATTTTTTCATGTTCTTTTGTGTGTGATCTTAAAGATGTGCAGTAAAGTGAAGGTGAAATATGCAAGATTATAGAAATTTTAGTGTTCTTTTCCAGATAACTAATTTTTTATTATATATTTATAGATTAATTTATTTCTAACTGTATTAAGAAATTTTTAAACATATATTTTCTTACTTATTTTTACATCCTTTCATCTATGTGACTTTGCAATATTCTTTTTCTTCTTTTATAGTTGAAGCTTTTGATAAACAGCTTTCATTTATTGAGTAGTGAACTTTCTCATTAACCCATAAGGGTGTTTTCTTGACTTGTTATCCCCTTCAAGTAATATGCTGAAGATATTTTAGACCTGTCTGTCTTTACTATCTACCAAATTAAAACAATTCCTGACTCCTACAATATGACATGTATTAATTCTCTATCCAAATCCTAAATGTTAGTAGGCATTTTAATTTCAAATCATCTAAATATTATCTTAAATTCTAGTTATGAAGGCAATATCTATAGTACTGTGAAACACAGATTAGGAAAGATTTTAAAAGTTTGTGTGGAGAGCAGAGAATTCTTCTCCACTCCCAGAAAGTATTTAAAATAGGGATCAATTTAAAGACAAAAACAAGGAAGTGCTCAAATACACTGGAAAGTTTAACAGAATAGGAGTAATAGAATAGAACATTTAATTCAGTGTATACAGCTATTTTAGTTGCACCCATTAGAGGAGACTAATTCTTAAGAGGATTTTTAAAATTATTATTACTTTCAAAACAGTTGATTATTCCTATTTGATACAGGTATAATAACAGATATACAACACAACCTTATTTTAGTTATTTGTATAGTAAAATTGATCACAAAAAATTACAAAATACTCCTATTACTACTGATGAGCTGGGTATTTTAACTGACTGATTTTACAAAGTCTGTTATAATCATATTCAATTTGGGAGTTTATCCTTTTCATTCCTTCAGATTTCATTTTATGCTATATTTAGCTCATATTTAAAACTTCCACATCTCAGAAGCACATTTTTTACTTATTTTACATGCGCCTAAATTGACCCTAATTATAAATATATAATAAAAACACTTCTGCAAATAAATAGATTATAAGATTTTTTATCATCTCTGATAACACATCTAGTTCACAGAAGAGTTCAAACATGCCATCAAATACAGGAAAAAAATTAGTGTTATATACGTAATATTTTGCAAAGAAAATAAAGAGCTTGTGGTTTTTAATGACTAAGGAGCCTGTCAGAATTAGGTTCCTATAGTGTTTCTCAGTGGAGGTACCCTTAACATTTTGGTCAGGACAAGCTTTTATTTTGTCAGTCTATACTCTATATGGGGAGGGTGTTCAACACTTCCTGTTCCAGAAAACAAATGTCAATAGCATTCCCCAGTAAAAAGAGAACTGTAAGTTGCCCTTGCATGTTTTCAAATTTATCTGGGGGCTTGGGATTGTGACTCCTGATTGAAAACCACTGGATATAGAGGGACCCATGTATCTTCTACTTCCCAAAATTTCAAAGATGAATACTTCTCCTGCTCTGCCCTATCTCACTCATTTCTTCCTAATGAAGACGTGTTTGAAGAAGGAACTGATTGTATGCTACTCAGTCTCTTCTGATTTCTTTCTTTAGGAGTACCTTGTCCTCACTGTGCCAACTCTTCCACTTCTTTCAGCAGTAAACCTATAGAGGTAGGCTCAGGGCCAGCAAAACTCTACAGTTTTCTAGTTCCATCCAAGATGGGGAGAATAAAGTAAATTCTGGGGACAAATTGAAACATATTTATGTTATTTTAATCTTCATCTCTCTGGTTGTTTTTCCTCATTTGGTATCAAATTTGGGAGGACAAGAGAAGTGAATCTCAGCTAGGCTGAGAACAGAGATCCCGCTCTCCCTAAGTGAATATGAGCTTATTCCAACTCTCTAGCTATACTTTAAGCATATAGGACACAGATACCAACTTTATCCTAGGACCCACAGATTTCATGGTCATTCCCAATCTCTTCTTTGGCTCTTAAATTCCTAAGTGCATTTATTGTTTCTTGGCATCAAATGTCTGGAAGTGTGAATTCTGAATAAATGGAGTATTTTCTGGTAACAGTAAATTCATAATTATGTGAAATGGATGGAGGTTAACTATAGTAAGAAATAGTATTAAAAACATATCTGAGGACAACAGTGAGAGGCCTGCATACCGCAAAAAAAAAAAAAAAAAAGACAATGTAAATTTTGTAAATTTTCTAAGAAATCAAGAAAAACTTACAAGTTGTCTATGCTTTACTGTAACTGTAGTATAGTTTGTGCTTTCCTCTCAGTGTCTTCTTGCATTTATTTATACATAGTTCACACAATCTGGCCATCTGGCTTCACGCTCTTTGTTCAAGCTTTTATCATATCCAAGCTGAGGAATCTGCGTTTAAACTCTCCCTTCTTTTTTTTTTTTTTTTTTTTGCTGTACGCGGGCCTCTCACTGTTGTGGCCTCTACCATTGCGGAGCACAGGCTCCAGACGTGCAGGCTCAACGGCCATGGCTCACGGACCCAGCCGCTCCATGGCATGCGGGATCTTCCCAGACAGGGGCACGAACCCATGTCCCCTGCATCGGCAGGTGGACTCCCAACCACTGCGCCACCAGGGAAGCCCATAAACTCTCCCTTCTTCATTCCACCATGTGTACTTTCCCTTGTGTTATTTTCTAAAATATAAAGCTAATAATGTCACTCCATGTTTAGAAAAGGTTCAAAGCTCCTCATCACCTAAAGTAATATTAAACCTCTTTAGTTTCTTTATGACTTTGAGCCATTATCATCTGTGGAACCTATTCTTTCCTTATTTCACAACTGCTATCTTCAGTTCTGGCAATTCAGAACTGATTATAGTCATTGAATGCCTCCCCCTTTTGCCCCATTGCACATGCTGTTTGGTATACAAGGACTATCTGTGCTTTCTGGACTGCCTGGGAAAATCTTAAACATGATACTGCTTAAACATTCTATCTCTGGGAAGCATTTCCTGGCCTTCCTGAAATGAGTTTGAACATCCCAGTGCTCTACTTCTGCTCCTTGTTGTAGGTTCTATACCATATTTTAATTGCATACACAAACATGAACTTTTTGAAGTCACATCATTTTAATAATTTTGCATGTCACAAAGTTGCTAAGAGAAGGAACAAAAGACAGGAAGAAGATAAAACCAAGAAATTCTGCATAATTAGAATAATAAATGAGCATCTTCTTGTAGAAAGTAAACTGGGATTTTTAAGGAAAGAAGCATCATCTCATGTTCTTCATACCTTCCCGTTTATTCACTTCATTCACTCATTTATTTCTTTTTTCAAAAATAGTACCATTCACAGAAAAATAGGTGTTGAAAGATATAGAACTATGTTACTATTCTCTATGGAGAGAACTATTGTTAGTGACACAAATTTATACACAGAGTGATTTAACTATGACCATGACCAGAATCTATAATTGGACAGATTGATTTCATTTCTTGTGTGGTGTTTTAGGAATGACTTAGGAATATATCCTATAAACAATATAAAGCAATACTTGATATCCTGAAAAGTTGTACTGAACATTCAAAGACCACAAAATTGTAAAAGTAATGAGTATATTCTAAGTGTGAGGGTTGTACAAATCAGGACAAGTCATGGTTTATGACCACAAAAATACTTTGCACTTTAGGTAAACTGGTAAAGGAAACTTTAAAGCATAAAATGAGAGCAAAATGAGATGGGTATAGGGAGTGCTTTGTGGGCCTATGTGTGTCTTTACAAGAACTGGCATAATAAGACTTCTGTTTTAGAAAGCTAGATCGGCTAGTAATATGGAGAATAGAGATCCAAAACACAAGGCTGAAGAGCTGGAAGCTCATCACACTTACGCAACATAACCAGTATTTTGTTGATTTATGCAGGAATAAATGTTGAGCCAAGCTTTGAAATCTCATTTATGGATCAAAAGACTTTAAATCCTTGTGGCTTTTTAATCTCTTCTTTTGTTGATATTTTCAGAAAGGAAAAAGCATAAGTGGTGTGTTAGATGATATCATAAATAAGATTGGATTCTATGGATCTTGCTATCAAAAAATGTGAGCTTCTTACTCACAGAAAATACGGATTGTGTAGTGAGAAGATTAGAAACATATATTTGAAGAGAAATGTGAGACATACCCAGATGAAAAAACTTTAATGGATACTACAGATACATGCCATAGAAGAAGTGCAATAGTTTCTAGTTTTGAAAAACAAAGAAGGGAGGCCAGGAATATTAAGTGTGAGTTAAAAAGAGAAGTGCAAATTTTAAAATGAGGTGAGTAGAATTTTATAGATGTCACCAAGATCTAGGGTAATGGTGTTTGTGACTAGAAAGTGAAGTGAAGAATACCTTGTTCAAAGAGACAAATCTGGGGCTTCCCTGGTGGCGCAGTGGTTGAGAGTTCACCTGCCAATGCAGGGGACACGGGTTTGTTCCCCGGTCCAGGAAGACCCCACATGCCGTTGAGCGGCTGGGCCCGTGAGCCATGGCCGCTGAGCCTGCGCGTCCAGAGCCTGTGCTCCGCAACAGGAGAGGCCAGAACAGTGAGAGGCCCACGTACCGCAAAAAAGACAAATCTATTGAATATGACATGTTTAATATGGATGCATTGTGGAGAGCATATGGATTAGTATAAAATTAAGATTTAGTAGAATTATTTTGAGAGAGTACTACAGCATCTGTTCTGAGATAATAGTCCAGATTCGATTTCAAGGAACATTCTAGAAAAATACAGTAAGAGAAGCCAAGAGAACACCTTTATGCTTGAAAGGAAATTTGAAAAACCTAGGAGCCTAAATGGGTAAACACAAGAATATATAACTGGTAGTTGTATTTGATTTGTGGCTCAAATAGTGATTTGATTAACTTGATATTTTGCCAAAATCCAAGATTAAATAGTGGCTCTATTCTATTGATAGTATATCTAATGAGTTAATCATATCCTACTTTGTAAATATACTAAAAGCCAGTTATATTGATAAGAAATATATTATAAGTGACCCACAAAAATAGTTTTTTACTTTTGTACTGCAATTTTCAAAGTGGTGAGTAAAAATAAGATGTCATGCAAATATTTGGACACAAGGAAAATAATTCCAGGGGCTTAATAAAAGCAAACAAAAAGGATTATATACAAATAGTTTGAAATTTATAAAAAATAAAATATATTCCCAAGACTATGTAAAAAATGTAAATTAGTAGACAGAATATAATTTGAAAGTCTGTATATATCTCTATTAGTCTATTAGACTACATAAAGGAAGGTCCTAATTTATTTAAGAAAAGTTTTAAAAAGTAGTCTGTAGGAATAGACAATATGTACATATGTGCTAAAGGGTAAACTTTGGGTATTTCCTTCCTTATTGGAAAAGCCACTTATGTTACCAATGTTTATATACTGTCTCTCTCTTTAGGATATAATTCAAATCATTTATCATAAGCAGTCTTTCTCAAAGTTTATGAATGTAAACTAATTTGAAAACTCTCCCAAGTTTTATTTTTCTCTCCTTATATTTTAAAATGAAATCCAATAAAGACTTACATTAAAAAAACTAAAAGAAAACAGAAAAGAAAATTTAATAACATTGACTACTCGAGAAGATTGAAAAAACTCATAGGTAGGAGAAAATTAAAATGAAATAAAAGGGAAATGACAAGAAATACAAATATGTCACAGAATCTCAAATGAAGAGTCAATTGAGGGAAATATGAGTAAAATAAGATAAAGAAATTAGAAAAAGCTTTAAAAAACGTAAAAAGGAAAATATGTAGCTTGAAAAATGAAAAACAAATGCATATAGAAAGGAAAGAACATAAAACATAACATTTGATAATACTTTTTGAATTTATATAGAAATTCCACTCAACTTTCCCTTTATTTCCCTGCAGCACAATCCTATTAACTTTTCTCCTACTGGGAGAAACCATTACCATCAATAGAGTTATCTCTTTGATCTATGTTTGATACATTTTTCTGTACAGGATATATATGTAAAATTTATAAAATATTATGCTTTAAAATTTACAAAAATGATAACAAATTAAATGCATTGTACTTCAATGTCCTTTTCTTACTCAACATTGAAATTTAAAAATGTATTTTCTTTGATAAATAAAAACGCTATTTAAATATAGTAAAATAATTTTAACTCATGTCATAAATATTTTGTCCTATCAATAGACATACTTAGTTTTATATTCTAAGATCATTTCTGACATTAACACACATGCATATGTTTCCTGTGTGCATATGAAAATGTCTTCCTAGAAGTAGAATTGCTGGGTAAGTATATTTTAAATGTTTTCCAAATTTGGTAAAAGTGTTTTCCAAAATATATTTTTAAAAATTTCTAGTACTACTAGAAGTATATGCAAGGTCCATTTTCCTCCAATCTCCTTAGAAAATTTCTATGAGAAGTTTAATTTTTGCCTTTCTTGTTGGATTGCGTTAATAACTTACTGTTTTAATCTGCATTTCTTTGATTATTAATCAACTCAAACATATTTTCATATATGCATTGGCCCCAAATAGGCCTTCTTCAATTAAATATTTGTTTTCTCTTTTATTCTTGATTTCTTGACACTATTTACATATTCTAGATCTTCCATTTTCTTTATTTTATGGTTACAAGTATCTTCTACTCTACTATTTGCCTTTTCATTATGTTGATAAAGGTTTGGAAAATTTTTGGTCTTAAATGTATCTGGCTTGGGCTCTTCCACTCAAAGCATTCAGGTTTTAAATTCTTACCCTAGAAACCCTGTAGATTTATGGCTTTAGTCTCCATTTTCTGTATTAGGTTTGACTTTCATTTTGGTCCACATAGGTATTCATTTTGCTTTTAAATGTTACTGTATTTATTTTTATATCTTTTAAATACACTCTATCATTGTTAAATATTGAGGTGTACTTTGTAATACCTTGTATGTTTGCCTGTAACAGAATTCTGATGAAGACATGACTGAAGTTTTGAAGCAATAAAATCATTCATTCAAAATGTTGAATATATACTCTGTTTTCTAAGGGAGAAAATACATATTACTTTTGTTCTAGGTAGACTTGTTCCCCAATTTTTTTTCAGAAACAAACCATATTTCAAACATTTGTTCTCGAGAAATCCTTAATACAGTGAAGCAATTCAATTCTTAGATTAAATTATATGAAAATGGCCTTATTTGACCATTGTATTAGTCAAGGTTCTCCAGAGAAACAGAACCAATAGTAAATACACACACACACACACACACACACAAACATACACACACATACACACACACACAGAGTTGATCCTCAGTATCCTCAGAGAATCGGTTCCAGGACCTACCCATGGCTACAAAAACCCTGGGATTCTCAAGTCTCATAGTCAGCCCTCCATATCTGTAGATTCAACCAACCACTATGGATCACTTACTAAATTTGCAAACCTACAGATATGGAGGGCTGACTGTATAGTTATTGAAAAAATCCACATGTAAGTAGGCCTGTACAGTTCAAACTGGTAATGTTCAAGAATTAACTATGTATAATAATATAATATATATACTTTTTTATATATAAAAAGACATTTGTTGTAAGGAATTGGCTCATGTGATTATGAAGGCTGAGATGTCTCAATATATGCTGTTTGCAAGCTGGAGACCCTGGAAAGCTGATGGTATAATTCCAACCTAAGTCCAAAGGCCTGAGAACAAAGGTAGCACATGGTGTAAGGGCAAGAGAAGACCAGTCTTCCAGCTCAAGCAGGAAGGCAGGAAACAAAAGGGCTGAATTCTCCCTTCCTTCACTTCTTTATTCTGTTCAGGCCCTTAACGGATTGGATGATACGCAGCACATGGGGAAAAGCAATCTACTTTATTGAGTCCACTGATTCAAATGCTAATCTCATCTGGAAACACCTTCACCCACATACCCAGAAATAATGTTTAATCTATGTATCACTTGGCCCAGTCAAGTTGACCCATAAAATTAACCATCATGCTTACATAAAAGAAAAAAGAAAAAAGTCAGTATCAATTTCATATGATTTGACCTAGTAAATGTGGATGCTTCAGATCATGTGGTTAAACATCCTATTTTGGAAATAAACTATACCACTATTTTGATTTAGAGAGTACTTTAACTAAAATGTATTGCTTTATTTTTAATTTTCCACCATTATAATATCTGTGAATGCATGTATATGAGTGTCTGGAGTTTGTGCATTTGGATCAGGAAGGATGTGAAGACTTAATCTTTATTTTGTTATTTACTAGAGGAAAGTCAGTGATATAACAAATATGGCGTTATTTGAAATGGAATCATCCCAAATCCCAGGCACATGTTATTTTATTTTTGAATAGTTAGCCATATGTCAGGCTCATTGGAGGCAGAACACACTATTGGAGATAGGGGAAGGAATTCTCTACTGAAGGAAATAAATTCATTATATCATTCATTCTGAGAGGGTTTAATTGTTGGGCAAGAATTGTGATAGGGCTTAGAGGATGAAGGGTATGTAAGGAGCCATTTATTCTTGGAAATTTCTGATGATGCAGATAGTAAGAACTGACCTAAAGAAGTTATTCATGTGGTCTTAGCTGTTACCAAACTTTCACAAAAAATGTCATTGTTACTTACACTTGGGCTTAGCTTACTGTAGGAAATTAGCTAAATTATGAAGAGACTCTTCCATATTTTACAACAGCACATGTAAGAAAAATTTGTAAATGTCTTTGGGAATTAAAAGGGTGGCTATTTCTAATGACTAGTCAAATGGACCTAACTAATTTGATTACAAATTTGATTACAAGATGATGAGTTCTGAAACAAATGTGACAAAATATTATTTGCTAATTCAAAGTGGTAGTTAGAAGGGTATTTGTGGTCTTGCTCTCTGTATTTTTTCATATGTATGAAAAACTTCATTACTAAAAAGAAGTGTAAGCTTGTTTTACAGTACATATCACTTTGTACTAAAATTATTTACACGGCTTCACATCTGTGACTTCCAATATTTAGCAGAAATAATGACTTTTTCATCTTTGTATTCACATCTTTAATAAAATATGAAATCATGAATAATGACTGCATAAATAAGTAAATGATCAAATTAATGAACAAGATAAATAAATGCAGAGCAGAACGTGTATGACACATTTGTTGAACTATGAGTAGATACATTCATACAAATGAAGTGTTGGTTTAGAGATATAGGAAAAGTATAAATAAGTAGAAACAAGTCTAAATAAGGAGTGTCCTGACTGAGACATGTAGACTTCATCATGAGAAAATAACTGTGAGTGCCAGATTTTTTTTTTTAGATCTAGGATGTGGATGAATTATGTGCAAAATAATGACATATGTGTGGCAGTGATGTTTAAGATGAAGGTGAATTGTACAGGAAAGAACGTTTTCGTTCCAAGGGATGCAATGAAAAACAATTGGAACAATCAACATATGGGGAGCTGAAAGTCTAGACTAGTTATATACGTAGGAAGAAATGAAAGAAATATATATATATATAAATACTTCACAAATATTAAACAAAATGACACCACGAAGTTGGTACTATAATTGCCTTTATTTTAAAGAGGAAGAAACTGAAGCACAGAGAATTTAAATAATTTACTCAGGGTTTTGTAGCCAGGCCTTCTGGCCCTAGAGTCAAGGTCTTTCTTCAGGGATTAAGTAGCATATTATACTTGGTTAAAGAGCAAACTGGTAAAGTAAAACATCACCTTATTGAAAATCACTAAATTGCTATACAAAGAGATGAGTTGGAAACTATCAAATATAATTTAAAGAACAGAGGATAGATCCATAAAACCCAACATGTGACTAAGAGACATTAAAAAATCAGTGAATAAATAAGATGATAGAAGGATACTGTTTGTAGAAATAATGATTGAAAGTTTCCTAGAACTAGTAAAAGGCATGAGTCATAGGTTAAAATCTCAATAAATGGCAAGTAGGATTGAAATAAAATTTACAAATATCTCTACACCTAGATGTATCATAGTGTTTTAGAAAACTATGGGTAAAAGAAAAACATCTAAATGAAGAAAAAAATCAGATCTGTGGAAAAAATAATAGTGAAATTGACATTGGATTTAGCAGCAGCACCAACAATGTCGAAGAAAGAAGAGGGATATCTTAACTATTATGCTTTTAGAAAGTAGCTTTGAGTTTACAATTTTCTACTTGGCCCAAGTATCATTACTGAGAGAAAATGGAAAACATCTGTCACAATGGTAAACAGAAAAGATGTGGAATTTCCCTTGCCATTCGAAACTTGGTGCTGTTAAAATATATATGTATGAAATATGAAAAGAAAGCTCAACAGTTAGGAGATGTTGAAGATATGCTATGCATGGAATAACCAGCAGCTACCACACCCCTTATGTCCTAGAGTGGAATGTCTGCATTAGAAGGAATTGAGCTTGCTGTGTTTGGGCAAGGCAAGTGGGTGTATAACTGGGCTTCCTGTGCAAAGCCAGGAACAGAACAAGAACAACTATGGCCAGAACAGTTGTAGTTAAGGTAGTGCATGAGTTTTACTCCTTTTCTTTTAATCACTCACTTATTTTAAAAGTTATCACTTATGTATCACAACATAATTGACATTGTCATAATTACTAGAAAAAAAATCCTAAGACAAATCCACTACCACTTAAGGAAGTTAAGTTTAATGGGAAGAATGACATGTAAAGGAGTAATTTTAAGACATTGTTCAATAAATATTTATCCCTGCCAGAAAAGTGGAAACATGGAGCATGATTTCTATTTAGAGCCCTAGCAACCTCAGTTGGGAGTGTATACCTGGGGTTGGGCACAGTGTGGAGCTGGCTAACTCAGAAGTCTGTCCAAGTGTGAAATGGGACTAGGAAAAAACTCTCTATCTGTGAGACCATAGAAAGAGGGAATATCCAAATATAAGAAAGTAAATTGGCATATGGAGATATTTGGAGATAAGATTTAAAGCATAGCCTAAGAAGAATAGCCTGAAGAGATACCTTGAGTCTAAAAGCATATTTATGTTTTTGTTTTGTTTTGGTTTGAATTCTTTGTGTGAAACTCTGAAGTGATTTTTTTTTAAATGTCTATTAAATAATCAGTGAAAATAAAACCTACACTGAGTAGGATGTCTGCCATGATGTTCATGACAGGCATCAAAGAGGAAATAAGATACAAACTGTTCTGAGTTTACCAGTAAGGCAGCAGAAGAAAGAACATGCTAACACTTGGAGGCATGATATTGCAGCATGTTTGTGGCAGTGCAAAATGGTGATAAAGCTGAAGCTTAGCCTATGGAAATATATGTGATTTGGGAGAAATAAATAGCAAATTTGGGGTCTGAGGAAACCATGAAACATCTAAGGGAGGTATAATTCATAGATGGTTGAAATGTAAGTCTGAAACTCAGAAAGTAGGCTTTCCCATTGGGAAGGCATTAGTATATAAGGAGCTCACAAGTGAATTAAATAAGGTCACTCAGGGAGAAAAAAATATATTTATATACAGAGAAAGAGAGAGAGAAAAGAAAATAGTATTTGGTTCCAATTGAGCACTAGATATGTGTCAGTGATATCTCACAACAATACTATGATGTAAGTATTAATGAAATAATTTAATACATGAGGAAACTGAGGATCAAAGAAGTTATGCTTTTCCTAAGACCACATATACTGTCTGAAAAATTAGATTGAAATCAACACTTCATGGCTTGAATACTATTACTGGTCTCCAACTACACGATGATAATTATAGGACTTTTGGAATTCAAAATATGAAAGTAAAGTCGGAGGAAGAGAGGCCTAAGAAACAACCATTAGAGATGTTTCTCTACAGCCCCATTAGCACATTGACATTCCAATTCCCCTTTTCCCGTATTTGTTATCCTCATTCTACCAAAACTAGCTTAGACTTCATTATCCACCATTTCAATAATCTTCCAAATACCCTGAACTTCTTTGCTTTTCTCATTTTTATTAAAACCACCTGTTAAAACTGCCACCTTGCATGAATGTACCTATCCTTCTTCAACATAACTGCATCAAAGTTGAAATTTTGAAATCTCTCTATAAAGTCATGCCCAGCATCGTAACTTGGGTTCTCTCAACACTCATTGCTGAAAAATCCTACTAGTTGTTTTTTGTTTGTTTTTTTTGCGGTATGCGGGCCTCTCACTGTTGTGGCCTCTCCCGTTGCAGAGCACAGGCTCCAGATGCGCAGGCTCAGGGGTCATGGCTCATGGGCCCAGCTGCTCTGCAGCATGTGGGATCCTCCAGGACCGTGGCACAAACCCATGTCCCCTGCATAGGCAGGCGGACTCTCAACCACTGCGCCACCAGGGAAGCCCTACTAGTTTTCTTCAGTCACATATTTCACCTTTTCTTCTGGATAATTATGATTACCATTTGTACACACACACACACACACACATGCTTACTTTTAGAAAACAAGCCTGTCTACTACCTCAAGAAAAACAGAAACCATCAGAGGGTATCTCTGTCAGTGTCACATTACCATGTGCATAAAGAAATGACACATAACCATCTTCTCCTTTACATGGTTATATCAGAAATGATACCTTTCTCTAGGCCCACTCTTTACATTTTCAGAACACAGGGACAGACAAGTCAAAATCAAACTAGAAAGTTGTTAAATAAAATATGTTCTCTCCTTCTTCCTTTGAAAATATAACTTTATATTTACAACCAGAAAATAATATTTGAATTTAGATTTCTTGCACTCCTCACAATCCCTTCTAAGAACTTAGCGACACAAAGAGTTTCCCTAACACCCTAAGTTGCTCTTAAAGTTGGCCCACCTTCTTTCTCTTCTCACACCCTTTCCCTTACCAAATTTCATCAGTTTCTTTTCTGAAGATCATGTATGTGCAAAAACATCTTTACATCTAAGATTATTTTATATCCTTTGGCTATACCTTGTGTCTCGGGCTGTACATGCTGGGGCACACTGGCAGTGCTGTTTCTTACAGGGAGGAAGAATGTGAAGAAGAAACCCAAGCAGCCTTGGATGTAGGCTTTCATCCAAGTTTGCAGGCTATTGCAGGATCTTGGGTATTAGAAGAGCTGAGCATGTGCTCCAGATGGATATGTCTCCTTGGTCCCAAGGACTCCTCACTCTGCTCTGTCAAGCATGGTCAAAGGAGGGCCGTAGGGAGGCTTTCTAAACATAAATTCCAAAAAATGTGGGTGGGGAGTCTCCTACTTGGATCCAATTTAAGTTTGCCAGAAAAATGCAGCATGTCTAGTTAAATTTGAATTTCATGTTAGTGACAAAATTTTAGTAAAAGTATGACCCAAATATTATATTTGGACATACTTATAGTAAAAATTTAATTGTTTATCTGAAATTCAATTTAATTGGAAATCATGTACTTTTACTTGTTAAATCTGGAACCCTAGTCTAAGGGCCAAAATGTATTCATCCATCTAATGCTCATATTTTATCTTAGGCCATTTATTACAATATATATTATTTTCTAGGAAACCATACTTTATTGATTATTGTTCTCCTTTATCTTCACCCTTATACTCTACAAAAGCTTTCGTATCATTTAAAAATTCCCCTAAGAACCCACAATTTCTATTATTTAAAATATTTTTTAAAACACAATTTGAAAGTTTTCAAATTCCACTGTCTTTTAAACATTATCATCTTAACTCATTTTCTCCATTACTGCCAAGTTTTCAAGAGGTATTTATGCTGTTTACATTGCTCTTACCAACTCATTCCATTCTGTTACCATCTTTCATCATTCCACAGCGTTTTCCATGTTTTGTCAAAGCCTAACTCCGATGGATGTATTTCAACCTTCTGATTTCTCAGTCCACCATATCTTTCCTCTTTAAACATATTTTCTGTGGTTTCCATGACACCGCACATCTCAGGTATTATTCTTACTTTACTGGCCTCTGCTCAGTCTTTATCAGCTCATCATTATTTACCTGGTGTTTACATGTTTGAGTTCTTGAAGATGTCCCAAATTTCTTCTCTTACCACTTTTCACAGTTTGTCTAGAGAAAAATGTTTGTATATATAGAGATTTCCAAAAAGAATATATCCAACCCAAGTTGTCCTTCAAGCTTGAGACAAGTTTATTACATTGGTTTCTTGACATCTGTACTTGGATATATCAAAAACAACTATTTTAAAACATCAGAACTCCAATCTTCCAGCCCTGATCTTTTATTCATTTTTTGATCTTTCAGAGAATTGAATAAACCACCCCACTAACACACTCACAACAAAAGTGGGAATCACTGATACCTAGTGGAGAGTTGATTAATGGGCTCAAAATTAAGTGCATGAAGATTTGAAAAGCAAAATTTTGAAATGATGTGCTTTCACCTAGTTTTCCTGACAATTTTAACCATTACCAATTCTAGTTTCTTTTTTATGTGACTGATAATCCTGTCCCCTTCTCACTTTTTTTCCAACCCTAAAACTATTCAATAAATATCATTTTTTTAAATCTACTAAATGCATAGAGTCAATCTAGGATCACTGGTTATAAGAAACTGGTATTAGTTACTTATAAATATTAGTTTGTTTATAAGTAACAAATGTCCTCAAGACTACCATAATTATTAAGGAGAATTTGAGAGAATTTTACTGAGATCTAAAGTGTTAATATGATTCTGAAATATTTCCCAGGAGACAAAAACAATAAACAGTAAAGCTACCAGGAGTCAAGGCTCATGTATTTCCTTGATATTTGTCACTCCACATGGTCCCTTTTTTTGGTGGGTGGGGGCACATATTAAAAAATGGCTGCTTGGCATTATGTTGCCTTTATGTTCATTTGCTCAGCAGGGTCTGAATGCAGTCACTATATGGTCTTTCTGTAGAAAAGAGAATCTCAATATTCTGGCTTGAGACAAGTGAACACCTATAGTTATATCAGCAATGGCCAGAAGGTGGAATCAAGGGCTTCCTTGAGAAGAGTTTTTAGAGCAGACTAAAACGGCATAATCTTGTTCTCTACGAAGGAGATATGGGAGTAGGAAGGAAATGATAAGTAAAGGAAATGATTACTATCTCTCATAGACTAGGTGGAAACATATTTTAAGTACTGTGATTTGGATTCCTTATCAGAACCTAAAGGCACATCAGAAGGAAAGCCATTGACACTATTCCTCAACAAATTTATTTTAGATAATTTCTACCATGTATAATCTATAATGATTCTTACTATAGAGAAGAAAGACAATTATACAAACTAAAGATGGTTCTGTAGAATCTATTTTATTTTCAATCTATAATTCCACTATCTGCTGATGAACCTTCATGGAGAGTGATTAGTAAACAAAATGTGTCTGGTATAATATAGACTGTATCATATTTGTTAATGACCAAATTATGCTATATATTTCTATAAAGTGTTAATCCAAAACAGACTAATTTAATTTTTGAATCTTTACTTACACTTTAGATTAACTAACTACAGAAGTCAATATAAACGTACAAACTGTGGAGACAAAACCTAAAATTATTCCAAATTTAAAATAAGATAATTATAAATTTGAAAGATATCACTATGTTATTCAGGGAAAAAAAATCATTGCTTGTGAAATAATTCATTTTCCCCATAAAGCAGTACACTGCACAAACTAAAATTTCTTAATAAAATACTACCCAGGTAAAATTATATGTATGCACGTTATTTCTGTGAATGGTATATGTGCCTCTGTGCATGTGTGTGTGTGTGTTTGTTCATCTTGGACAAAGACAATTCTGGAGAATTAAATAGCTATGGTGTTCTCTCTTTTATCTATAAGCAATGCATCATTTGCACATAAATGACCCAAATGATTCTTACTAATAAGGCCAGAATTATTTATGTTTTAGAAAGGTAATCAGTATAATATGTATTCAGTTGTGTTTATTATGAATAATGTGTAGTTCATCATCTTTAACCATATTAATTTTGCATCTTTTTTCAGGTACTTTAAATAATTATGTGAGTTCTGAGAAAAAAACCACATTCACTTAAACTGAATGATATTTGAATATATATTTTACTTCAGTATGTGAAAAGGAAATCTGTGAAATGACCAAGTAGAAGTTACTGATCATTAACAGTATATGGAAACTAAAACCAGACTTAACAACTTACAATTTGAAATGAAAAGCTCTTCTCTTTAATAATAATTATAATAAATAATAATTATAACCATAATGAAGATAATGATACCTGATTTTATAGAACATTAATATGTATCTTATATGTATTCATTCGTTTAACCTTTGTAACTATCTTACCACTTCCATTTTATAGAAATAGAAACTGAGAAACAAAAGCATTAAGTGATGTGTCAAAGAAAATAATTGGTGAAATGAAGATTCTAATCTAGGCAATCTGTACCCAAGTTTTTATTATTTTCAGAAAAACAAAAAAGGATCTTTCACATATTTAAGCTGGGGAATATAAGCTGTTTTATTTATCAGTTCATCTCTAAGCATCACTGAGAATTCATTATTTTGTGTCACTCCTTTGAAACAGCGAGTGAATCACAGAAATATCAATGAATATACCCCGTGATTCTGAAGCCCATTCCACACAAGTCACTGAGTTTGCAAATCCTGCAACTTCCATCCTTTCATTTTGTAATTGTCCTGGAGGTCCAGTCAGTCTCCTTGGGTACCGTTATTGCTCTCCTGCTGTTGCTTTCTCTGTTGTTCAGGATCCAAAGCTGCTGCTGCTGCTGCTGCTCTATTACCTTTGCAACATCTTTATCTGTTCTTATAATTGCTGATTGTATTGTAGAAGTTCTCAGACTCCCTCTCATTCTTCTCACCCTCAGTTCCCCAGCTCTTAGTTCTGTGTTCATGAGAGAGGAGTTTCTATCCAGAAATGTAATACTCAATTCGTGTGTCTCACCTCAAAGCCATATCACTCCATTAGTTTTCGATCAATCTTGTAAACACTTATTGTTCTTTCTACCACAACCTTTTACAAAATTGTAAAAATTCTCTTCATAGATATTCTGGCAACATTTGCTTAAAACCACCAATGCTGTATAAAAAACCACTTCTGCATGTTAGAATTAACCAATTTTCCAGGCTATTCAACTTTCTGAAGCTTCTAGTGGCCACCCATAATACTTCCTTAAAGATCTGTGCCTACCTCTATCCTTTATTCTTTTGGAGTTTTAACTCTTAGATCTTCTCAGTATTGCAGACTTTATTTCTCATTCTTCCTAGAAGACCAGCGTGTTCTTTTGTAAATCACATGGCAGAAGAAAGAAATTAACATGTATTGAGTTCTTGTACTTGCTAAGCACTGTGTGCTTATTTTTAAGTGCCCATTACTTCTCAGGTGCTTTACATACATATATGTCATTTCATTCTCACAGTAATACTGTAAGAAAGGTATTATCACACCAGTTTACAGAGAGGCCTTGAAAATTAAATAACATACTCATTCTTAACTGCACTTAGATAGGAGCACAAACCATTTTTGCCTGACTCCAAAGAATGCATGCCTTCTTTTATTTCCTACTCACTATAAATATATAGAGACTTGCACACTTACATAGAGCTATAGTTTTCATTCCATGCAGAAAATTCCCAGTAGAAATGACGAGGGCAATATATTCAGGCACAGGTGTTAGCACTATCCACAGTTCAGTAGCAGATGGGAATGCATTCCAGATGCTCACCAAAAGAATAGTTTGACTCAGCTTTCTTGATCTGTGCTAAGAGTGAATTGCAAAATCAGTTCTTATGTCCAATGAAAAGAAACACATGAGGCACAATCGTTGTTGAAACATCGTAATATAAAGTGACATGAATTATTTCTTGGCATAAATAGCAAGGCCATAATTCATAATATGAAACCAAAGAGGTGAAAACCTTCCAAGGAATATACTACTACCTCCTGTAAATATTTTCTTTTTTATTTAATAACTTGTATAGTGTTCTTATGGAAAATAATTGCAAAATGTTTATTAATTACTAAATAATTTGTTCTTTAGAGAATTACCTTAAAAACTTAACTATGTTAAATTGCAACTTATGATGTGAGTAAAATTTAAATAAGTGCAGGTTTTTTATCCATTAAACATTAGGGCCATGAGGATTCTCAGAAGAGAAAGTTTCATTTAGGTGTAAAGAATTATGCAGAGTACTGAAGTTGCTGCCAAATAGCCAATACATAAAATATGAACTATTGACACAAGATGGTAAACTAACTTTTTGTTGTTTTTATTAAAAAGCAAGATGGTATTTCTAACATAAATGTAAGTATATTGAGGCTGTAGTAATGCATTCCAAAGAGAATAATAATAATGCTATTGCAGCTGAATTAGATCTTAGCTGGACTGAAACAAATCATTTTTCTTGCCTCAGATAAAAGTCAGCAGGCCACTTTTATTAACAGATCTATGATTTCATAGTATTTCATTTCAATGAAATGATGTGAAATCACCAGATCTGAATATGCAAAGACAAGTAGGATTTTATGGAACTATTTTACTAAGGATGCTTCTTTGCTTTTGTTTCAAAAGAAAGCCTATGAATAATATGAGCTTTATGTAATTTGAAAATGTAATAATTATATCCCATTTAAATTTATACTTCTATTTATATTTTATATTATATTACTTCTAATGAAAATTAGCCTTTTTCCCTTGAAAAACTCTTTTTTAATTTAAAAGTTATCTTATAGAGTGTGAAATGAACAAATACATGCATGTGAGACAATTGGACATACACATGACATTTACATTTCTATAATAATAGTCATGATTCCTAAGAAGCAAATATCATGTATACTTAGATGAAACACTTCAAAGCTCTTAGTTGGGAAATTTCAAATTCAAATACTATGTAAATAAGTTAAAAGCACACAATGACAATTAGATTTCACAATATTGACACACAATTGTTATATCTTCTATAAGAATAAAGAAATAATTATTGCTGAAATTTAGCCATCCTCCATAACAAAAATAGTCAGATATAGTCTCATGAGTATTACACACGTATTCATGCATTTCTGGTTACCAACTCTGTATTCCCACTTTATTCCAAATTCAAAATCTATGAGAGTATTAGAGAAGAAAGTAAGTTCACATTTTCAGTGGAGGAATAAAATGAGAAATCTTCCTCCACAATTGTGGTTTCCACAGTTTAACAAAAGACAGCAATGCTCTTTTTTGTAAATAAATTCAATTGTAGAATGCTAATATATAAGAAGAAACAATAAAAGTTATGTCCTGCCTGATTCCTTCTTTGCATACCGTCATCTCTTAGAAACCTGAAGTTCTACATAGTGAGTTGAAAACCACTGTTCCAAAAAGTGCTTGCTTTTTTGCTTGTTGTAGTAGAAATTAACTGAGTTATTTTCTGCTTATTCTGAAAACTAAAATGCTCTAAAAATACGTACCGTGTTGTCATAATTAGTCAGGGGAGGTTTATATTTGATTTTTCTAAAAACGTTATTTCAATTTCCCAAAAAGTTTCCATCTTGCTCATGTCTATCTTCCTTTAAAATTTTTTTCTTTTATTTTCTTTGCAATAACTTAACTCATATAGAAATAAATTAAAAAGAAATACCTTTGTACCATGACATTAGTCTGAAGTCTAGTGATATTTCAAGGCAGTTTTTTTTTTTTTCATTTGAATCATGTTATTCTGAAAAACTCATGGGAATTTGAGAGATTCTAACATGGGATTGCTTCACCCACAGTCTTCCCTATCTGCACTGATGGCAGATGTATCCTTCCATTACTCAGGTCGAAAATGGGGCGTAATTCTTGACCACTCTTTCTCTCTCACCTCATACCTATTGCATAAGGAAGTTACTTTATCTGTACTATGTCAAGAAACCAACCACTTCTAATCATCTCTGTTAGTACCTCCTTTTACCAACCTACTGTCATCTTTAGTATCAATTGATACATTGTTCCTCTATGATCTATTCTCAGTAAAACAACCATAGTCAAAGATTTATGACTGCTCATAGATCTCATCTTCCTGAGAATAAAAGGCAAAGTCCTTACAATGCCTGTATTAATCAGGGTTCTCCAGAGAAACAGAACCAACAGATTTTACACACACACACACACACACACACACACACACATATACATATATACATATATACATAGTTTACATCTATATCTTAAGGAATTGGCTTTTGTGATTATGGAGGCTGAGAAGTTCCATAATCTGCCATCTAAAGCTGGAGAACCAGGAAAGGTGGTGGCATAGTTCCAGTCCACATTTGAAGCCTGAGAACCAGAGAGTCACTGATGTAATTTCACAGTCTGAAGGCAGAAGAATGATCATCATTCAAATAGCCTAGCAGAGAGAATGTATTTTCTCTTCCTGTGCTTTTATTTCTATTCAGACCCTCAATAAATTAGATGGTGCCCACCCACATTGGGGAGGGCAATCTGCTTTACGCACTTTACTGATTCAAATGCTGATCTCATCTGGAAATACCTTCACAGATATACTCAGAAATAACGTGAACAAAATATCTGGGCACCACATGACCTAGTCAAATTGATGCATAAAATTAACCATCACGATGCCTTACCAGGTTCTTTGCAGACTGGCTGCCATTACCTGAATATCTCATCTCTTGACGTCCTGCTGCTCCAGCTGCACTGGTTTGTTATACTTTAAACACAGAAGATATTCTCTGACTTTAGGATTTTGCATTGGCTATTTCCTTTTATAGAACATTTCTTTCTCATATATCCGCATTGCTAATTCCTTTGCCTATATCAAGTCTGCTCAAAGATACATTACTACTGAGAGTGCTTTGACCACCCCATTTAAAATTACAACTTTCCCCTCTGCCTTGGACCAACTTGAACTCCCAATTCCCCTTTCCCTTCTCTACCTTTTTTTAAACATAACTGTATCAACAGCTAACATACACTATAATTTCCTTATTTTTACTTATTTTGTCTCCTTTCAATAAGAAGTACACTTAAAGGAGAAGAATATTTGTCTAATATGTTTGCTGACGGTACTAAGAACCAAAAAACGAAAAAGGAAACTGGTACATTGTAACTTTTTTTTTTTAACATCTTTATTGGGGTATAATTGCTTTACAATGGTGTGTTAGTTTCTGCGTTATAACAAAGTTAATCAGTTATACATATACATATGTTCCCATATCTCTTACCTCTTGCGTCGCCCTCCCTCCCACCCTCCCTATCCCATCCCTCTAGGTGTTCACAAAGCACCGAGCCGATATCCCTATGCCATGCGGCTGCTTCCCTTAGCTATCTACCTTATGTTTGTTAGTGTGTATATGTCCATGACTCTCTCTCGCCCTGTCACAGCTCACCCTTCCCCCTCCCCATATCCTCAAGTCCATTCTCCAGTAGGTCTGTGTCTTTATTCCTGTCTTACCCCTAGGTTCTTCATGACATTTTTTTTTCTTCTTAAATTCCATATATATGTGTTAGCATATGGTATTTGTCTTTTTCTTTCTGACTTACTTCACTCTGTATGACAGACTCTAAGTCTATCCACCTCATTACAAATAGCTCAATTTCGTTTCTTTTTATGGCTGAGTAATTTTCCATTGTATATATGTGCCACATCTTCTTTATCCATTCATCCCATGATGGGCACTTAGGTTGTTTCCATGTCCTGGCTATTGTAAATAGAGCTGCAATGAACATTTTGGTACATGACTCTTTTTGAATTTTGGTTTTCTCAGGGTATATGCCCAGTAGTGGGATTGCTGGGTCATATGGTAGTTCTATTTGTAGTTTTTTAAGGAACCTCCATACTGTTCTCCATAGTGGCTGAACCAATTCACATTCCCACCAGCAGTGCAAGAGTGTTCCCTTTTCTCCACACCCTCTCCAGCATTTATTGTTTCTAGATTTTTTGATGATGGCCAATCTGACTGGTGTGAGATGATATCTCATTGTAGTTTTGATTTGCATTTCTCTAATGATTAATGATGTTGAGCATTCTTTCATGTGTTTGTTGGCAGTCTGTATATCTTCTTTGGAGAAATGTCTATTTAGGTCTTCTGCCCATTTTTGGATTGGGTTGTTTTCTTGTTATTGAGCTGCATGAGCTGCTTGTAATCTTGGAGATTAATCCTTTGTCAGTTGCTTCATTTGCAAATATTTTCTCCAATTCTGAGGGTTGTCTTTTGGTCTTGTTTATGGTTTCCTTTGCTGTGCAAAAGCTTTGAAGTTTCATTAGGTCCCATTTGTTTATTTTTGTTTTTATTTTCATTTCTTTAGGAGGTGGGTCAAAAAGGATCTTACTCTGATTTATGTCATAGACTGTTCTGCCTATCTTTTCCTCTAAGAGTTTGATAGTGTCTGGCCTTACATTTAGGTCTTTAATCCATTTTGAGTTTATTTTTCTGTATGGTGTTAGGGAGTATTCTAATTTCATTCTTTTACATGTAGCTGTCCAGTTTTCCCAGCACCACTTTTTGAAGAGGCTGTCTTTTCTCCATTGTATATTCTTGCCTCCTTTATCAAAAGTAAGGTGACCATATGTGCATGGGTTTATCTCTGGGCTTTCTATCCTGTTCCATTGATCTATCTTTCTGTTTTTGTGCCAGTACCATACTCTCTTGATTACTGTAGCTTTGTAGTATAGTCTGAAGTCAGGGAGCCTGATTCCTCCAGCTCCTTTTTTCGTTCTCAAGATTGCTTTGGCTATTCGGGGTCTTTTGTGTTTCCATACAAATTGCAAAATTTTTTGTTCTAGTTCTGTGAAAAATGCCAGTGGTAGTTTGATAGGGATTGCATTGAATCTATAGATTGCTTGGGTAGTAGAGTCATTTTCACAATCTTGATTCTTCCAATCCAAGAACATGGTATATCTCTCCATCTATTTGTATCATCTTTAATTTCTTTCATGTGTGTCTTATAATTTTCTGCATACAGGTCTTTTGTCTCCTTACGTAGGTTTATTCCTAGATATTTTATTTGTTTTGTTGCAATGGTAAATGGAAGTGTTTTCTTGATTTCACTTTCAGATGTTTCATTATTAGTTTATAGGAATGCCAGAGATTTCTGTGCATTAATTTTGTATCCTGCCACTTTACCAAATTCATTGATTAGCTCTAGTAGTTTTCTGGTAGCATATTTGGGATTCTCTAGGAATAGTATCATGTCATCTGCAAACAGTGACAGCTTTACTTCTTCTTTTGCTATTTGGATTCCTTTTATTTCCTTTTCTTCTCTGATTGCTGTGGCTAAAACTTCCAAAACTATGTTGGATAAGAGTGGTGAGAGTGGGCAACCTTGTCTTGTTCCTGAGCTTAGTGGAAATGCTTTCAGTTTTTCACCATTGAGGATGATGTTGGCTGTGGGTTTGTCATATATGGCCTTTATTATGTTGAGGAAAGTTCCCTCTATGCCTGCTTTCTGCAGGGTTTTTATCATAAATGGGAGTTGAATTTTGTCAAAAGCTTTCTCTGCATCTATTGAGATGATCATATTGGTTTTCTCCTTCAATTTGTTAATATGGTTTATCACATTGATAGATTTGCGTATATTGAAGAATCCTTGCATTCCTCGAATAAACCCCACTTGATCATGGTGTATGATCTGTTTAATGTGCTGTTGGATTCTGTTTGCTAGTATTTTGTTGAGGATTTTTGCATCTATGTTCATCAGTGATATTGTCCTGTAGTTTTCTTTGTGACATCCTTGTCTGTTTTTGGTATCAAGGTGATGGTGGCCTCGTAGAAGGAATTTGGGAGTGTTCCTCCCTCTGCTATACTTTAGAAGAGTTTGAGAAGGATAGGTGTTAGCTCTTCTCTAAATGTTTGATAGAATTCGCCTGTGAAGCCATCTGGTCCTGGGCTTTTGTTTGTTGGAAGATTTTTAATCACAGTTTCAATTTCAGTGCTTGTGATTGGTCTGTTCATATTTTCTATTTTTTACTGATTCAGTGTTGGCAGGTTGTGCATTTCTAAGTATTTGTCCATTTCTTCCAGATTGTCCATTTTATTCGCATAGAGTTGCTTGTAGTAATCTCTCATGATCTTTTGTATTTCTTCGGTGTCAGTTGTTAATTCTCCTTTTTCATTTCTAATTCTATTGATTTGAGTCTTCTCCCTTTTTTTCTTGATGAGTCTGGCTAGTGGTTTATCTATTTTGTTTATCTTCTCAAAGAACCCGCTTTTAGTTTTATTGATCTTTGCTATTGTTTCCTTCATTTCTTTTTCATTTATTTCTGATCTAATTTTTATGATTTCTTTCCTTCTGCTAGCTTTGGGGTTTTTTTGTTCTTCTTTCTCTAATTGCTTGAGGTGCAAGGTTATGTTGTTTATTTGAGATGTTTCCTGCTTCTTAAGGTGGGCTTGTATTGCTATAAACTTCCCCTTAGAACGGCTTTTGCTGCATCCCATAGGTTTTGGGTCGTTGTGTCTCCATTGTCATTTGTTTCTAGGTATTTTTTTATTTCCTCTTTGATTTCTTCAGTGATCACTTCATTATTAAGTAGTGTATTGTTTAGCCTCCATGTGTTTGTATTTTTTACAGATCTTTTCCTGTAGTTGATATCTAGTCTCATGGCGTTGTGGTCGGAAAAGATACTTGAGACAATTTCAATTTTCTTAAATTTACCAAGGCTTGATTTGTGGCCCAAGATATGATCTATCCTGGAGAATGTTCCATGAGCACTTGAGAAAAGTGTGTATTCTGTTGTTTTTGGATGGAGTGTCCTATAAATATCAATTAAGTCCATCTTGTTTAATGTATCAGTTAAAGCTTGTGTTTCCTTATTTATTTTCATTTTGGATGATCTGTCCATTGGTGAAAGTGGGGTGTTAAAGTCCCCTGTTATGAATGTGTTACTGTCTATTTACCCTTTTATGGCTGTTAGTATTTGCCTTATGTATTGAGGTGCTCCTATGTTGGGTGCATAAATATTTACAATTGTTATATCTTCTTCTTGGATTGATCCCTTGATCATTATGTAGTGTTCTTCTTTGTCTCTTCTAATAGTCCTTATTTTAAAGTCTATTTTGTCTGATATGAGAATTGCTACTCCAGCTTTCTTTTGGTTTCCATTTGCATGGAATATCTTTTACCATCCCCTTACTTTCCGTCTCTGTGTGTCTCTAGGTCTGAAGTGGGTCTCTTGTAGACAGCATATATAAGGGTCTTGTTTTTGTATCCATTCAGCTAATCTGTGTCTTTTGGTGGGAGCATTTAGTCCATTTACATTTAAGGTAATTATCGATATGTATGTTCCTATTCCCATTTTCTAAATTGTTTTGGGTTCGTTATGATAGGTCTTTTCCTTCTCTTGTGTTTCTTGTCTAGAGAAGTTCCTTTAGCAGTTGTTGTAAAGCTGGTTTGGTGGTGCTGAACTCTCTTAGCTTTTGCTTTTCTGTAAAGGTTTTAATTTCTCCATCAAATCTGAATGAGATCCTTGCTGGTTAGAGTAGTTTTGGTTGCAGGTTTTTCTCCTTCATCACTTTCAGTATGTCCTGTCACTCCCTTCTGGCTTGTAGGGTTTCTGCTGAGAGATCAGCTGTTAACCTTATGGGGATTCCCTTGTGTGTTATTTGTTGTTTTTCCCTTGCTGCTTTTAATATGCTTTCTTTGTATTTAATTTTTGACAGTTTGATTAATATGTGTCTTGGTGTATTTCTCCTTGTATTTATTCTGTATGGGACTCTCTGTGCATCCTGGACTTGATTAACTATTTCCTTTCCCATATTAGGGAAGTTTTCAACTATAATCCTTCAAATATTTTCTCAGTCCCTTTCTTTTTCTCTTCTTCTTCTGGAACCCCTATAATTCAAACGTTGGTGCATTTAATGTTGTCCCAGAGGTCTCTGAGACTGTCCTCAGTTCTTTTCATTCTTTTTTCTTTATTCTGCTCTGCAGTAGTTATTTCCACTATTTTATCTTCCAGGTCACTTATCCGTTCTTCTGCCTCATTTATTCTGCTATTGATCCCATCTAGAGTACTTTTAATTTCATTTATTGTGCTGTTCATCGTTGCTTGTTTCATCTTTATTTCTTCTAGGTCCTTGTTAACTGTTTCTTGCATTTTGTCCATTCTATTTCCAGATTTTGGATCATCCTTAGTATCATTATTCTGAATTCTTTTTCAGGTAGACTGCCTATTTCCTCTTCATTTGTTAGGTCTGGTGGGTTTTTATCTTGCTCCTTCATCTGCTGTGTGTTTTTCTGTCTTCTCATTTTGCTTATCTTACTGTGTATGGGGTCTCCTTTTTGCAGGCTGCAGGTTCGTAGTTCCCGCTGTTTTTGATGTCTGTCTCCAGTGGCTAAGGTTGGTTCAGTGGGTTGTGTAGGCTTCCTGGTGGAGGGGACTAGTGCCTGTGTTGTGGTGGATGAGGCTGGATCTTGTCTCTCTAGTGGGCAGGTTCACATCTGGTGGTGTGTTTTGGGGTGTCTGTGGCCTTATTATGATTTTAGGCAGCCTCTCTGCTAATGGGTGGGGTTGTTTTCCTGTTTTGCTAGTTGTTTGGCATAGGTTGTCCAGCACTGTAGCTTGCTGGTCGTTGAGTGAAGTTGGGTGCTGGTGTTAAGATGGAGGTCTCTGGGAGATTTTCGCCATGTGATATTATGTGGAGCTGGGAGGTCTCTTGTTGACCAGTGTCCTGAAGTTGGCTCTCCCACCTCAGAGGCAGAGCCCTGACTCCTGGCTGGAGCACCAAGAGCCTTTCATCCACACGGCTCAGAATAAAAGGGAGAAAATGTAGAGAGAATTAGTAGAAGTATGAAGAAAGAAAGAAAGAAAGGAGGGAAGGAAGGAAGGAAGGAAGGAAGGAAGGGAGAAAGAAGCAAAGAAGGCAAGAAGGAAAGAAAGGAGGGAGGGAGGGAGGGAGGAAGGAAGGAGGGAAGGAAGGAAAAAAGACAGACAGAAAGAAGATACAGTAAAATAACAAAGTGTAATAACGTCATTGAATTAAAAAATAATTATTTAGAAAAAAAAAGGGATGGATAGAACCTTAGGACAAATGTTGGAAGCAAAGCTATACAGACAAAATCTTACACAGAAGCATACACATACACCCTCACAAAAAGAGGTAAAGGGGAAAAAATCATAAATCTTGCTCTCTGAGACCACCTCCTCAATTTGGGATGATTCGTTGTCTAAAGGAGGGAAGGAAGGAAGGAAGGAAGGAAGGAAGGAAGGAAGGAAAGAAAGAAAGAAAGAAAGAAAGAAAGGGAAAGAAAGAAAGAAAGAAAGAAAGGTATAATAAAGTTATTAAAATTAATTATTAAGAAAAAAAATTTTAAAAAAAACCATGGATGGATAGAACCCTAGAACAAATGGTGGAAACAAAACTATACAGACAAGATCTCACACAGAAGTATACACATTCACAAAAAGAGGAAAAGGGGAAAAAATCATAGATCTTGCTCTCGAAGCTCACCTCCTCAATTTGGAATGACTCGTCTATTCATGTATTCCACAGATGCAGGGTACATCAAGTTGATTGTGGAGCTTTAATCCGCTGTTTCTGAGGCTGCTGGGAGAGATTTCCCTTTCTCTTCTTTGTTCTCACAGCTCACAGGGGCTCAGCTTTGGATTTGGCCCCGCCTCTGCGTGTAGGTCGCTGGAGGGCGTCTGTTTTTTGCTCAGACAGGACGGGGTTGAAGGAGCCGCTGATTCGGGGGCTCTGGCGCACTCAGGCCGGGGTGGGGGGGCAGGGAGGGGCACTGCGTGCAGGGCGGGCCTGCGGCGGCAGAGGCCGGCATGACATTGCAGCAGCCTGAGGCCTGCCGTGCGTTCTCCCGGGGAAGTTGTCCCTGGATCCCGGGTACCTGGCAGTGGCGGGCTGCACAGGCTCCGCGGAAGAGGGGTGTGGATAGTGACCTGTGCTCGCACACAGGCCCCTTGGTGGCGGCAGCAGCAGCCTTAGCGTCTCCCGCCCGTCCCTGGGGTCCGCGCTTTTAGCCGTGGCTCGCGCCCGTCTCTGGAGTTCCTTTAAGCAGCGCTCTTAAACCCCTCTCCTCGCGCACCTGGAAACAAAGAGGGAAGCAAAAGTCTCTTGCCTCTTCTGCAGGTGCAGACTTTCTCCCGGACTCCCTCCCCGCTAGCCGTAGTGCACTAACCCCTTCAGGCTATGTTCAAGCCGCCAACCCCGGTCCTCTCCCTGCACTCTGACCGCCATTGTAAGCTTTTAATGAATATTTATTGACAATAGATGAGGGGATGAATAAATCCATTTGTAGGTGAAAAGATTCATTCTCATCTGTCCCTTGAAACTTCTTTCATGTCTTTCTACATTTTAATCAATCACTTTTGAACCAAAGGCAATGTAATATACTGCAGCAATTAATTGTTAATTAGTGCCATAGACTGCCATTTACTTCAGCATCATAACAAGACTGAGAGCATGGCCCAATGTACATTTGCATCCTATACAGCTTCTTCAGGACAATGGAATCTATACATGGTCTACTGCTAGCTGAGTAATAAGGCTAAGCACTGGGAATAATGAACAGATTATAAGGAGTGACTTTTTTCCCCATTATGTAGCAAAAGCTGTTTTAATAACCTTGGCTGTAGATAGCAAAAGAAAATAACAGTCACTAAAAATATATATATATTCATTTATTAATCTTTAAAAGAAATATTGAATAGGTTTAATGTCTTAATATGTCACAAGTGAATATCAAATCTGAATTGGTCTGAGTTGAACTCATTCCAAAAGTCCCTTAGTATTATGACTGTTATTCAAATGACAATTTTTTCCACTGCCTTTATACCATTCAATGTTTATTCTTCATATCATTTCTAAGTTAATTATTAGTACTATTGAGCTAATTGCATAGTGATAAAATCATGTAAGAAAGATTAAATGATCTATCGAAGGACAAATTGCTGTGCTTCAAGAATAAGATAAATTTTAGAAAATATTTACATCTGTGTGACTATAAGTCCTTCTCTTTATCTCAAATCTCTTAATATTGTACATAGCTTTTTAAACCATATAAGTATTTACACTGCTCTTCTCTATTTTTTAAACTGCTTTAACATATAAAAGGTGAACTAAAGTTAAAAGATGAGAAAAAAATTCAGGATTTGAAAAATGGGAAATAGGCTTTGTTTTTTGTGTTTTAGCATTTTTCACATGGCAACATTATTGCCCTACTGTGAGGTTATTTGTCATCAAGTTTGAAAAGGTTACTGCATGACCACTCAAAAGAAGTATGAAACACTTAAACCTCTGCTTGCATTTAGAACCAGAAAACTATTCATTATATTTCATATTCTCCCTCTCCACTTGTCTTCAAACACAATAATCTTGATAGATTCAACATCAGTTATATTCTATGACTATTTCTGGAAAGCAAGAGTAGCAATATCAGGCAATTGCTGCTTAAGGATGAGTTCATCTCTCTTCCTATTACTTTTGCTAGTTTTGTGACTTAGGCATTATTTTTATAGCAGATTTCAGTGTAAAATATTATTGCACGGGTACTACAAGCAAAAAGCTCAACATAGCTGTTTCATTTTGAGTTTTGCTGTGCAATGCACAAGGCAACTCATGGGTCATAATTTCCTATTTCTTGTTAGCTACAGGAATCACTTAGCATGAGCGCCTACAGACTCTGACATTTGCCTTACACACTGGTATGATTTCCTTTTTGTTTAATTTTCCTTCAGATTTGATTGATTGTAAATATTCTGATTCTTCACCCTCACACAACAACCCACCACTATTTTTAGTTGATTTAACTGTGTCAATATCTGACTTCAAATTACCAGCAGTCCTCTTTCAGTACTATTAATAATCCTTAGCCATTCACTGCATGCTTTTCTTTTTACCTGGCCTTTGGGATGGTTCTGAGCTATATTTAATTGATATTTCTCTTCTTTCATGTGCTTTGGTAATAGTCCCAAAGTTTCCTATCACATAAGAATATACACTATTAGGAAGTATTTGCCAAGTTTTAATATTACCAACATTGAACCTCTTAATTGAAACTCTTAAAATTATTAAATAAGAAAACTTTACTAACTTTATTATTTTTACATAAATAAATTTCCTCTGGAAACATATATAATCAATTTGTCAAAATTAATAACCAAAAGGATAATCCTATAATTAACCTTAATTCTATAATTAAACTTAATCCTTATATTTCAATGACAGTAAAGTAGGAAATACGTTGTTATCTTCACTGTAGGGAAACTTATCCTTTTTTAAATCAAATATTTTAAGATAATTTTTACTACAATTTCAACAATTCAATCCCTAAATTAATGAGAATATAAAATTCTAAGGTTGAAAGAGAATTTCTAAAGATGTTACTATAGAAAATATTAATTTAGGAGGAAAAATCATGGTTTCAGTGAGTTAAAAAGATTTGTTCAATGTCATGAATCTAGTTAAGGGCCAGAGATGAAACACGAAATAGTTTATCAAGATTTCAGTTTGGGTATGTTTCTTAAATCATTACCTTAGTCTCCCCTAAAATATTTAAAAATACTGTGTCTTGTTATTAAAATCAACATCAGTGGTTTCAGTCAACCAGTAGATTTATTTATTTATTTATTTAAAAAATCTTATTTAAATCTCATAAAATACTTTCAGTAATGTGCAGGATTCTTAAGTAAACAGCCTAATGTATTTTCACAAACTGAATACACAGATCAAAACAACAGGATCTAGTTAGTATCAGAAGTCCCCTCATGCTTCCTCCAGTCACAATTCCTTCCCACCAACCCCACCAAGAGTAATCCTTATCCTGACTTCTAACTTTATACATTAGTTTTTCCTGTTCTTGTACTTCACATAAATGAAAGTATATGGTTGTGTACCCCTTTATGTTGGCCCCTTTCTGTTTGTAAGATCCATTCGTATGTCCTAATTGCTATATAGTAGTTCATAGTATAAATATATCAAAATTTACTTGCTCATTCAGTTTGTTACACTAATTTTGGGTAGATTATATTTTGGAGATATTATGAATAGTACTACACTAAACAATAATGTGCAGGATTCTTCATAAATATGTATAGGCATTTCTGTTGAGTATCTTTATGGGCTGAATTATTCCCCCCTTCTTCAAAATTCATGTGTTGAAGTTCTAACCTCAGAATGTAACTACTTAGAGATAGGGTCTTTAGAGAGGTGATTAGTTTAAAATTAGGCTATATGGGTGAGTCCTAATCCAATATAACTTGTGTCTTTATAAGAAGAGGCAATTTGGACATAGACACAGACAGAAGGAAAACAAAGTGAAGGCATGGAGAAGACAACCATCTAAAAGCCAAGCTAAGAATCCCAGACAGATTCTTCCTAATGGATCTCAGAAGAAATCACCTCTACCAAAATGTCAACCTTGGACTTCTAGCCTCTATACTGAGAGAAAAAAATAAAATTTTCTGTCATTTAAGCCTAGTCTGTGATACTTTGTTCAGGGAGCCCTAAAAAAGGAATGGCTCAGCAAAGTGTGTGTATATGTATAACTTGAGCACCAAAGATTTCTAAATTACAGATTTATACTTCTTCTAGCCATGTATAAGCATTCCAGGTGCTCCCAAAACTTCTCTAACACTTTGCATTTTCTTTCATTTGTCTATTCTGGTTGGTATGAAGTAGTATCTCATTGTTGCATTTTGCATTCTCATGATTACTAATGTTGAGCACACTGACACATGTTTATCAGCCATTTGGATGTCGTCTTTAATAGGAAGCCTCTCTTCATTACTGTGTACTTATCTCCGTACCTTAAATTTAAGGAACATTGACTCTAGCTTCTTTGCATGTCTAAACTGTAATCTTTTTTTTAAATTTATTTTTGGCTACATTGGGTCTTCTTTGCTGCGTGCGGGCTTTCTTTACTTGCGGCGAGCGGGGGTTACTCTTCATTGTGGTGCACAGTCTTCTCATTGCGGTGGCTACTCTTCAGTAGTTGTGGTGCGTAGTCTCAGTAGATGTGGCTTGCGGGCTCTAGACTGCAGGCTCAGTAGTTGTGGCACACGGGCTTAGCCACTCCACAGTATGTGGGATCTTCCCGGACCAGGGATCAAACCCGTGTCTTCTGCATTGGCAGGCAGATTCTCAACCACTGTGCCACCAGGGAAGTGTCTGTAATCTCTTTATATCCATCCTGTTGTCAGCTGTACAGACTACTCTTTGTCAAAGTCTCCCATGTAGGAAAGTCAAGAAAGTCTTAGTTAATTATGTTTGATTATGTTTTATCTTTAATATCAGCTCTTCACTGTTATATTTTCTCCGTAAACCAGAGTTACTATTAAAAATGCTTGTATTTTTTACTGATTCTACCATTCTTTATACTGTACATATGTATTTCACTGTCATTAAACTATTCATAATTCCTTGCATAAAATGTGTTTCTCCCTAGTGTAGCAGTCCATTAAGCCTTTCTTTGAATGATGGTCACTGATCTTCTCTTTCCAGTTACAGAAGATTTGCAGGATATTTTTTTAAATCCTGCTGTATTCAAACTTTTAAAGAATCTAATAATTATGATCTGAGCTAAGTAAAATAAATAGCTTCAAGGTTAGAGATAGCTGTGGTGTGAAACAAATGTTTTTCTTCAAGAGCTATTGGTTTAAATCTTTGTAAATAAGCAAATTTGAAGATTTTGATATGAATATAATGAGTTAAAAATAATGTGAAAAAGCAAAGATTCATCACTCATCATCTATTCAATAATTTATAATTAGTAGTAGTTCTAATTTACCGAGACCAATTTTTTTTTTCATCTCATTGCAAACATTTAAGAAGGGTACTCTTAAGGGCATCCTTTCAAAATCAGACAGCACACTGTAGACACAAAACACCTGGATAAAGCAAGAGGGGTCTAATTTCAAAGCAGTACATGTATTTTTAAAATTACATTTATGTACTCATAACATATAATTTATCATTATTATCCCAGTATTCAAAAACGTACCAGATGGTATCAAAGTACTGCTTGCCCTTTTCTGAACTCTGAAATGCATCCTAGGAGACTATCTAAATAGTTTATAAAATTTTACTTCCTTTTTCCATTTTGCTGTTTCTGCTAAGGAGTGTTTTGATTAACTTTATGATAAAAATTTGCTGCCTTTTATAAAATACCTAACTAACTTTTTTTTTAATGTTATCCTAATTGGAGGAATGTTTAGAAAGGCAGGAAATATATATATTTCTTTTTAATGCACAGATGCTACTTCAAAAACAGAAACTTAAATTTGCTTATGGATATTTTAAAACACAAACAAATAATATTCCATGTATATGTAGCTTCAATTTTCTTGGCATCCTATCATGTCCTCTTAACTATTTCATTGTGTTGGTGACCATGTAACAAAGTTATTTTGATGAGCAAATTTAATGAAAACAAAACGTATGTCATGAGATTTGCAAATGTCCTTTGCAATATTTCTGTCAATATCTAATATTTTATGTAGATGTATAGGAAAAGGAGTTTTATCCGATACTCCTTCACCCACACAATCTACCCCCTAATTCCTAGCTCTTTCTCATGGATGAGGAAAACCAAAAACTTATTGTCCAAATTCCAGGATGCTGAATAGAAATGCTGGGCTTTGAGGAATCAAAATAGTGTATGGTGGTCTCTCTTATGCTTCTTCCTTCTCTGCTGAAACAGCAGGTATCTTGTCATATGAAGTTCTGTAAAGTCCCTATAAGAACACCTTGAAGTAAATTGACATTTTCTTTTGCAATTAAACATAATTCTTTAAGAATAGCTCTTGTTTTTCTATTAGGCTTTTGATAGGAACTGGTTGTTAACCATGAAGTAACAAGGATACTTTATTTTCTCTTTATTAACTGGATCATTTCCACAAAGTCATATATTTCAGTGAAAATAGCATTGCCCAGTTTTAAAGGGGAAGTCGTATATTTTATATCAGACCTGAGTGGCTATGAAAACTCAAGTAAATTGCATGAGCAAGTTTCTCATATTTCCACAGCACCTATTTTTGACTCGTTTCCATTCCTCCCTGAATTGATTCTTATATCCTCATGAGAAGTTTGCTATGATGAGTTAGCAAAGGAAAAACAAAAACAAAAAAAACGCTGATATGTTAGTTTCCTATTGCTTAGTGGCATAAAACCACACAAATTTATTATCTTACAGTTCCAGAGGTCAGAAGTCCTAAGCGGTTTTCACTGGGCTAGAAATAAAGGCGTCATCAGGCCTGCATTCTTTCTGGAGGATCTAGCCAAGAATATGTTTCTTTGCCTTTTTCAAATGCTAGAGGTCTCCTGCATTACTTGGTATGGTCCCTTGCTCCATCTTCAAAACCAGAAGAGCAGCAAGGCATCTCAAAATCTTTTTCTGACTCTAATCCTCTTGCCTTAATCTTTCTCTTAAAAGGACCCTTGTGATTATATTGGACCTACCTGGACAATCCAGGATACTTTCCTTACCTCAAGGCCAGCTGATTAGCAAACATAATTCTACCTGCAACTTTAATTCTCTCTTGCCATGTAACAACATATTCCAAGAATCCACATATTGGGTAGTGGACATATTTAACTATATTATATTATTGGGTATTTGAGCTGTTTATTTTTATCTAGTATAAAAATAATGCTGCAGTGGACATTTGTATGTGCAGTTTTTTTTTTTTCCCATACTGTTTATTAGGCTAGATTTGTAGTGATGGAATTACTAGTTCAAACAACTTAAATTTTAAAATATTATTATGTTTTGATAACAATATTTTTACTTATCAAATAATTTTTGTTTATTTTAGAATATTTGGAAACTATAAAAGAAACACCAAGAAAATAAAAATGATCTAATACTCAAAACAAAAAGGAAGTTAATATTGAACTCAAATACTTCTATTCTGAAGTGAGGAAACTAGTCTGGTAGCTTATATCAGGTTGATTATATTGGATCTGTTAAAACATGGAAAAGGAAACAGGATCTCAGGCCCATCCCAATCTTCTGGTGCCAGTAAGAAGATTGCCAAATGATGTAATCACTTTCAGGAGTGGTCCTTAAACATATTGGGAGAGAGTATCTTCCCAGTAAGCAGAATTTCAAGTGATATATTTGGTTGTCACTTTGTATGGATATAAATATAAATATGACCATATCTATAGCCATAAATATATATAGAGAGACACTGGCTAATAATTTAACCATATGATCAAAGATGTGAAAATTGGAGAATTGTTAACAAGTTGGTCAGAGGAAGAAATATGTGGATGAATCTTTAAAAAATGGCAGTGAGAGGGCCTCCCTGGTGGCGCAGTGGTTGAGAGTCCGCCTGCTGATGCAGGGGACACGGGTTCGTGCCCCGGTCCGGGAAGATCCCACGTGCTGCGGGGCGGCTGGGCCCGTGAGCCATGGCCACTGAGCCTGCGCGTCCGGAGCCCGTGCTGCGCAGCGGGAGAGGCCACAACAGTGGGAGGCCCAAGTACCACAGAAAAAAAAAATGGCAGTGAGAATGCTTGTGACTAAAGCAAATTTATAAATTATTGTATTTTATGCAGAAGATGCCATTATTAATTATATAATCAATCAATCAGCCGTATTTTTTCCAGACATGTCAGTACTTTCTCAATGGACTAATTTACAAAGTGGCCATGGTAGCAGAGTTGGAATTTACGACTTTAACAGCATAGATTATATCTCACCAAGTCTGATTAGTATAATGCATGACTAAATGCCCAACCTATGTACAGTGAAGGCTAATATTGAACTCTGAAATAATTCTATTCTATAGTGAAGGAACTAGTCTGGTAACTTATATCAGGTCGATCTGTTGGATCCTTTAAAACACAAAAAAGACAGCAGAATCTCAGGCTCACCCCTGCCTACTGATCCAACATCTGCATTATAATAAACTCCCGGTGTAATATGTACTTTTAAGTTGGAGAAGCAGTGATCCAGAGGATGGATAATCTCTACTTGTAAGAAAATGAAATAATTGATACTTTTGAGTAAAATGGCATTTTACCATATAAATGATATGCATTATCTACCCTTAGGAACATATTGAGGACGTAAAACAAAAACAAACAAGAACACTTTTAAAAGTACATAAAATGTCTAAGGTACCAATTTGAGGGATTTATATGATGATGATGAAGATGATGATGACAAGGATGATGATCATGTTAATAATGAGATGTTTTCAAAATTTAATACAAATGCAAATCATCTGGAGAGTTTGTTAGAATTTAGAAGGCTGGGATAGGAACTGAAGTTCATAATTTTTAAGAAGCTTCCAAGTAATATTGCCGTTGCTAATCCAAAGACCTTACTTTGAATAGCAAGGATAATGATATAATAAAGATGCTACTGCTGCTGATGATTTCACTTATGAAAACATGGAAATCTAACTTTCCATAGTGGATAAAAATTTTTATGCTTTATTAAGATATTTCTTATGATTCAAACAACTGTTTTCTTCTGATTCAAAAAGTAACTCATAATAATATATTTAAAATTGTTATCAAAGATTTTTAAAAACCATTTATGGAAATGTCACTATAATCAGCATACATTAAACTCATGTCAGAAAATCAACATTGTAACTGGGTTTATTCACAGAAACAATGATGAGCTTATCCTCACATTAATTAAGGACAATGGCCTATATAATTCAATATTGACAAGGATTAACCAAGCAAAAATAGGAAAAGGGCAAACCTATAAATTTGGCCTCAAATAAATGCTGTTACAACATTGAACATTTTTAGCTTTGATATTTCACCCCAATGATGTGGAATTTTTATCCTAATTTTCCTGTCTCGTGCTTCTGGAACTGAGGGGCAATAAGTTGTCATATTATTTTGTTTGTTTTACTGTAAATAACTCCTTACTCGGGGTGTCTTCTGTGAAAACAGTCCACTAGTAAGGACCAGAGTATCAGAGGCTGTTTAGAAAATTGTATCTCTGAGTGATGCTTCTTAACTTTTTAAAAGCCTAACTAAAAATATAATGGCCATGACAGTCTGGGCCCTGAATGACAGCAGAGTTTCAATGAACCCATGAATATACCATCTCAATGGGTTTATTCCAAACTAGAGTAAGTAATTCTCAGGCATTATTGCACTACAAAGACAAATATCAGAGAGATATTTCTTCAATCGAGTCACTTAATTAACCAATTAAAAATTAAACAATTTAATGCTAAATCAAAATCCACATATATTTCTATATGTCAAAAATCAGTTGGTTCATAGTATTTATCTAAGAACCAGAAGAGAGCAAAGACTTAAAGAATACTTTCTGATCATTCTTTTTAAAGAGAAGATATACAGAAATAAACAAATAGTGATATCAGTTACTTTTAAACTCACAATGATTGTAAGAATTTGGAGAAATAAGAAACAACTTTGGCCAAAACCATTAGAGAAAGAGATAAAATTCAATTGAGCTATTAAAAAAAATAGATTTTTCTGGGTAAACAATGAGGGGTGTGTATTTGTGTGTGTGTGTGTGTGTGTGTGTGTGTGTGTGTGTGTATACTTCAAACAACTTCTGGTCAAATATTCAGAAATTGTAGTATTTCTCTTCATTTTATTTGCATTAAAACCTAGTATATTTTGTGTTTGGGGATAAATGCTGGGCATATAATGATTAATAAGTTCTGATCCCAACTACCAGGAATGGACAACTAATTTAGGCACAATCATTTATAATGGATTATGGGAAGAAAAATGTTATAATGGAGGCATGAATAAGATACAGTTAAGTTGAGAGTCAACATGTGTATTAAACGTGAAGGAGTTCAGTTTGGTACATATTAATGTATAAAATTTTGGCTGAAAAGAAATGTTAATACATAAATATTGGGGATAAAGTAGGCAAGATTTGTTGAGAACAGATTCTAGAGGATTTTTTAGAGTTTGTTTTGCTTTTCCTTTTCTCATGCTTCCTTTTTGTTTTATCTCCCCTTTTTGTATAACAAAGGCTATGCAAATTTTTTTAAGGAGGTGGGTTTGGCTTTTTTTTATTGTGGTAAAAAACACATAACATAAAATTTACCATCTTAACCAGTTTTAAGTGTACAATTTGGTAATGCTTACTATATTCACATTGTTGTGAAACAGATCTCCAGATCTTTTTTGCCTTGTATCACTGAAACTTAATATTTACTGAACAGAAACTCCCCTTTCACTCCTTTCCATAGCCCCTGGCAACCACAGTTTCTACTCTTTGTTTCTATGAGTTTGACTATTTTAGGTATTTCATGTACATGGAATCATGCAGTGTTTGTTCTTCTGTGACTGACTTATTTGTCTTTAATGTAATATCCTCCAAGTTCATCCATATTGTCACATGTGACAGGATGTCCTTTTTTCAAGGCTGAGTAATATTTCATTATATGTATATTCCACATTTTCATTTATTTATTTATTTAAACATATTTATTAGAGTATAATTCCTTTACAGTGTTGTGTTAGTTTCTGCTGTATAACAAAGTGAATCAGCTATATGGATACATATATCCCCATATACCCTCCCTCTAGCATCTTCCCCCCACCCTCCCTAACTTGTCCCTCTAGGTGGTCACAAAGCACCAAGCTGATCTCCCTGTGCTATGTGGCTGCTTCCCACTAGCTATCTGTTTTACATTTGGTAGTGTATATATGTCCATGCCACTCTCTCACTTCATCCCGGTTTACCTTTCCCACTCCCTGTGTCCTCAAGTCCATTCCCCATGTCTGCATCTTTATTCCTGTCCTGCCACTAGGTTCATCAGAACCATTTTTTTTTTTTAGGATCCATAAATATGTGTTAGCATATGGTATTTGTTTTTCTCTTTCTGACTTACTTCACTTTGTATGACAGACTCTAGGTCCAGCCACCTCACTACAAATAACTCAATTTCATTTCTTTTTATGGCTGAGTAATATTCCATTGTATATATGTGCCACATCTTCTTTATCCATTCATCTATCGATGGACACTTAGGTTGCTTCCATGTCCTGGCTATTGTAAATAGTGCTGCAATGAACATTGCAGTACATGTTTCTTTTGGAACTGTGGTTTTCTCAGGGTATGTGCCCAGTAGTGGGAGTGCTGGGTCATATGGTAGTTCTCTTTTTAGTTTTTTAAGGAACCTCCATACTGTTCTCCATAGTGGCTGTATCAATTTACATTCCCACCAACAGTGCAAGAGGGTTCCCTTTTCTCCACACCCTCTCCAGTATTTATTGTTTGTAGATTTTTTTATGATGACCATTTAAGCTCACTAATTCTTTCTTTGGCCTTTTAGGGTCTACTGATAAGTCTATCAAAGCCAGTCTTCATTGGTGTGACAATGTCTTTGATTTCTAGGACTTCCTTTTCACACTTACTTAGAGTTTCCATTTCTCTGCTTACATTATTCATTTATTCTTATCTGGTATCTATTTTTTCCATTATACCTCTTTAATATATTTATCACAATTAGTTTTAAGTTTTTTATCTGCTAATTCCAAAATCCATATCATTATCTGAGTCTGACTCTGATGATTGTGTTGTCTCTTCAGACTATGTTTTTCTTGCCTTTTGGCATTACTTTTTTGTTGTTGAATGTCCTGTATGTTACATCTGGTAATAGATACTGAAGTAAACAGGATTTCAGTGCAAGGATTCATTTTAATATGGCTAGGTATTGGTCTGTGTTTAGTGTTATCTATAGCTCTAGGTGCCTGTAGTGTCCTATTCTTGTCTCCCTTCTTGACTTTAGGCTTCCTTAAGAACTCTTCCTTAGAGAGAGTCTGTGTCTTGAAACTATTATAACATGGTACTCTTGTTGGCATGGAAGTAAGGTATAAGTGAGGAGGAAGGTTTTATAATCCTCCAATTAAAATCTCCATCTTTTAGTGGGCCTTTGACCCTTAGAAATGTTTTTCAAGAGCTATAGCTGTTTTCCTCCAGTCCCTTACTCTCTCCCCTGGTGGCTGTATTTTCCCATCAAATGCTGATCTCTGCTGGCTGCATTTTTTTCCTTATGTGAGACAGAAAGTTTAGAGGGGGCTGAAGTGGGAGGAATTTTCTTCCCTTAGGATAAGGATCTGGAAAAGCCTTCTGCCCTGGAGAAAAGGCCTTTGTTATGGAGAATGCTGTGGGCATATTTCACAATGAATTCTCTCTTCCTTTCCCCTGCCGAGCCAAGAGGGAATACTTAGCACATCTCCATGGAATCTTGGTGGAGTTCCTAGAAGGAAAGTCCACAGAAGTGTGGGGACCCTGCTCAGACTGCAGCTCCCAGGAATTTCTTACTCTATGACTAGTCCACACTCAGCCTCCAGCAGTTCATCAAAATTAGCATTTAAATTCTCCTACAGTTTGTGTCTTCAGAAGTTTCTGTTCCAGTAAGTATATCTTGGCTGTGTCTCTCCGGATGTGCCTATCTCTCCAGATTTCTAGTCAACAGTTTTCCCTGCAACCTCAGTTCTCTGAAGCATCCAAGATTGATGTCTTCCAAGAACTTTTCAGGCTAAAGCCCAAACCAGAAATCCTTATTTTTTCTTTAAAATTTAAGTATAAAAAGATTGGTAATAAAAAAAAAATAATAATGTATTTAAAATTTTTTTTCCTGTATTTATCTTTGAGTAGATTTAGAGTATACAGTTTTATACAAACAAACAGAAATCTTGGTAAAATGTTCTAGAAAACACAACATGAACAAATAGTCATGAGATTTCCAAATAAGTCACTCAAATGCACAGAACTACTCCAGAGTTGTTTTTGGAAACTTCTTAAAACTAATCAGCTATACAATCCATATAACCTACCTCAGCCTTTAATTAAATAGTGTTTAATACTATCTGCTTCATGTCTGTACTAATTTATAACATCCTTGAAGATGAGATCTGTCAGTACATTTCGTGTATCACTTAGGACATCCAAAATATTACTGAACACATCATATGCTCCATAAAATGTTGTCAAAATAGATTCGGAGATAATAAACACAAGTATTGTTTGTTGAGTGTTGGAGAAAGCACATGTATCCTCTTTATATTGCCTTTGAACCCTTGTCTTAAACATGTAGTTGATTCTATTGCAATTATTTGGATGCTGTTCATTAAAACATCACAGTTTTAGCTATATCTAAGAGTCTCAGAGGGGTCTATATATAATACATTTCAGTGATGCTTTTCTTTATAACCATATGCTTGTTGTATATTGACATCATCAGTCATACTTGAATATTGATTTGCTGTATGTTTTCTGTGTAAGAGAGTGTGTCATTCATTAATTTCTTCATTTGATTACGTATATCTTTGAAGGTAATAATTTTATATGCTGAGTTAATGATTGCGATTTATTTGTATTTGTATGCAGAGCTAATTGGTTTGTACAACACAAGGCTATAGAATATAAACACAAAAGATCTGCTGACTTGTTAAGTATAATAAAAGACAGTATCTATTATCAGGTACTTGTGACACTTTCAGCTTTGATATTTTCTCTCTCTTTTTTTTTTTTTTTTTTTTTTGCAGTACGCGGGCCTCTCACTGCTGTGGCCTCTCCCGTTGCGGAGCACAGGCTCCGGACGCGCAGTCTCAGCGGCCATGGCTCACGGGCCCAGCCGCTCCGCAGCATGTGGACCGGGGCACGAACCCATGTCCCCTGCATCGGCAGGCAGACTCTCAACCACTGCGCCCAGGGAAGCCCGATATTTTCTCTTTTGAAAAAGAAGAGAATACATTTAATTTCTTCTTCAAAAATATTTGTTTATTCTGATTACCAAAAGTAACTAATTATGAATATTTGAAATCATTCTTTAAGCTTGGAAAGTGAAAGTATTATCAGTTGCACATTACAGTATACAGATCTATATCCATGCAAATGGACATTTTTATAAATGAATCATAATAAAACATTTGGTATGATTAATGTAGTTTTTAAAGAAATGAAGAAAGAACTAAAAAGAAGACCATCTGCTAGTTCAATAAATATTTGTTGAGCATTTATTATATACAAGATATTAGATTAGATGCTATGGAAATTTATAGTGATAAACCAGTCATGTACCATACAGCAGGGAAAGAAGAGGGAAGGAAACTAGTCTTGACTGACTACCTAATAAAATAAGAAGTATTCTGTCAAACACTTTACATAAATGATTTGTTTTCTGTTTTTGTTTACATGTAAACAAAATGGTTCAAGTAAATAAACATTCTCATAGTTGGTAGTTGATAAATATTTGCTGACTAAGTGGATTTTAAGGAAGAAAACACTTTTATCAAATACTGGAAATAGAGTTCTAGCTCTATCTACAGGAGGGAAAATTTGCTTCCAGAAGATGTGTGAATTCTAGGAAAACATAAGAGGGGATCTGACACTTTAAACAAGCCCTTAGTGATAGGTAGGATTTACATGTCTTGATGGAGAGAAAGCCATTCTAGTAATAAGTGGACATGTGATTACTTCATGGTGATTAGTTAGATTTGCCTGAAAGGTAAGGCCCTTGGAACATTGGGTAATATTGATAAACATGTAAGTTTTTGTCAGGATATTGAAACACTTGATTCAGCCTGAGGATTTCAATTCTAGGTTGTAGGAAAATGAAACCCCTGGAGACTTAGAGATAAGATGAGCCATGAACACATGAACACAAATGTGTTTTTCAGGATATTGAATCTGACAGTATGTAAGAAATGAACTAAGTCAGAAAGTGACTGAAGCTGATGAGATGAGTTAAAAAGCTATTAAAATATCCAAGGTAGGGCTTCCCTGGTGGCGCAGTGGTTGAGAGTCCGCCTGCCGATGCAGGGGACATGGGTTCGTGCCCCGGTCTGGAAAGATCCCACATGCCATGGAGCGGCTGGGCCCGTGAGCCATGGCCGCTAAACCTGCGCGTCTGGAGCCTGTGCTCCGCAACGGGAGAGGCCACAACAGTGAGAGGCCTGCGTACCGCAAAAAAAAAAAAAAAAAAATATATATATATATATATATATATCCCAGGTAATAGGTAATAATGACCTGAACTCTGATACCAGCATAGGAATGGAGAGGTAGGCCAAGGTAAGATAAATTATCCAACAATATATCTCATACTCCAGTCACATTTCCATCTATCCTGCTAAAATGCATGTCAGCTCTCTTTCACACATCCTTGTGTGAAAGCAAATTTGAAGTTAATAACACCCCAACTTTCTATCACTGTTTCTTTTTTCATTTCATTATGTGGAAATTATCTTCATTTCTCCATTTTCCTACATGTTAGCAGTTGTAAAACATAATTGAATAACATTTTACAGCAACCTAAGTATATGCCACAAGTCAAACAGCACAGTTTGTAGTGATAGTGATAAAATGTAGTCTAATTTTAAATCTCCTAATACTGTGGATAGGGGAGCCTAAATTTATCCAAAAGTTTCATGGGAACACCTGTCATTTCTAAATTCATTTTGCTTTATATATTTAATGAGATTTATCAGTACAGCTAATTTACTTTTCTTTCCTAATGCTCTTATTTAAAATATCTGGGGTTAGCATCATAAAACTTCCTTGAAAGATAATACCTTGACTTAAACATGCTAAGGGGTTATCATGAACATATAACACAGACAAAGCAAATGTCAAACTCAATTTGGCAAATAGATAGAGCGCATTACCCAGATACAAGAGGAATATTGTCAGACTGCACCGCTTATTAAAAATTGTCATGAGAAGATGTGTTGACTCTAACTTGATTAATGCCAATGATATATTTGTCCCATCACAGTTTCTGGATTCTTTAAGATTTCCAATACAGGCTCTAAAGGTGACAAAAAAAGAGGAAGGAACTTGAAAAGTGATCTCCCTATGAGTATTTTTGAAGTGATTCAATAATATTTAGAAATATACTAAAATGTGGATGCCAAACCTCTTCAAGATGTCTCATCTACCCTCATTCAGCTTTTTTAATCCTATACCCTAACTTCTGGTGATGGGTGTAGTGGAGAGGTGTTGGAGAGGAAAAGAGGAATCATAAAGTTCACACATTTTGCATTTTATGTTTCCAATTTTTAAAAATATTTTGCAACATTTTTTAGAAATGTCTCATCTTAAGAGGGTGGTTGAAATGCTTCAGTTGCATTCAGGGATAAAACAGTATAATTTTTTTAAAATATCTGTATATCTTGAATTTTTGAACCACTGGGATAATACTCAGTTGAATAATTCCATGAACAAGAACTGAATTAGGAAGGTTCTGACTCTTTTACTTCTTTATAAAACAACAATATTTTGCAGGCTTCTCATTCTATTTACATAGCCAAGAAAGAAAGTGATGTTTTCTATATGCATGTGTATATTAAAACAAGATATACTGTACAGGAATGTTATTGAAGAGATCTCTACTTCAACCTAAATGGCCTCTGAGCATCTTAATAACTATGAAAATAAGTATATAAAAGTACTGTGAAGTAAAGCATTATGCAGAAATATATAAATGTTTTGGTGAATTATATTTTTTCAAAGATAAAGAGGCTGTGTGAGACATATGTCCTGTTAAAACAAAATTTAAAGTATCATATTTAAATTACATTAAATATTAAATGAAATCATCTATCCAAAAGAAGGCCAGATTTTTGGAGTATTTCTTTGCATCTACATGACTGAATTCTTTTGAAAGCTTATAATGACTATATTTACTGCGCTTCCTAGAACATGTTTACCAAGCTTTTTGTTTATTTCGTTGAACAGAAACCTCTATATCTATTCAACAATAATTCAAGGAGATTTTACATTTCATTTTTTTTATTTCCAAAATTTTTCTACCCAGTTAAGCCCCAAAATTAACTCCTGAACTCCTATTAATTTTATTTATAGGTGGAGGTAATAAAGTCAAATGGCTACAAAAGCCAGGTGATAAATAAGATGAAGGAGGTAAAGATATTGTAGAGAAATTAGAGCATAGACACAAAAAGGATAAATCCTAAACTCATGTCCAATTGACTGTTGCCATATTATAATTCAGGACTAGTGTTACTGGATATACTGTTTGCTTGTTGTTTTCCCCAACAGAATCCAGAAATCCAAATCTTTACAAGTTAAATCTCAAGAGTTTAATTGTTTTTTTAGTCCAAACAAAACCTGTTGTGTCACTGTTGTCTTCTCTTGCATAGGCAGCCATTTCCCCTAGAATATATAGTGAGTCACTAAAATTGCTGGGTATAAAATTCATGATTAATTAAGTAATAAGTGTTACTAGATATCCAAAATGACAGATACTCCTATTAAAGTGTGGTACCAAGGTCATTTAATTATTATTAGGAAGGCTCCATACTTTAAAAAATCATTATCAATGAGGTTATTAAAGTATTAAATCAGATTTTTCTTATCTGAAGGGTATTAAGGAATTTGGATTAAAAAAAAAAAGGGACTTCCCTGGTGGCACAGTGGTTAAGAATCTGCCTGCCAATGCAGGGGACATGGGAGTGAGCTCTGGTCCGGGAGGATCCCACATGCCACGGAGCAACTAAACCTGTGTGCCACAACTACTGAGACTGAGCTCTAGAGCTCACGAGTCACAACTACTGAGCCCACATGCCACAACTACTGAAACCTGCACGCCTAGAGTCTGTCTTGGCAACAAGACAAGCCACCACAGTGAGAAGCCCACGCACCGCAACGAAAAGTAACCCCTGCTCACTGCAACTAGAGAAAGCCCACACGCAGCAATGAAGACCCAACACAGCGAAAAATAATAAAATAAAATAAAATAAATTAAAAAAAAAAAGCAGAGGAAGAATGTTGTGAGCACAAGGCAAAGCTATAAAGATTCAGTCCTGCCATGGCGGTAATGATGATGTGAGACATTAGGTACTTGTGGAAAAGGGGAAAGGGAGCAAGGCTTTGCCAGGGCTCTTAGGTGGGGGACAACTGCTGGTGTTTTTATTTTGCTTCACTTTTCCTTATTTGAGTTTCACAAATATCCATCAGCTAAGCATTGTATAGCCATCATGTGTCTGACTAGATGTTAAGGACTAAAACTATAAAAGTGAACTAGCACCCTGCATCTGTGGAATACCTGAATAGACAACGAATCATCCCAAATTAAGGAGCCCTGTGGATGAAAGGCTCTTAGTGCTGCAGCCAGGAGTCAGTGCTGTGCCTCTGAGGTGGGAGAGCCAACTTCAGGACACTGGTCCACAAGAGGCCTCCCAGCTGCACATAATATCAAACAGCAAAAATCTCCCAGAGATCTCCATCTCAACGCCAGCACCCAGCTTCACTCAACGACCAGCAAGCTACAGTGCTGGACAGCCTATGCCAAACAACTAGCAAGACAGGAACACAACCCCACCCATTAGCAGAGAGGCTGCCCAAAATCATAATAAGTCTACAGACACCCCAAAACACACCACCAGACGTGGACCTGCCCACCAGAAAGACAAGATCCAGCCTCATCCACCAGAACACAGGCACTAGTACCCTCCACCAGGAAGCCTACACAACCCACCGAACCAACCTTAGCCACTGGAGACAGACACAAAAAACAACAGGAACTACGAACCTTCAGCCTGCAAAAAAGGAGACCCCAAACACAGTAAGATAAGCAAAATGAAAAGACAGAAAAACACACAGCAGATGAAGGAGCAAGATAAAAACCCACCAGACCTAACAAATGAAGAGGAAATAGGCAGTCTACCTGAAAAAGAATTCAGAATAATGATAGTAAGGTTGATCCGAAATCTTGGAGATAGAATGGACAATAAAATGGACAAATTGCAAGAATCAGTTAACAAGGACCTAGAAGAACTAAAGATGAAACAAGCAACGATGAACAACACAATAAATGAAATTAAAAGTACTCTAGATGGGATCAATAGCAGAATAACTGAGGCAGAAGAACGGATAAGTGACCTGGAAGATAAAATAGTGGAAATAACTACTGCAGAGCAGAATAAAGAAAAAAGAATGAAAAGAACTGAGGACAGTCTCAGAGACCTCTGGGACAACATTAAACGCACCAACATTCGAATTATAGGGGTTCCAGAAGAAGAAGAGAAAAAGAAAGGGACTGAGAAAATATTTGAAGAGATTATAGTTGAAAACTTCCCTAATATGGGAAAGGAAATAGTTAATCAAGTCCAGGAAGCACAGAGAGTCCCATACAGGATAAATCCAAGGAGAAATACACCAAGACACATATTAATCAAACTGTCAAAAATTAAATACAAAGAAAACATATTAAAAGCAGCAAGGGGAAAACAACAAATAACACACAAGGGAATCCCCATAAGGTTAACAGCTGATCTTTCAGCAGAAACTCTGCAAGCCAGAAGGGAGTGGCAGGACATATTGAAAGTGTTGAAGGAGAAAAACCTGCAGCCAAGACTACTCTACCCAGCAAGGATCTCATTCAGATTTGATGGAGAAATTAAAACCTTTACAGACAAGCAAAAGCTGAGAGAGTTCAGCACCACCAAACCAGCTCTACAACAACTGCTAAAGGAACTTCTCTAGGCAAGAAACACAAAAGAAGGAAAGGCCCTACAATAATGAACCCAAAACAATTAAGAAAATGGGAATAGGAACACACATATCGATAATTACCTTAAACGTAAATGGACTAAATGCTCCCACCAAAAGACACAGATTGGCTGAATGGATACAAAAACAAGACCCATATATTTGCTGTCTACAAGAGACCCACTTCAGACCTAGAGACACATACAGACTGAAAGTAAGGGGATGGAAAAAGGTATTTCATGCAAATGGAAACCAAAAGAAAGCTGGAGTAGCAATTCTCATATCAGACAAAATAGACTTTAAAACAAAGACTATTAGAAGAGACAAAGAAGGACACTACATAATGATCAAGGCATCGATCCAAGACGAAGATATAACAATTGTAAATATTTATGCACACAACATAGGTGCACCTCAATACATAAGGCAAATACTGACAACCATAAAAGGGGAAATCGACAGTAACACATTCATAGTAGGGGACTTTAACACCCCACTTTCACCAATGGACAGATCATCCAAAATGAAAATAAATAAGGAAATACAAGCTTTAAATGATACATTAAACGAGATGGAGTTAATTGATATTTATAGGACACTCCATCCAAAAACAACAGAATACACATTTTTCTCAAGTGCTCATGGAACATTCTCCAGGATAGATCATATCTTGGGTCAGAAATCAAGACTTGGTAAATTTAAGAAAATTGAAATTGTATCAAGTATCTTTTCTGACCACAACGCCATGAGACTAGATATCAATTACAGGAAAAGATCTGTAAAAAATACAAACACATGGAGGCTAAACAATACACTACTTAATAATGAAGTGATCACTGAAGAAATCAAAGAGGAAATCAAAAAATACCTAGAAACAAATGACAATGGAGACACAACGACCCAAAACCTGTGGGATGCAGCAAAAGCAGTTCTAAGGGGGAAGTTTATAGCAATACAAGCCCACCTTAAGAAGCAGGAGACATCTAGAATAAACAACCTAACCTTGCACCTCAAGCAATTAGAGAAAGAAGAACAAAAAAACCCCAACGTTAGCAGAAGGAAAGAAATCATAAAAATCAGATCAGAAATAAACGAAAAAGAAATGAAGGAAACAATAGCAAAGATCAATAAAACTAAAAGCTGGTTCTTTGAGAAGATAAACAAAATAGATAAACCACTAGCCAGACTCATCAAGAAAAAAAGGGAGAAGACTCAAATCAATAGAATTAGAAATGAAAAAGGAGAGGTAACAACTGACACTGCAGAAATAAAAGAGATCATGAGAGATTACTACAAGCAACTCTATGCCAATAAAATGGACAATCTGGAAGAAATGGACAAATTCTTAGAAATGCACAACCTGCCAAGACTGAATCAGGAAGAAATAGAAAATATGAACAGACCAATCACAAGCACTGAAATTGAAACTGTGATTAAAAATCTTCCAACAAAGAAAAGCCCAGGACCAGATGGCTTCACAGGTGAATTCTATCAAACATTTAGAGAAGAGCTAACACCTATCCTTCTCAAACTCTTCCAAAATATAGCAGAGGGAGGAACACTCCCAAACTCCTTCTACGAGGCCACCATCACCTTGATACGAAAACCAGACAAGGATGTCACAAAGAAAGAAAACTACAGGCCAATATCACTGATGAACATAGATGCAAAAATCCTCAACAAAATACTAGCAAACAGAATCCAACAGCACATTAAAAGGATCATACACCATGATCAAGTGGGGTTTATTCCAGGAATGCAAGGATTCTTCAATATACGCAAATCTATCAATGTGATAAACCATATTAACAAACTGAAGGAGAAAAACCATATGATCATCTCAATAGATGCAGAGAAAGCTTTTGACAAAATTCAACACCCATTTTAGATAAAAACCCTGCAGAAAGTAGGCATAGAGGGAACTTTCCTCAACATAATAAAGGCCATATATGACAAGCCCACAGCAAACATCATCCTCAATGGTGAAAAACTGAAAGCATTTCCACTAAGATCAGGAACAAGACAAGGTTGCCCACTCTCACCACTCTTATTCAACATAGTTTTGGAAGTTTTAGCCACAGCAATCAGAGAAGAAAAGGAAATAAAAGGAATCCAAATCGGAAAAGAAGAAGTAAAGCTGTCACTGTTTGCAGATGACATGATCCTATACATAGAGAACCCTAAAGATGCTACCAGAAAACTACTAGAGCTAATCAATGAATTTGGTAAAGTGGCAGGATACAAAATTAATGCACAGAAATCTCTGGCATTCCTATATACTAATGATGAAAAATCTGAAAGTGAAATCAAGAAAACACTCCCATTTACCATTGCAACAAAAAGAATAAAATATCTAGGAATAAACCTACCTAAGGAGACAAAAGATCTGTATGCAGAAAATTATAAGACACTGATGAAAGAAATTAAAGATGATACAAATAGATGGAGAGATATACCATGTTCTTGGATTGGAAGAATCAACATTTTGAAAATGACTCTACTACCGAAAGCAATCTATAGATTCAATGCAATCCCTATCAAACTACCACTGGCATTTTTCACAGAACTAGAACAAAAAATTTTGCAATTTGTATGGAAACACAAAAGACCCCGAATAGCCAAAGCAATCTTGAGAACGAAAGAAGAAACTGGAGGAATCAGGCTCCCAGACTTCAGACTATACTACAAAGCTACAGTTATCAAAACGGTATGGTACTGGCACAAAAACAGAAAGATAGATCAATGGAACAGGATAGAAAGCCCAGAGATAAACCCACGCACATATGGTCACCTTATCTTTGACAAAGGAGGCAGGAATGTACAGTGGAGAAAGGACAGCCTATTCAATAAGTGGTGCTGGGAAAACTGGACAGCTACATGTAAAAGTATGAAGTTAGATCACTCCCTAACACCATACACAAAAATAAGCTCAAAATGGATTAAAGACCTAAATGTAAGGCCAGAAACTATCAAACTCTTAGAGGAAAACATAGGCAGAACACTCTATGACATAAATCACAGCAAGATTCTTTCTGACCCACCTCCTAGAGTAATGGAAATAAAAACAAGAGTAAACAAATGGGACCTAATGAAACTTAAAAGCTTTTGCGCAGCAAAGGAAACCATAAAGAAGACCAAAAGACAACCCTCAGAATGGGAGAAAATATTTGCAAATGAAGCAACTGACAAAGGATTGATCTCCAAAATTTATAAGCAGCTCATGCAGCTTAATAACAAAAAAAACAAACAACCCAATCCAAAAATGGGCAGAAGACCTAAATAGACATTTCTCCAAAGAAGATATACAGAGTGCCAACAAACACATGAAAGAATGCTCAACATCACTAATCATGAGAGAAATGCAAATCAAAACTACAATGAGATATCATCTCACACCAGTCAGAATGGCCATCATCAAAAAATCTAGAAACAATAAATGCTGGAGAGGGTGTGGAGAAAAGGGAACACTCTTACACTGTTGGTGGGAATGTAAATTGATACAGCCACTGTGGAGAACAGTATGGAGGTTCCTTAAAAAGCTACAAATAGAACTACCATATGACCCAGCAATCCCACTACTGGGCATATACCCTGAGAAAACCATAATTCAAAAAGAGGCATGTACCAAAATGTTCATTGCAGCTCTATTTACAATAGCCCAGAGATGGAAACAACCTAAGTGTCCATCATCGGATGAATGGATAAAGAAGATGTGGCACATATATACAATGGAATATTACTCAGCCATAAAAAGAGACGAAATTGAGCTATTTGTAATGAGGTGGATAGACCTAGAGTCTGTCATACAGAGTGAAGTAAGTCAGAAAGAGAGAGACAAATACTGTATGCTAACACATATATATGGAATTTAAAAAAAAAATGTCATGAAAAACCTAGGGGTGAAACAGGAATAAAGACACAGACTTGCTAGAGAATGGACTTGAGGCTATGGGGAGGGGGAAGGGTAAACTGTGACAAAGCAATAAAGAGGCATGGACATATATACACTACCAAACGTAAGGCAGTTAGCTAGTGGGAAGCAGCCGCATAGCACAGGGAGATCAGCTCGGTGCTTTGTGACCGCCTGGAGGGGTGGGATAGGGAGGGTGGGAGGGAGGGAGACGCAAGCGGGAAGAGATATGGGAATATATGTGTGTATATAACTGATTCATTTTGTTGTGAAGCTGAAACTAACATACCATTGTAAAGCAATTATACTCCAATAAAGATGTTAAAAAAAAAAAAAAGTGAACTAGCAAGGATATAACTTAGTGTTTTTTAGAGAAGCTAGGCACTAAACAAGTAATTAACACCATGGTAGGTATTGAGAAAAGAGACCTGTTGGGTTCTATCACCCTCCCCACTATGTACTGAGAATTATTATTTGCTTTGTAGTGTGTGGTTCAATATTATTCTTGGAAACCTGTTATTACTATTTTTATGTGTATGCAAACTTTTCTAGTTAAAATTAAATGAAGTATAGGCATTTCCACTCATAATTCTGAAAATAATACTGCTCAGAAAGACCCAGGAATCATTTAAATTCAGTTCAATGAGACCTGAAGAGAAGTCTTTACAAATTCTGGAAAACTTAATATTGTTGAAAGAGTCATATATGAATCATAAAGTATTCGCTTGGAAGCTAATGAGACTTTTTTCAAGTTATTTGGAGGGAGAGTAAGATAATTCCCTGCCTGGTTCTGTTATGAGTGTAGTCCTCAGCCTTTAAAATATGTTGTTATCAGATTGCTTCTCCTTTACTTTCATTTATAAGTGCTTGAACAAAAGAGTCCACCACCAGAGTCTTTGGGGAATGTTTGATTTATTTGAGTTAATCTATGCCCCCAAGAAGAGGGGCAGCTAGGGAAGAGGTGGGGCAGGCAGTTAGTTCAGTTTGATTCTCTTTTCTAATACCTTACAGACCTTGCCATGGTCTAAAAGGAGCCACTGCTTCTTAAAAGAATTCTTTGCTGTTCTAAAATGTTTACTTCCACCAGGAACTTGACAGATGCTTAGAACTTCTGCACATTATATTATTACCTTTGCTCATCCAGTCTAAATCCCTACAACCCAGGCTTGATGATGTTGAGTTGGAGCTTTCTGCTCTCCTTATAAAACGTGAGCAGCTCAGTATGATTTTCCAAAACACTCTGCTGTGCTCTGCTCTTTACTGCTCTGCCTCATTGGAGACTTTGTATCCCAGTTTGAGTTGCTTTAAATGATCACTCCTAAGGATGCCCAAGAAGAAGAATTTGCACATCCTTAGGTCTCTCAGTTTGGAGGCATACATTGTTCTTTAGGGAAACAAACAAACAAACAAATACTGAAGAGATTCCCAACATGAAGCAAGGAGTGTGTTTTCAGTTACAGTTACTAGTTATCTTGGTCATTATTAGTTACTAGTAATAAGTAACTAATAATTAATCGCATTAATCAAGGAGTGTGTTTGCAGTTACAATTACTAGTTATCTTGGTTAAATTCTCTAATTCATCTGAATCTTACTTTTCTTCTGTGTAAAATTAAAACAATAAAATATGTTGGATTGTTGAAGTTGATGCCATTTTAAAATGTGTGAAAATATTTTTACAAAAATACTGGATACATATCAGGGAATATTGAAATATTGCTATGAATTTTTATCACCTCATTTACTATCTGATAATGAGGGCTTTGGTATTGAGCAATTGAAGAGCCCAGCTGAATACATACCCCAATAAAAAAGGTAGTAGGCATTCCAAAAGCAATCACAATGATACTGGGATTAAATGTAATTTGCTTTCCTACATCACAGATTCAGTCCTGTGTTTACGGGATCCGACACAAGCTAGTTTAGTGTGAAAATTTTGGTGACTTTTCTTCTTTTTTTTTTTTTTTTCTGTACGCGTGCCTCTCACTGCTGTGGCCTCTCCTGTTGCAGAGCACAGGCTCCAGACACACAGGCTCAGCGGCCATGGCTCACGGGCCCAGCCGCTCCGGGGCATGTGGGATCTTCCCGGACCAGGGCACGAACCCATGTCCCCTGCATCAGCAGGCGGACTCTCAACCACTGCGCCACCAGGGAAGCCCAGTGACTTTTCTTCTTAACTTTGACTCATAGGGCATTGAGAAGTATAATTCCGATGGCATTTATAAGAAGCCCTATAGACACTGAGTATCGTTTAAAATGATAGCATTGCTATTCTGCCTGAATTTTAAAATGTCAACCCACATTTTTTTCCTCAGTATACATTCAAGACCACTTGCTGCCCTTTAAAAAATAGACTGGAGCTAGAAATATTGGCAGATCTGGGTAACATATCCAACAGCAGAGCACCTCTTAGGTAATATACATTCACTTGATTGGCACCTGTTCTCTGATGACATTGTGGAGACCTTCAGGCTTTCAGATCTGCACTGCAGAGAAGCAGTCAGGGCTTCCCCAACATAAAAAACCTCTGTTGTCTCACTGTACCTTGCTGCTTCTTCAGTGCAGACTGAGACCTCACTAGGAAGTGTCTTTACAACTTCAAAGTGCATGATTCCATTCTTACACATAGCTAACCATTTCTGAATTAATTATTGATACTTTGTCAGAGGGATATTTTTCCTCAGTAGTTTATACGGAGCAGTTCTATCCTAAATAGCATAACCATGCTCTGCTATAGACCCCAACAGGGGGGAATGTTAGAAGTATTTCATTTTCTACTGTGGTGTCAAATCTAGCTTTGTCAATTCAACATTTTAGAAAGTGGTACAGCTTCAATTATCAGAGTACAAACAAAAACTAAAAAAAAAAAAAAAGAAAAGAAAGGGAATCACTATATAATATATGAGAATTGTTTGACTGTTTTGTGGGCTTTTTTGTGAAGTATTCTTTCACTGTTTTATCTGCACCCAGTCCAGGACTCAGTGCTGTGGTAGATCCAAGAAAAAGAGAGAGACAGGAAAAAAAACAGAAAGCAAGCAAGCAAGCAAGCAGATTTTGGCTTAGAAAAAGTTTATCATTTAGTAAAGAATCCACATTGTAAACATATAAAACAACTTGAGAAAAATCTATTAACAGATTCTGATTTTTTTTTCTGATGTTGATTCTTTTATTTTCCTTTTGCATCACTCAAAACTAGGCTTTTTGAATTATCATTCTTGAGGGTAGAGTAAAAGTAAAACAAGGAACAAAAAAGTGACATCTAGGAAATAATTGTAGAAATAACAGAGATAAGCTAAGTGTAGACAAGTGCTTCTGGTATAAATTTAATACCTTGTTAATGTACTTTTCAAAGGCTGAGCTACTGTTATGGTGCAATTATGGTCATTCACTATCTAGGGGTGTGTGTGTGTGTGTGTGTTTATGTATGTGTGTGCATATGTGTGTACATTAACCTTCAACAATAAGAAATATCTTCACAGCACTGAGTAATAGTCTTTGAATAACTGGTGTTTTCCTTCCCTTGGATGTGTCCAGCAGTTCAGAATAAATCCAAAATTTCAGCTGCTTGAGTACCCCAAATATAAGTTCTTCAGCAGAGAGTATCTGCATATAGAGCAAGCTCACTGCTCTCTAATTTTCAGTGACCTACACCTCCTCCTTTCTCTTTTATTTCTGATGTAGGATCTGACTAACAAATTTTATTATTGAGAAAAGGAATAAGCAATTAACTAAACATAGAGACAGTTGTCCAAATGCTATGGGAAATGATAATCATCATCTTTTGTGGCACTTAAAAGAGTAATCATTTGGATAAGTGCAACCCTGAGGTGTGGAGGCTTTGCAGAAGCCAGTGTAAATAACCAGGGCCACAGACCAGACAGGGACCAAGCCTAAATCCATGTTCATTGTGAGTATTTTTAGCTAGGCTGCCCTCGATGAGTGTTCTGAAACTCACCTTCAGTGGCCTTGGGCAACTTCTAGTTATTCAATTGGCTGAATGGAATTTAAATAACTGGCTAAACAAAATAAGGGTTTTTAGTATTTTGAAAGTCTATACAGGGGGGACCTTCAAGTTGGCAGAGGAGTAAGACGAGACGTGGAGATCACCTTCCTCCCCACAAATACATCAAAAATACATGTACGTGTGGAACAACTCCTACAGAACGCCTACTGAACGCTGGCAGAAGACCTCAGACTTCCCAAAAGGCAAGAAAATCCCCACGTACCTGGATAGGGCAAAAGAAAAAAAGAAACAACAGAGACAAAAGAATAGGGACGGGACCTGGGCCTCTGGGAGGGAGCTGAGAAGGAGGAAAAGTTTCCACACACTAGGAAGCCGCTTCACTGGCAGAGATGGGGGACTGGCAGAGGGGGGAAACTACTGAGCCACAGAGGAGAGCACAGCAACAAGGGTGCAGAGGGCAAAGCGGAGAGATTCCCGCACAGAGGATCGGTGTCGACCAGCACTCACCAGCCTGAGAGGCTTGTCTGCTCACCTGCCTGGCTGGGTGGGGGCTGGGAGCTGAGGTTCGGGCTTCGGAGATCAGATCCCAGGGAGAGGACTGGGGTTGGCTGCGTGAACACAGCCTGAAGGAGGCTAGTGCGCCACAGCTAGCTGGGAGGGAGTCTGGGAAAAAGTCTGGAGCTGCAGAAGAGGCAAGAGACCATTGTTTTAGGGTGTGCAAGGAGAGGGGATTCAGAGCCCAGCCTAAACGAGCTCCAGAGATGGGCACAAGCCACGGCTATCAGTGCAGACACCAGAGACGGGCATGAAATGCTAAGGCTGCTGCTGCAGTTACCAAGAAGCCTGTGTGCAAGCACAGGTCACTCTCCACACCTCCCTTCCCAGGATCCTGTGCAGCCCGACACTACCAGTGTCCCGTGATCCAGGGACAACTTCCCTGGAAGGACACATGGCACGCCTCAGGTTGTTGCAATGTCATGCTGGCTTCTGCTGCCACAGGCTTGCTCCGCATCCGTACCCCTCCCTCCCCCCGGCCTGAGTGAGCCAGAGCCCCCTAATCAGCTGTTACTTTTAACCCTGTCCTGTCTGGACAGGGAACAGATGCCTTCAGGCGACCTACATGCAGAGGTGGGTCCAAATCCAAAGCTGAACCCCGGGAGCTGTGCGAACAAAGAAGAGAAAGGGAAATTTCTCCCAGCAGCCTCAGGAGCAGCGGATTAAATCTCTACAGTCAACTTGATGTACCCTGCATCTGTGGGATACCTGAATAGACAACAAATCATCCCAAAATTGAGGCAGTGGACTTTGAGAGCAACTGTAGAATTGGGGTTTGCTTTCTGCAACTAATTTGTTTCTGGTTTTATGTTTATCTTAGTTCAGTATTTAGAGCTTATTAACACTGGTAGATTTGTTTATTGATTTGGTTGCTCTCTTCCATTTCTTTATATATATATATATATATATTTTTTTTTTTCCTTTTTCACTTTTTGTGAGTGTGTATGTGTATGCTTCTTTGTGTGATTTTGTCTGTATAGCTTTGCTTTTACCATTTGTCCTAGGGTTCTGCCTGTCCATTTTTTTTAATATAGTTTTTAGCACTTTTTATCAATGGTGGATTGGTTTTTTGGTTTGGTTATTCTCTTCTTTCTTTCTTTCTTTTTTGTTTTTTTCTTATTTTTATTACTTTTTTATTTTTTAATTTTTAATATTTTTAATTTCTTTTATTTTAAGAACATTTTAATTTAATTTTTCTTTCTTTCTTTCTTTTTTCTCTTTCTGCCATTTCTTCTGAGCCATGTGACATGACAGGGTCTTGGTGCTCTGGCTGGGTTTCAGGCCTGAACCTCTGAGGTGGAAGAGCCAAGATCAGGACATTTGTCCACCGGAGACCTCCCAGCCCCATGTAATATCAAATGGCAAAAGCTTTCCCAGAGATCTCCATCTCAACGCTAAGACCGAGCTCCACCTAACAACCAGCAAGCTACAGTGCTGGACACCCTATGCCAAACAAATGGCAAGACAGGAACACAACCCCACCCATTAGCAGAGAGCCTGCCTGAAATCGTAATAAGTTCACAGAGACCCCAAAACACACCACTGGACTTCGTCCTGCCCCAAAGAAAGACAAGATCCAGCCTCATCTACCAGAACACAGGAAAAAGTCCCCTCCACCAGGAAGCCACACAACCCGCTTAACCAATTTTACCCACTGGGGGCAGACACCAAAAACAATGGGAAATGAGAACCTGCAGGCTGCAAAAAGGAGGCAGTAAGTTAAGCAAAATGGGAAGACAGAAACATGAAGCAGATGAAGGAGCAAGGTAAAAACACACCAGACCAAACAAATGAAGAGGAAATAGGCACTCTACCTGAAAAAGAATTCAGAGTAATGATAGTAAAGATTATCCCAAATCTTGGAAATAGAATGGAGAAAATACAAGAAACATTTAACAAGGACCTAGAAGAACTAAAGAGCAAACAAACAATGATGAAACACACAATGAAATTAAAAATTCTCTAGAGGGAATCAATAGCAGAATAACTGAGGCAGAAGAATAGATAAGTGACCTGGAAGATAAAATAGTGGAAATAACACTCAAAGAGCAGAATAAAGAAAAAAGAATGAAAGGGATTGAGGACAGTCCCAGAGACCTCTGGGACAACATTAAATGACCCAACATTTTAATTATAAGGGTCTCAGAAGAAGAGTAAAAAAAGGAGCTGAGAAAATATTTGAAGAGATTATAGTTGAAAACTTCCCTATGAGAAAGGAAATAGCCAATCAAGTCCTGAAAGCACAGAGTCCCATACAGGATAGATCCAAGGAGAAATAAGCCAAGAAATATATTAATCCAGCTATCAAAAATTAAATACAAAGCAAAAATATTGAAAGCAGCAAGGGAAAAGTAACAAATAAGATACAAGGGAATCCCCATAAGGTTAACAGCTAATCTTTCAGCAGAAACTCTAACAAGCCAAAAGGGAGTGGCAGGATATATTTACAGTGATGAAAGGTAAAAACCTACAACCAAGATTACTCAACGCAGCAAGGATCTCATTCAGATTTGACGGAGAAGTTAAAAACTTTACAGACAAGCACAAGCTAGGAGAATTCAGCACCACCAAACCAGCTTTACAACAAATGCTAAAGGAACTTCTCTAGGCAGGAAACACAAGAGAAGGAAAAGACCTACAATAACAAACCCAAAACAATTAAGAAAATGGTAATAGGAACATACATATGGATAATTACTTTAAATGTAAATGAATTAAATGATCCAACCAAAAGACATAGACTGTCTGAATGGATACATAAACAAGACATATATATGCTGTCTACAAGAAACACAGTTCAGACCTAGAGACACATACAGACTGAAATTGTGGAGATGGAAAAAGATATTCCATGCAAATGGAAATCAAAAGAAAGCTGGAGTACCAATTCTCATATCAGACAAAATAGACTTTAAAATAAAGACTATTACAAGAGACAAAGAAGAACACTACATAATGATCAAGGGATCAATCCAAGAAGAAGATATAACAATTGTAAATATTTATGCACCCAACATATGAGCACCTCAATACCTAAGGCAAATGCTAACAGCCATAAAAGGGGAAATTGACAGTAACACAATCATAGTAGGGGACTTTTAACTCTCCACTCTCACCAATGGACAGATCATCCAAAATGGAAATAAATAAGGAAACACAAGCTTTAAATGATACATTAAACAAGATGGACTTAATTGATATTTATAGGACATTCCATCCAAAAACCACAGAATACACTTTCTTCTCAAGTGCTCATGGAACATTCTCCAGGATAGATCATATCTTGACTCACAAATCAAGCGTTGGTAAATTTAAGAAAATTGAAACCGTATCAAGTATCTTTTCTGACCACAATGCTATTACGTCAATTACAGGAAAAAATCTGTACAAAATAAAAACACATGGAGGCTAAACAGTACACTACTTAATGACCAAGAGATCACTGAAGAAATCAAAGAGGAAATCAAAAAATACCTAGAAACAAATGACAATGAAAACATGATGATGAGAAATCCATGGGATGCAGCAAAAGCAGTTCTAAAAGGGAAGTTGAGAGCAATACAATCCTACCTCAAGAAACAAAAGATCTCAAATAAACAAGCTAAACTTACACCTAAAGCTATTAGAGAAAGAAGAAGAAAGAAACCCAAAGTTAGCAAAAGGAAAGAAATCATAAAAATCAGATCAGAAATAATTGAAAAAGAAGTGAAGGAAAGGATAGCAAAGATCAATAAAACTAAAAGCTAGTTCTTTGAGAAGATAAACAAAATTGATAAACCATTAGCTAGACTCATCAAGAAAAAAAGGGAGAAGACTCAAATCAACAGAAGTAGAAATGGAAAAGGATCAGCAACAACTTAATCTGCAGAAATACAAAGGATCATGAGAGATTCCTACAACCAGCTATATGCCAATAAAATGGACAATCTGGAAGAAATGGACAAATTCTTAGAAAAGCTCAACGTTCTGAGACTGAACCAGGAAGAAATAGAAAATATAAACAGACCAATCACAAGCACTGAAATTGAGACTGTGATTAAAAATCTTCCAACAAACAAAAGCTCAGGACCAGATGGCTTCACAGGCGAATTCTAACATTGAGAGAAGAGTTAACACCTATCCTTTTCAAACTCTTCCAAAATATATCAGAGGGAGGAAAACTCCCAAACTCATTCTACAAGGCCACCATCTCACTGATACCAAAAGCAGACAAAGATGTCACACAAATAGAAAACTACAGGCCAATTTCACTGATGAACATAGATGCAAAAATCCTCAATAAAATACTATCAAACAGAATCCAACAGTACATTAACAGGATCATACACCATGATCAAATGGGGTTTATTCCAGGAATGCAAGGATTCTTCAATATCTGCAAATCAGTCAATGGGATTGATTTGTTAGTAACCATATTAAAAAACTGAAGGATTAAAACCATAATATCATCTCAATAGATGCAGAAAAAGCTTTCAACAAAATTCAACACCCATTTATGATAAAAACTCTCTAGAAAGTAGGCATAAAGGGAACTTACCTCAACATAATAAAGGCCATATATGACAAAACCACAGCCAACACCATTCTCAATGGTGAAATACTGAAACCATTTCCACTAAGATAAGGAACAATACAAGGTTGCCCACTCTCACCACTATTATCCAACATAGTTTTGGAAGTTTTAGCCACAGCAATCAGAGAAGAAAATAAATAAAGGGCATCCAAATTCGAAAAGGAGAAGTAAAACTGTCACTGTTTGCAGATGACATGACAGTATACAAAAAGAATCCTAAAGCTGCTACCAGAAAACTAGTAGAGCTAATCAATGAATTTGTTAAAGTAGCAGGATAAAAAATTAATGCACAGAACCTCTTGCATTCTGATATAGTAATGATGAAAAATCTGAAAGAGAAATGAAGGAAACATTCCATTTACCATTGCAACAAAAAGAATAAAATACTTAGGAATAAACCTACCTAAGGAGACAAGAGACCTGTATGCAGAAATCTATAAGACCCTGATGAAAGAAATTAAAGATGATACAGATGGAGAGATATACCATGTTCTTGGATTGGAAGAATCAACATTGTGAAAACGACTATACTACCCAAAGCAGTCTATAGATTCAATACAATCCCTATCAAACTACCAATGGCATTTATCACAGAACTAGAACAAAAAATTTTGCAATTTGTATGGAAACACAAAGTCACCGAATAGCCAAAGCAATCTTGAGAACGAAAAACGGAGCTGGAAGAATCAGGGTCTCTGACTTCAGACTATACTACAAAGCTACAGTAATCAAAACAGTATGGTACTGGCACAAAAACAGAAATACAGATCAGTGGAACAGGATAGAAAGCCCAGAGATAAACCCACGCACATATAGTCACCTTATCTCTGATAATGGAGGCAAGACCATACAATGGAGAAAAGACAGCCTCTTCAATAAGTGGTGGTGGGAAAACTAGACAGCTACATGTAAAGGAATGAAATTAGAACTCTCCCTAACACCATACACAAAAATAAACTCAAAATGGATTAAAGACCTAAATGTAAGACCAGACACTGTAAAACTCTTAGAGGAAAATATAGGCAGACACTCTATGACATAAATCACAGCAAGATTCTTTTTGACCCACATCCTTGAGAAATGGAAATAAAAACAAAAATAAACAAATGGGACCTAATGAAACTTCAAAGCTTTTGCACAGCAAAGGAAACCATAAACAAGATGAAAAGACAACCCTCTGAATGGGGGAAAATATTTGGAAACAAGCAACTGTTAAAGGATTAATCTCCAAAATATACAAACAACTCATGCAGCTTAATATCAAAAAAACAAACAACTGAATCCAAAAATGGGCAGAAGACTAAATAGACATTTCTCCAAAGAAGATATACAGATTGCCGACAAATACATGAAAGGATGCTGAACATCACTAATCATTAGAGAAATGCAAATCAAAACTACAATGAGTTATTACCTCACACTGGTCAGAGTGGCCATCACCAAAAATCTGCAAACAATAAATGCTGGAGAGGGTGTGGAGTAAATGGAACCCTCCTACACTGTTGGTGGGAATGTAAATTGATACAGCCACTATGGAGAACAGTATGCAGGGTCCTTTAAAAACTAAAAATAGAACTACTGTACCACCCAGCACTCTCGCTACTGGGCATATACCCTGAGAAAACCTTAATTCAAAATAGTCATGTACCACAATATTCATTGCAGCTCTATTTACAATAGCCAGGACATGGAAGCAACCTAAGTGTCCTTTGACAGATGAATAGATAAAGAAGATCGGCACATATATACAATGGAATATTACTTAGCCACAAAAAGAAATGAAATTGAGTTATTTATAGTGAGATGGATGGACCTAGAGTGTGTCATACAGAGTGAAGTAAGTCAGAAAGAGAAAAACAAATACCTTATGCTAACACATGTATATGGAATCCAGAAAAAAAAAAAAAGGTTCTGAAGAACCTAGGGGTAGGACAGGAAGAAAGATGCAGACATAGAGAATGGATATGAGGATAGGGGAGTAGGAAGGGTAAGCTGGGATGAAGTGAGAGAATGGCATGGACATATATACACTATCAAATGTAAAAAAGATAGCTAGTGGGAAGCAGCCACATAGCACAGGGAGATCAGCTCCGTGCTTTGTGTCCACCTAGAGGGGTAGGATAGGGAGCGTGGGAGGGAGACTCCAGAGGAGGAGATATAGGGATATATGTATATGTATGGCTGATTTACTTTGTTATAAAGCAGAAACTAACACACCATTGTAAAACATTTATACTCCAATAAAGGTGTTAAAAAAATAAAAAAGTAAAAGAAAGTCTATACAAATAAAGTAGTCCATTCCCAGCATGAGTTAACCCATTATTTTCCTTTCCTGTTGTTGCAATCTTTTGTTTATAGAAATTATCCTTTATTTCTTATACCCTATCCTCTGTGACTCAGATGGGTACAGATCAAGCAGTGTATGAATGCAGTGAAGATGAGTGGGATTTGTGTCTATTTGTCTTACTATTATTTCTTAATCATAATGATTGATTTACCACTTGAATAGGAAAATGAGATTGGAGCACTGATAGTTTGGAGCTACAGGAAGAGCTAATAAAGGTGATTACAAGAGATGGAAATATCTCCATTGGGTTATAATGGTAAAAGAAGTCTAGGTTGGTAAGAATATGTGAATGAGATAATGTGGTATGGTAGTGTTGGGCTGCACCCCACAGTCTTGCTATCGTTGCAACTGCCCAGTCTTGAGACCAAAGAAAGAACCCAAAGTCAGCGACAGAGACATCAACAATTTATTGGACAGGGAATCTTAGAAGTCAGTGGCAAATATCTTGGAGCTATACCTCATCATGTGTGGCAGATTGCAGGCAGGACACAGTAGCAATCTTCAGTACACAAGGGAGGAAGAGGCTGTCAGTTACAGAGGACATGACATCAGAAGGCTCCTTGGTTGCAAGGGGAACTGCTAGAACAGGTCTCCCACAACTCTTTGGGTTAGCAACTGTTGCAAGGGCTGCTGTTTCCAGTTGATGACCAAATATACTGGAGCCATTTTGGTCTGAGGGCTAGAACAATCTTTAGCTGTGGGTCTGGCCTATCACACAAGTAGTTACTGATTAAGCTTTCAGCTTAGAAAGGGGAGCAATCATTCACTTAAAGTAAGGCTGAGGCAGGGCCTGGTCAGGCAGGGGATGTACAGAGAGCAAGAGAGCAGCCATCTTATAATGACTGATCAGGCTTGGACTAGAAGAAAAGGAACAGGTCTGAAGACAGAAACCTTGAATTCCAGTCCTGGATATTTTGCACCTAGGAATTAAGTGACCTTAGGCAAAACATTCGACTTCTCGGAGACTTGCTTTCTCTTGGTTGCTAACATGTGCCCAACTAATCTCAATGATGATTTATAACAATCAGATGAGATCATGAGTGCAGTGTAGTAATTTCTTCTCTGTCTATATGTATACATGCTCTCTTTATAAATAAGGTTGGAATTGCTTTGAGTAGGTAAGAATAAGGAATTTTTGCAGAGATAGATATGACTTTTTTTTTAAGTAATACAGTTTCCTTCCCTTGAATCATGTGGGTAAAAGAAGCTCTGACTCTTTTAAATCCAAGAAAAGTACTGTGGTCCTAGTGTTTAATTTCTCATGGCTTCAGCCTAAGTAGTTACTAGAGAAGGAAAGTTCCTTGAGACATCAGAATGTAAATTAGAAGATAAGACGTGGATATAATTTAATTTAACTAAATGTTTATGAAAGTTTGCTCTTAAAATTTAGTTTGAAAATTCACATGGACTTTTTTCTCCCCTCTTCCTAGAATACCCTTATTTAACATTGTTCACGTGATCGAGTCAACTTCCCACTGTGTATTTAGGCCATATTTCAAAGCAAGACTACAGCTTTCTGAGGCAGCTCTAGGCAAAGTTTAAAAGTACATGAATTCTTTTGGGGAGACTCTTCTGTCACCCATTCCTTCCAGGCACCTATGCTCTGTGTCATTCCCATAGAATTATAGTCTTAGCTTGTTATCTCCTTGTGTTTTCAGGTATCACTCTAAGATTCTTCTTAGTTTAATAAATAATTATTGGAGATCGACAATTTACTGTGAGAGACCCCAATGAATTCCCAAAGGTGAAATTTGAAGCTCTGTTATAGTAGTTAGAAAAATATTTTAGGAGCAGAAAGCCCTCTCATATAAAAAAATCTCCAAACTGTATCACATATATCCTAAGCCTTCCATTTGCTAGCTCATCCTGACAGCTAGCTTGTCATTTCTTATAAACAACAAGGTATTCCATCAAGGAAATGAATATTCTTGAGATGGTTCCTTCATATAACAATAGATATTTACTGCTGACATTGATATAAATGATAAAGGAATGTTGGTGTTTAAGAACTATTATTTATTATTTAACGCAAATTGCATTTAATGTCAGACTAATATCACACACAGAAAATGCATTTCAGTTGAGATTTAATCTTATTATTTATAACAGCTAGCATTTATTCTTGCCTAGTTGCTTATTTGTATAATATGGCTTCTTCCTGCCCTAAGCAAACATGAAACTTATGTACAGAAACTAAATATCCTGATTGGATTCATGTAACGATTTTTGTCCAGCAAATTCCAAAGGACCTTATCCACATTAAAGATGCCCTGACTACCAATAGAAGCCACTCTCAGTAGAAAGTCAGCTGGCTGCTCCCCTTTAAAGTGGGGTAGAGCTCTGTCTGTGACCTTGAATTCCAAACTGAGAAGATAATTATTTCAATTAATTTGCTCCTTTCCTTTTTATTCTTTCGTGGTAACTGGATGCATGAGGTGGTAGAGACTGCTTTACTTACTTGACAAAAGCTGTTCCTCTTTCATGACTTAAATATGTACTTAGGATGTTCCATCAAATAACATTTCCTCAGGCTGTGATGCATATTGTAATATATTTTTGAAAAGCTTATTTAAAAATCACATCATGGTTTCTAATTTATCATATGTTTCTGGCTAAAGAAAACCTTTGGGTGCTGACTTCTTTTGAAAATGAACACAGTTTCTCTTATAATTTCTGACAATTCATGAACTATGTAAAATTTTTATGTTATCTTTAGAGATGGAAATCTGGTTGGAGCAAGGGAGTAGAGGTTTTATCTCGAAGCTATGTTTACATGGAAAAGCACATTATTTTTGCTTAGAACATATATACAGCTCACTTTAAAAATAGCAACATTATCTAAAGATATTTTTATTATCACTTTTCAAAAGACTACTCATGAAGCATATTATTTTATTAGAGGTAGTTCTGGCGAAAATGATCAAAACTGGGGGACACATAACTAGAGTTTTCTCTCGGTCACCCATCCCCAACTACTAATGGTTATGATTTCACTGAAACGTGTTTTGCATATCTAACTGATAACATATCTAACACAAATTGTAGTTCAGATCATTCTACACTCATCCACCATGGCTTAGCAGGTAGGAGATTTGACTCAGAAGGTATGTTGAGAAAGATCTCTTTTGAGAGAAAAGAAGTTGCTATTTTTTAAAAATATATTTGTATATGTATGTGTATTAAGTTCTTACTCTTCATTTAATAGTTCATTATGTGACACATGTGGGCATGATATAATTATATTTTTAGTTATCTGAACTATTAAGAGTGTTTTTAATTATCCAACAAATAGCATAAGGAGATAGTTCACAGAATCTGCATATTTAAAATGGACACTATAGAGGAAAGTCAGTAAAGCCAATTTTGGGTTACTTTAAATAATATATGTAATTTAATGAAATAACAATTTGACTTGAAATTAGTATTGATTTTAGAATGATAATACAGGTGATGCTGGGCCTTCTGAATAAATTTTGCAAAGTTCTTTTCTCTTCCATTGAGTTCTTCTTTTCTAGTAAACTAATCCTTTGGCATACATTTGATTCTCACAGTTCCAGATTCCATATTTGTAAATTAGTCCATTTGCTAAAATTTATTTGTAACCTCAACATCAGTACTTTCGAGGTCTTTTGAAAACATGCACATATGTAGTGTTGCAAAAAATTTGAGTTGCCTCCACAAGTCTGAGGTCAAATGAGGCAAAGCTCTGCCTTCTTGTGTCAACTCTCATACTACAAATAGTGTCTTTTCTGCAGTCTATTTAGTGCTACGTTGTTCTTATTTTTGTGCATTATGTTGGTGATTTTTCACTGTTTACAATGCCTTTACAAGTGTAATGCTGAAATGCTGTCTAGTTTTCCAAAGCTCAATAAGGCTGTGACATGCCTTAGAGTAATTACACATGTAAGATAAGCTTCCCTCAGGCAGGAGCTATAGTGCTATTGGCTGTGAGTTCAATGTTAATGGACCAACAATGCATTAAAATGTCTTTAAACAGAAACACATATGAATTAAGGTTTTGTATTGATCAGTTGACTTTGTGACCTAACAAGTACCTAACCCTATATTTTTCCTGGGGCAATGATTCAGTATTCACTAATTCAGAGTTCCAGGCAACTTCGTAAACCATAACTATGCGAATAATGAGAATCAACTGTCTATGGCTTAAGCTTCTAAGCACCAGTGACTTATGTTGGCATTAGGTTGCTTTAAGCAGTGCCCTGCACAAGGCCTTTTGTAAGAGCATATTTGGCTTAATCTACCAAGGTATGTACATTTTCTATTTTTCGAGAGAGAATATATAAAAGGACTTAGTCCATTTTATCTTTCACACCTCTTTACATTGATCTTCTTTTGTCTTTAAATGTTTCATCACAGGCCAGATTGTAGATATATAGTAGAAGAATGGCCTTAATCCTATAAGAAATAATTATAGTTTTACCTGGTAGAATAGCTTTTCTATTTCTGGGTTGAACTGATCATCACCTGGGATGTTCTTGCTTCTGTTTCATGATATACTTTGAATGGTCATATCTGCATGGGGATTTTCTGCTTTATTTGAGGAATTTTTTATCAGATCAAAGTTATAATGAAATAAAAGGATTTTTCACCACATGGTCAACGTGATGATTATATTTATTGCTTTTTCTGTTGTTGTTGTTTTTGTTTTTTGTTTTTCCTTCCCTGCATGGTACTACCCATAGCAAAAGTCTCTCCTACAGCTAACTTTTACCATGAAAAAGGAATGAAATATACCATCAAAAATCATGCATTTCACATAAGACTTAGCAATGAAGAGCTTATGAAATACAAACCTTAGAAACTCTTTGTTAGTTTTGCTTTGGTGAATGAATTGAACCACCATCAGAGGGAAAAATTTTGTTATTGCTACAAATGATTCATAACTTTAGATCTGAAGGCAGATTTGTGTTTGTGGAGCTACATACGCAGTCAGATTTTATGCTTCCTTTATTGGTACCCACAGATTGGTTTGCAATTTACTGCTACCTTTGCTCTCTTGTGTTAGATATCTGGAGAGAGGAAATAAGGAGCTGGAGTCATGATCTCTTCTCTAAGATTTTAGAACCAGTTTACTTATCCAATATCCTTTTGTTTGACTATAGCACCTATAAAACTCTGAAAAAAGAAAGATTATAAAAAAACTGCCTATATGGCCTCAACCTAAGCAGTATGTACATAGTAACATCTATGTAGCTAGTAACCCAATCATTCTAACAATCATAGGACATATTCTGGTGAAACAGAAAGTTGTTAGAGTTCTCTGAACTGGCTAAGGTCTCTTTGAATGGATACTGTTTTCTCAGTTGTTTCTAGATAAAAATTTAATGAGTTATAATTATTTATATTTCCAAATTCAGTAGTGCACTGAGCTATATTGTGTGATTTTAAAGATTAGAGGTTAGGATTATATGTTTTAAAATTTTGATTTGTGAATACAAAACACTAGGGCAGAGTAGGACTGAGGTGGGAGTCCAATAGCATCTTTTTTTTTTTTTAATGATTTCTTATGGATACCTCCCCAGAATGCCAATATATACAGTAGAAATGCTGACAGTTTTAAAAATTTTTATTGTAATTCTACCTATAACCATTTTAAAAGTAAATATTCGGCTTTCTAGTTGTCTTTGGCATTCACGGAGCACAGTGAAATAGACTCTTTTGTTGACTTCCTTTTAGGGGCAAATATGCATAGTCATCACAATTGACAATTATGTCCAAATCTTACCAATATGTTCACGTAGTTAGGATAAGAGTTTATGAAAAAGAGGACATATGGAGAGTGTATGAAAAGCTACAGATGTTTTAAACAAAAATTGCTATTATTTGAACTTATGTAGTACAGTATTTTACAAATTTAACATCTCTGCTTTTCTGTCTTTCAAACACATATACTGTGGGCTGTGATGAACCTGATGTAGATCCTTTGGCAGAAGCTCTCAGCGAGTAAGATTACATGTTCCTTAACAATAAGACTCGACTGCAAAATCACAAGGGGACCTGGCAAGTCAAATCCCAGCTGCAGGGTCTGTGAGTGAACACTTTTAATCTTCTACTCAAGACTTCAGCCTTTCACACCAGCAAATTTGCAGAGGGCTTTTTGTTCCCTGCTCTAAACTTTTGTTTGACACGTGAATAAAATTCAGTGTTATCATGTTCTGTAAGCCCCAATGTTTACATAGCTCCTGGCTACTTCTTTATCATAAGGTTCTATTAATCTAAATTTTCTTCTTTCTGCAAAGTGTCTTCCTTATTATTCCTTATAGCCTTTGTACCTGCTCTCTCCTCTGTCAAGAAATTCTGCAGATATTTTCACAACTTTCTTATTTCATTTGACACCTCCCAGAAAGCCTTATTCTGACCACCTGTTATTACCTCTCAATACCTTTATAGTATTTTATGTTGTTTATTCATAGCACTTTTCACTATCTGAAAAATATCATTTATCTCTTTATTTGTTTTGATCACTAGACTATCTCTTACAAATAGGGACCTATTTTTTTTATTGCTTTTTTTTTTCCCCACTCTATCCCAAGCACCAAAATTGTCCCTATTACAACGTAGTAGGCACACAATAAATATTTGTTGAATAGATTAAACAATTTCATTGCTGTATTTTATTTTTATCCTTTCTCTTCATTTTCATCAGCATCAGGTAAGATAAAGACATTAAAAACTAGGATAAGCAAAGATAGTTAAAATTTAAAAGGCAGCATGTATGCACAGTGTTTAGGCAACAGACCTCTGAGAGCATAAGAGAGCCTTGCCAGGTTCATATCCTGGCCCTTATGCTTGCTAACTGTGCAAATGTGGGCAAATTACTCAATCTCTCTGTACCTCAGTTTCTTTATCTATAAAATAGGGTAATCATAGGACATGTATCTATCCCCCTGAATTATTTTAAAAATTAAGTGGATTAATTTAGATAAAGCTTTTGGACAAGTACCCTAGTGTATAAGCATGTATTTAGTATTGGCTACAATTGTTAGCATCTGGGTCAAAATATTCAGTAAAGGAAAAAGACCTCATTTGTATACACTATGGGATATGGGGTGATATAGATTGGAAGGAGTTTGATCAAAACATATAATTAGTTCTTTGCATTTGGTAGTCAGTGAGCTAACAAACGCAATAAATTTTATTCCAAATCTTCCAAATGTCTTTTCTTATTGAGATGAAACAGTAACTCTAAAATGTCAAAATCTGTCTGCATAAGTTTAGCATTTTTCAATTCACCTGCACAAATTAGTCATTTATAATACTTTAGGGGAAGTTTCCCCCTACTTCAGATTTGTAAGCTAGGATAAATGTAACACATTTGGAAGTAGGAGACAGATGGGAGGAGAAAGTTCACAACTTGTTACCCCTTTTTTGTCAATAAGCAAATGCCAATCAGTATCTCTAGGTCAGGCCTACTTCCCAGCAAAACATAGACATGATACACAGGCAGACACACAGTTATGTTTCCTGTGTGTGGCTGATATTGCTAACAATCATGGCTCATCCCCTCTGGAGGGCTAAGTTGGCTTTAGGGTCCTTCCTGGAACAGCATTCCAACAAATCAGAACTGATGTAAGCTCTCCAAGACCATGGATTTCTACTATATTTCCTGAATTAATAAACAATGACTTTTTAATCTTCTGGCTTGATAACATTGTCAAAGCTGTAGGTCATTGTTTAACCTAGCAGTAATTAAATTTTTCTCTGTCTCTGTTTCTCTCTGTTTCTCTGTATCTCTTCTCCCCACTCCATAGCTATCTATATTTTTCTATCTCTATTTCTCTCTGTCTCCATATTCTTCATTTCTATTTCCTTTTTTCATTTCTTGGAAAAGTCTGAAAATCAATAAAGTGATACTAGTATTTTAAATGCTAGAAACTGTAGAGATAGAATGCTAAGAATTTCTAAAAGGAATAAGAGCAATTAGTTTTTCTTTCTTGAGCTTTAAAAATGTTAACTCTGTAAGAAATTATTTCTGCTAAAATTTCAACTAAGAAATATAATTAAATAATATCTTTGTTCACTAGTTAAAATAAGAAGAGCTCTAGTTCCAAGTTAAGATGATAAGATATTTTAAATGGTATTTTTAAAGTTTAAAAAAATTGAACACAGGAGTTTCCAAATTAGAACATTTTTATATAATAGCCATAATAAATATATGAATCTTTGAAAATTTAAAGTGAGTTAGTGATTTTGATTTAAAGACTATTGTTTGTCTTTTCACCCATTTAATTGTATAAAATTAAAACGAATACAGTATTCTAGGTTGTGAAAGACTATACTTAATTGATTCAGACTATACTCGGTATAATAATTACAGAAAGATGAATATTCATATTAGTAAATTAATATGGTATGGTAGTTTATTTAGAGAATTGTTATACCTAAGATTGTAAATTTAAATATAATATGTATTGTTTTATTTACTATATCAATAAGTCAAGTAAGCTTAAATTTACATGTTTAAGGTCTAATTTTATTATCTATTTATATAAATATAAATGTATTTGTATATGTCCAGCCATATACATAAAGTTATATTAATATTAGTTAAAAAGCTTATAAATAGTAAAAATGAAATTAAAAAAATGACAAAATATCTTAAAATGCTTAACACAATTAGCTGCATATTAGTGGGTTTATTTATAAGGAAAAATGTATTAATATAATTTTTTTCTCTAAATTTTTATGTGGATGTATACAAAATTGGAAAAAAAAATTTGGATTTTCCTTCTGTGAGACAGCCAAGTTATTCTGTATCCAGACCACATAAATTCTTCTTCTTATCACAATATTTTGTTAACTCCCTCTACTTCTGACAGTCTTTTATATCATTTTAACATTTCTCTATTTTTGAAAAAAGTTAAATTCCTAATAATGTTTTCTTATAATTTGGTTTTTAAATATTGCCTATAACTATCTCCTCACCTTGAAAAATTATGATTTACTTTCAAGTATTTTCTCCTCTCTCAATCCTTGATATTTCCTTTCTCATACTCAGTCCTCAAATTCAGCAAACTGGCAAGACATTCTTTATGTCTTAAACTATCTTTGAGTTTCCTAGAAAGGCTGTTAGATAATCCCATTGTTTTGTCTTTTAAAAGAAAGAAAAACAAAAATATTAAAGTTGATCTTGGCATTCTGTGTTAATTATCTAAAAGCTATTATAAAAAAATTTTACTTACCAAACTTAGGATAAATGAAAAAAATCTAACATATCAAAAGGAAGGTTCTTTTATAGATTTGCTATGTAACCTACGTAATATTATGTATTATATCTCAAAGGCTGTATGCCTTTCTGTCTACCATTTGATTTTGTTTCTAGGTTTCAACAACTTGTCAATCAGGAAGAGACAGGTAGCTGTCCCTACATGCTTTTGGTCCTGGTGGTTGGCCAGGGTCCTTGCTGTTCATAAATACTCTTATTTCTATTGCAGTAATGAACTGTATACTTAATGTGCATTATGCAGCAGGAAAGGGTTTCATACTCTTTTATTCTGATAACACTTGTTCACAAAATACATCAGCACTAATTATTCTAGGCCTGATGGCCCTGGCTCCTTCTCCATTTTGCAGTCCTTAGACATCAAGTAGCTACCACTGGTTATTTCATGCAGACATTGACACTGAAAAAGACCCATGAACTTGAAAGTGCTTTTTCAGTCACTGTGATAGACTTTCTCCAATGCAAATACTGTATTCATTTAATTCTTCAGTCTCCCTTTTTTTTTTTTTTTTTTTTTTGTGGTATGCGGGCCTCTCACTGTTGTGGCCTCTCCCGTTGCGGAGCACAGGCTCCGGACGCGCAGGCTCAGCGGCCATGGCTCACGGGCCCAGACGCTCCGCGGCATGCGGGGTCTTCCCGGAACCGGGGCACGAACCCGTGTCCCCTGCATCGGCAGGCGGACTCTCAACCACTGCGCCACCAGGGAAGCCCCAGTCTCCCTTTTAAACAATTGTTAAAAGTTGCTTGGAAATTGTAGTGTGAAATATGAATAAACATTTTTTTCCTGTAAAAAGCTTAATGCTTTCTATATACTATTTCCAACCACACCAAACCCTCTACAAGACACCTATCAAGCAAGTGAATAAAAGTGAAATTTGGCTTTTTATTTATTAGTTGCACGGAAACCTACAACATTTTTTAAAAAATTGATTACAATTGTTTTTAAACCTTTGTACTAGGATGAACTACTGCTCATTCAGTCACTAGAGATTTAAAGGTCAGAGCTGCTGTTTGTATTCAGCTCCTAAGAGCTAAAACATTTCACTCTTCTTTCTGTAATTTTAGCTGTTGTAATTATGTGTTCCTGCTGAGTAAAGGGCAGAGTGGAGTTTTCAACAGATTAGGTACCCATCGTTACTAGTACAGTAGTCTAACTGAAGGGTGTTTTTGTTTGCTTTATTTTATTACTTATCTGTTTATTTATTTAGTGTGTGTATGTGTGTGCGCATGTGTGTGTGTGTGCTTCTCCTGAGGGATCATTCAGTAATTCAGCATATCTATGTTTGTTACTAATTATTTTTCCCCTTTAGTTCCCTTCTCCTTTCCCATTCCATTAACTCAGTTACAAATTTTAACACATGCAATATATTTGGCTATTATTTCATCAATGAAAAATTCCACTGTGTGGTTTAACTTTCAAAGATACAGGGAAGTTAAAGGTATTTGTTTTATTTTTCGGTTTTTGTTTTCTGTGCGTTTTTTTTTTGCAGAAAATCATACTGAGAAATCTACTAGATCTAGATGGGAGAGATTTGTCTTAAGGTCTGGAAGATTTTGCCAATCTGAGGAAGCACATAACATCAAAGAAAAGCCCAATTTGAGTGAACTATGTGGTGTAATAAGAAAATCATAAATGCAAACGCTTGTAAACACTGCATCTAAGACAAGGCTACAGTAAAGCCTTTGGCTTGTTTTAGACACCATCAGTTTGCAAACTGCACTCGTGTATTTTACACTGCTATCCCACTTTCTCCCTTGGTTTCCTTTTGTGGCAGTCTTCTTTATGCACTCAGTTATGTTGGTTGATTGTGATAGGCTTTGAACTCATTGCTATACCATATCCAGGTTCTTAAATTCTTCATCTTCCAAGAGGAAGATACAAAGTAATCAGCAAACCTTATAAAAGATGAAAGAAAGGTATCATCTATTTAAAATAGCCCAAGGGGACAATTTAAAAAAAAGAATTAAATCTGTCTTTAGGTACTGCCAGCTTCCAATCCTGAATTTTTCCCCCTAAGCACATACTATCTATTTTTGGCTGTTTCAAAGGCCCTCATACTGTAGGGGCTCTAATATATGCAAATGAAACTTCATGAAAATACTACTTTGCCTTTTCCCTGATGTACCATAGGATGACAGCCCCAGATGGATATATGAGTTGTGCACAGAGTTTATAAATTGTCTATTTTGAACCTGAAATATATTTGCCAACTGAGGGGGAAAAAAGAAAAGTTCAATAAAGTGCTTAGATCTCCAGGCTAGCTCATCAGAGCAAAAAGTAACTGGAGATGAATTTGCTCTGTTATTTCACTTTGGTGCCTCCTAAAGCTAACAGCATCATAAAATACCTTGAAATCTTACTCAAGTAAAAGATTTCTGAACTACCATTCCCTTCCTCTCACTCAAATTCTAATGTGGTATATCTAGAGAATGGTTTGGTATAACGTGGATTTTAAAAATAACTTCCAAAGATACTTAGTATTTTAATGTGACATATATTGTACATAAGAAAGAATGTATAGTATTATGTATAAAGTTAAAAGCAGGATAAAATGAACATCCTTGCACTCACCACTTGGTTTAAGAATGAGAGCATTATTATTTTCTTGGAAATTCCATATACAACTGTCCTGATCCTGTGTTTTCCTTTCATACCCCATAAAATAACACCAGCCAGAATTTTATAATCTTTCTCTTGTTTTTCTTGATATTATTACGAAACGTATATGTATCCATTTTGATAAGTGGATAGATATGAATTTTTGCCTTTTTTGAAAATTACACAAATGGAAAAATACTTCAAGTGCTTATTTATTTATTTATTTTTACATCTTTATTGCGGTATAATGGCTTTACAATGGTGTGTTAGTTTCTGCTTTATAACAAAGTGAATCAGTTACACATATACATATGTTCCAATATCTCTTCCCTCTTGCGTCTCCCTCCCTCCCACCCTCCCTATCCCACCACTCCAGGAGGTCACAAAGCACCGAGCTGATCTCCCTGTGCTATGCGACTGCTTCCCACTAGCTATCTACCTTACACTTGGTAGTGTATATAAGTCCATGGCTCTCTCTCACTTTGTCACAGCTTACCCTTCCCCCTCCCCATATCCTCAAGTCCATTCTCTAGTAGGTCTGTGTCTTTATTCCTGTCTTACCCCTAGGTTCTTCATGACATTTTTTTCCCTTAAATTCCATATATATGTGTTAGCATACGGTATTTGTCTTTTTCTTTCTGACTTACCCCACTCTGTATAACAGACTCTAGACCCATCCACCTCATTACAAATAGCTCAATTTCGTTTCTTTTTATGGCTGAGTAATTTTCCATTGTATATATGTGCCACATCTTCTTTATCCATTCATCCGATGATGGACACTTAAGTTGTTTCCATCTCCGGGCTACTATAAATAGAGCTGCAATGAATATTTTGATACATGACTCTTTTTGAATCATGGTTTTCTCAGGGTATATGCCCAGTAGTGGGATTGCTGGGTCATATGGTAGTTCTATTTGTAGTTTTTTAAGGAACCTCCATACTGTTCTCCACAGTGGCTGTATCAATTTACATTCCCACCAACAGTGCAAGAGCGTTCCCTTTTCTCCACACCCTCTCCAGCATTTATTGTTTCTAGATTTTTTGATGATGGCCATTATGACTGGTGTGAGATAATATCTCATTGTAGTTTTGATTTGCATTTCTCTAATGATTAATGATGTTGAGCATTCTTTCATGTGTTTTTTGACAGTCTGTATATCTTCTTTGGAGAAATGTCTATTTAGGTCTTCTGCCCATTTTTGGATTGGGTTGTTTGTCTTTTTCTTATTGAGCTGCATGAGCTGCTTATAAATTTTGGAGATTAATCCTTTGTCAGTTGCTTCATTTGCAAATATTTTCTCCCATTCTGAGGGTTGTCTTTTGGTCTTGTTTATGGTTTCCTTTGCTGTGCAAAAGGTTTGAAGTTTCATTAGGTCCCATTTGTTTATTTTTGTTTTTATTTCCATTTCCCTAGGAGGTGGGTCAAAAAAGATCTTGCTGTGCTTTATGTCATAGAGTGTTCTGCCTATGTTTTCCTCTAAGAGTTTGATAGTTTCTGGCCTTACATTTAGGTCTTTAATCCATTTTGAGCTTATTTTTGTGTATGGTGTTAGGGAGTGATCTAATCTCATACTTTTACATGTACCTGTCCAGTTTTCCCAGCACCACTTATTGAAGAGGCTGTCCTTTGTCCACTGTACAGTCCTGCCTACTTTATCAAAAGTAAGGTGACCATATGTGCATGGGTTTATCTCTGGGTTTCTATCCTGTTCCATTGATCTATCTTTCTGTTTTTGTGCCAGTACCATACTCTCTTGATTACTGTAGCTTTGTAGTATAGTCTGAAGTCAGGGAGCCTGATTCCTCCAGCTCCGTTTTTTGTTCTCAAGATTGCTTTGGCTATTCAGGGTCTTTTGTGTTTCCATACAAATTGTGAAATTTTTTTTTCTAGTTCTGTGAAAAATGACAGTGGTAGTTTGATAAGGATTGCATTGAATCTGTAGATTGCTTTGGGTAGTAGAGTCATTTTCACAATGTTGGTTCTTCCAATCCAAGAACATGGTATATCTCTCATCTATTTGTATCATCTTTAATTTCTTTCATCAGTGTCTTATAATTTTCTGCATACACATCTTTTGTCTCCTTAGGTAGGTTTATTCCTAGAAATTTTATTCTTTTTGTTGCAGTGGTAAATGGGGGTGTTTTCTTGATTTCACTTTCAGAATTGTCATCATTAGTGTATAGGAATGGCAGAGATTTCTGTGCATTAATTTTGTATCCTGCTACTTTACCAAATTCATTGATTAGCTCTAGTAGTTTTATGGTAGCATCTTTAGGATTCTCTATGTATAGTATCATGTCATCAGCAAACAGTGACAGCTTTATTTCTTCTTTTCCGATTTGGATTCCTTTTATCTCGTTTTCTTCTCTGACTGCTGTGGCTAAAACTTCCAAAACTATGTTGAATAAGAGTGGTGAGAGTGGGCAACCTTGTCTTGTTCCTGATCTTAGTGGAAATGCTTTCAGTTTTTCACCATTGAGGATAATGTTGGCTGTGGGTTTGTCATATGTGGCCTTTATTATGTTGAGGAAAGTTCCCTCTATGCATACTTTCTGCAGGGTTTTTATCATAAATGGGTGTTGAATTTTGTCGAAAGCTTTCTCTGCATTTATTGAGATAATCATATGGTTTTTCTCCTTCAATTTGTGAATATGGTGTATCACGTTGATTGATTTGCATATATTGAAGAATCCTTGCATTCCTGGAATAAACCCCACTTGATCATGGTGTACTATCCATTTAATGTGCTGTTGGATTCTGTTTGCTAGTATTTTGTTGAGGATTTTTGCATCTATGTTCATCAGTGATATTGGCCTGTAGTTTTCTTTCTTTGTGACATCCTTGTCTGGTTTTGGTATCAGGGTGATGGTGGCCTTGTAAAATGAGTTTGGGAGTGTTCCTCTCTCTGCTATATTTTAGAAGAGTTTGAGAAGGATAGGTGTTAGCTCTTCTCTAAATGTTTGATAGAATTCGCCTGTGAAGCCATCTGGTCCTGGGCTTTTGTTTGATGGAAGATTTTTAATCACAGGTTCCATTCCAGTGCTTCTGATTGGTCTGTTCATATTTTCTGTTTCTTCCTGATTCAGTGTTGGCAGGTTTTGCATTTCTAAGTATTTGTCCATTTCTTCCAGGTTGTCCATTTTATTGGCATAGAGTTGCTTGTAGTAATCTCTCATGATCTTTTTTATTTCTGCAGTGTCAGTTGTTATTTCTCCTTTTTCATTTCTAATTCTATTGATTTGAGTCTTCTCCCTATTTTTCTTGATGAGTCTGGCTAATGGTTTATCAATTTTGTTTATCTTCTCAAAGAACCAGGTTTTAGTTTTATTAATCTTTGCTATTGTTTCCTTCATTTCTTTTTCATTTATTTCTGATCTGATTGTTATGATTTCTTTCCTTCTGCTAACTTTGGGGATTTTTTGTTCTTCTTTCTCTAATTGCTTTAGGTGCAAGTTTAGGTTGTTTATTCGAGATGTTTCCTGTTTCTTAAGGTAGGATTGTATTGCTGTAAAATTCCCTCTTAGAACTGCTTTTGCTGCATCCCATAGATTTTGGTCATTGTGTCTCCATTGTCATTTGTTTCTAGGTATTTTTTTATTTCCTCTTTGATTTCTTCAGTGATCACTTCGTTATTCAGTATTGTATTTTTTAGCCTCCATGTGTTTGTGTGTTTTACAGACCTTTTCCTGTAATTGATATCTATTCTCATAGCGTTGTGGTCGGAAAAGATACTTGATACAATTTCAATTTTATTAAATTTACCAAGGCTTGATTTGTGGCCCAAGATATGATCTATCCTGGAGAATGTTCCATGAGCACTTGAGAAAAATGTGTATTCTGTTGTGTTTGGATGGAATGTCCTATAAATATCAATTAAGTGCATCTTGTTTAATGTATCAGTTAAAGCTTGTGTTTCCTTATTTATTTTCATTTTGGATGATCTGTCCATTGGTGAAAGTGGGGTGTTAAAGTTCCCTACTATGAGTGTGTTACTGTCGATTTCTCCTTTTATGGCTCTTAGTATTTGCCTTATGTATTGAGGTGCTCCTATGTTGGGTGCATAAATATTTATAATTGTTATATCTTCTACTTGGATCGATCCCTTGATCATTATGTAATGTTCTTCTTTGTCTCTTCTAATAGTCTTTATTAAAGTCTATTTTGTCTGATATGAGAATTGCTACTCCAGGTTTCTTTTGGTTTCTATTTGCATGAAATATCTTTTTCCGTCCCCTTACTTTCAGTCTGTATGTGTCTCTAGGTCTGAAGTGGGTCTCTTGTAGACAGCAAATATATGGGTCTTGTTTTTGAATCCATTCAGCCAATCTGTCTTTTGGTGGGAGCATTTAGTCCATTTACATTTAAGGTAATTATCGATATGTATGTTCCTATTCCCATTTTCTAAATTGTTTTGGGTTTGTTATTGTCGGTCTTTTCCTTCTCTTGTGTTTCTTGTCTAGAGAAGTTCCTTTAGCAGTTGTTGTAAAGCTGGTTTTGTGGTGCAGAACTCTCTCAGCTTTTGCTTGTCTGTAAAGGTTTTAATTTCTCCATCAAATCTGAATGAGATCCTTGCTGGGTGGAGTAATCTTTGTTGCAGGTTTTCCTCCTTCATCACTTTAAATATGTCCTGCCAGTCCCTTCTGGCTTGCAGAGTTTCTGCTGAAAGATCAGCTGTTAACCTTATGGGGATTCCCCAGTGTGTTATTAGTTGTTTTTCCCTTGCTGCTTTTAATATGTTTTCTTTGTATTTAATTTTTGACAGTTTGATTAATATGTGTCTTGGCATATTTCTCCTTGGATTTATCCTGTATGGAACTCTCTGTGCTTCCTGGACTTGATTAACTATTTCCTTTCCCATATTAGGGAAGTTTTCATCTATAATCTCTTCAAATATTTTCTCAGTCCCTTTCTTTTTCTCTTCTTCTTCTGGAACCCCTATAATTCGAATGTTGGTGCGTTTAATGTTGTCCCAGAGGTCTCTGAGACTGTCTTCAGCTCTTTTCAGTCTTTTTTCTTTATTCTGCTCTGCAGTAGTTATTTTCACTATTTTATTTTCCAGGTCACTTATCCGTTCTTCTGCCTCAGTTCTTCTGGTATTGATCCCATCTAGAGTATTTTTAATTTCATTTATTGTGTTGTTCATTGTTTGTTTCATCTTTATTTCTTCTCGGTCCTTGTTAAATATTTCTTGCATTTTGTCTGTTCTATTTCCAAGATTCTGGATCATCTTTACTATCATTATTCTGAATTCTTTTTCAGGTAGACTGCCTATTTCCTCTTCATTTGTTAGGTCTGGTGGGTTTTCATCTTGCTCCTTCATCTGCTGTGTGTTTTTGTTTCTTCTCATTCTGCTTATCTTACTGTGTTTGGGGTCTCCTTTTTGCAGGCTGCAGGTTCGTAGTTCCCGCTGTTTTTGATGTGTGTCCCCAGTGGCTAAGGTTGGTTCAGTAGGTTGTGTAGGCTTCCTGGTAGAGGGGACTCATGCCTGTGTTCTGATGGATGAGCCTGGATCTTGTCTTTCTGTTGGGCAGGTCCATGTCTGGTGGTGTGTTTTGGGGTATCTATGGGCTTATTATGATTTTAGGCCTCTCTGCTAATGGATGGGGTTGTGTTCCTGTCTTGCTAGTTGTTTGGCATAGGATGTTCAGCACTGTAGCTTGCTGGTCGTTGAGTGAAGCTGGGTGCTGGTGTTGAGATGTAGACCTCTGGGAGATTTTTGCCATTTGATATTATGTGGAGCTGGGCAGTCTCTTGTGGACCAGTGTCCTGAAGTTGGCTCTCCCACCTCAGAGGCACAGCACTGACTCTTGGCTGGAGCACCAAGAGCCTTTCATCCACATGGCTCAGAATAAAAGAGAGAAAAAATAGAAAGAAAGAATTAGTAGAAGTAGAAAGAACGAAAGAAAGAACAAAGGGAGGAAGGGAGGGAGCGAGGAAGGAAGGAAGGAAGGAACGAAGGAAGGAGGGAAGGAAGGAAAAACGAAAGAAAGAAGATAAAGTAAAATAAAGTAAGATAAAATATAATAAATTTATTAAAATAAAAAAATAGTTATTAAGATAAAAAAAGAAAAATATTAAAAAAACGGACGGATAGAACCCTTGGACAAATGGTGGAAGCAAAGCTATACAGACAAAATCTCACACAGAAGCATACACATACACACTCACAAAAAGAGGAAAAGGGAAAAAAATCATAAATCTTGCTCTCAAAGTCCACCTCCTCAATTTGGGATGAATCCTTGTCTATTCCTGTATTCCACAGATGCAGGGTACATCAAGTTGATTGTGGAGCTTTAATCTGCTGTTTCTGAGGCTGCTGGGAGAGATTTCCCTTTCTCTTCTTTGTTTGCAGAGCTCCCGGGGTTCAGCTTTTCATCTGGCCCCGCCTCTGCGTGTAGGTCGCCGGAGGGCATCTGTTCTTAGCTCAGACAGGACGAGGTTAAAGGAGCCATTGCTTTGGGGGCTCTGGCTCACTCAGGCCGGGGGGAGGGAGGGGCACGGTGTGTGGGGTGAGCCTGTGGTGGCAGAGGCCAGCGTGACGTTGCACCAGCCTGAGGCGCGCCATACGTTCTCCCGGGGGAGTTGTCCCTGGATCCCGGGCCCCTGGCAGTGGCGGGCTGCACAGACTCGCTGGGAGGGGGGTGTGGATAGTGACCTGTGCTCGCACACAGGCTTCTTGGTGGCGGCAGCAGCAGCCTTAGCGTCTCATGCCCGTCACTGGGGTCCGTGCTTTTTAGCTGCGGCTCGCGCCCGTCTCTGGAGCTCCTTTAAGCAGCGCTCTTAATCCCCTCTCCTCGCGCACCAGGAAACAAAGAGGGAAGAAAAAGACTCTTGCCTCTTCGGCAGGTCCAGACTTTTCTCCGGACTCCCTCCCGGCTTGCCGTGGTGGACTTACCCCCTGCAGGCTCTGTTCACGCCGCCAACCCCAGTCCTCTCCTGGCGCTCCAACCGAAGCCCGAGCCTCAACTCCCAGCCCTGCCCGCCCCGGCGAGTGAGCAGACAAGCCTCTTGGGCTGGTGAGTACTGGTTAGCACTGATCCTCTGTGCGGGAATCTCCCTGCTTTGCCCTCCGCACCCGTGTTGCTGTGCTCTCCTCCGCGGCTCTGAAGCTATCCCCCTCCGTCACCCCCAGTCTCCGCCCGCAAAGGGGCTTCCTAGTGTGTGGAAACCTTTCCTCCTTCACAGCTCTCTCCCACTGGTGCAGGTTCCATCCCTATTCTTTTGTCTCTGTGTTTTTTTTTTCTTTTGCCCTACCCGGGTACGTGGGAGGTTTCTTTCCTTTTGGGAGGTCTGAGGTCTTCTGCCAGTGTTCAGTAGGTGTTTTGTAGGAGTTGTTCCACTTGTAGATGTATTTCTGGTGTATCTGTGGGGAGGAAGGTGATCTCCGCGTCTTACTCTTCCGCCATCTTCCCGGAAGCTATCTCAAGTGCTTTTTTATATCTTGATTCCTACAGACAACATTGTGTTTTTGAGGTGTAGCAACACTTATGAGTTGCAGTTTACTCATGTTCAATGCCCTAAAGTATTTCCCTCCATGTATCAAAATGTATTCACTCTATTCTATTACTAACAGCCATTTGGGTACAGTGGATTTGAATCCAGAACCCATTGCTAAACTTTTCTCAAATCTTAATCTGTCAGTATAGGTTATTTTTATAGTCAATTTTATCAACAATTAATGGCAGCTTTATTTTTTTAATTTTAATTTTTCAATTGTTTTTCATTGAATTTTTTTCCTTTACTGTAATTGTTTAATCCAGGTTTTCTAGAAAGCAGAGGCAGAGGTAATAAATATAGGCTAATGCTTTATGGAAGGGGGATGCAATCCTAAAAGTGAAAAAGAGAAGTGAGGCAGGAAAGTAATTACATGATAGTATGCTACTTAGCTGTTAACAAAATTAAAACAAACAAACAAAACATTAGACTGCTGTGGCATATAAGAAATCTCAGGAGAGACTACAGGTAACCTCTGATTCTTAGAACACTGTCAGCAGAAGGAAGGTGGCAACATTTATCTACCAGCTCTGTGCCTTCTGTTACCTGTCACGTTGTCCCACAGGGCATTGACTGCCAAACTTTTGAGTTATGTTACCAGACATCTCCTGGAAGCCTTGGGGAAACCAGATTCTCTACCCTGCACTCTGCTCTTTCATGTGAATGAAGGTCGAGCAAGGGGAGCTAGAACTTCCAGGGATCCTGCTGCTAGAACTTGCAGTTTAATCCTGGGTGTGAAAACCCCTATAGTTTCTGTCATGCAGGCACAAGGAAAGTCTGGAAAAGACAGTGGCAGTCAATGGAGTTAAGAGACAAGACAATGACAGTGATCCACTGAGAAAGTAGTGAGGGTGGGAAAGTGGGGATGGGAAGAAGAGGAGACCAAATGATTTCCATGAAAATTTTTGTGAAACATATCGCTAGTACAATTTTAAAATTTTTTTATTTTATATTGGAGTATAGTTAATTTACAACGTTGTGTTAATTTCAGGTGTACAGAAAAGTTATTTAGTTATACATATATCTATTCCTTTTCAGATTCTTGTCCCACATAGGTTATTACAGAGTATTGAGTAGAGTTCCCTTTGTTATACAGTAGGTCCTTGTTGATTATTTTATATATAGTAGTGTATATGTCAATCCCAAACTCCTAATTTATCCCTTCCTCCACCTCTCCCCTTTGGTAACTATAAATTTGTTTTTTAAGTCTATGAGTCTGTTTCTGTTTTGTAAAAATGTTCATTTGTATCATTTTTTAGATTCCACATATAAGTGATATCATATAACATTTGTCTTTCTCTGTCTTACTTCACTTAGTATGGTACAGTTTTGAAACAGGAAGCATGGTGGTTCCAGATATTCTTTTATTTTCTTTGACCTTTGGAAAGGGTTTGAACCTCTGCTGTATGTGTTTTATTTGTTTGTTTTTGCCTTCCTTTAAGCTAAGGAAATTTCCATTTATTTTTATTTGTTATAGCTTTTGAAATCATGAAAGAATGTTGAATCATATCAAATGTATTCTTTAATCTATTTAGATAATTATATGATTTTTCTCCTTTTAACAAATGTGATGTATTTGAAAAGCAGTATCTTTTTTGTTTGTTATTTTTTCCTTTAGATTAGTGAATTTTATTTACTAACATTCTATTGAAAATTGTTCAGCCTTTCCTTCATGTTTTGCAGCACTTTAACTGGTTAGGCTGGCTTTACTGATGGGCTCTAGATCATCATTCCTCAGGTGTTTGAGTTCTAAGTTTTCTTGACTTTGTTGGGCTCAGCCCATCATAACTGTTCCTTTAAGTAAATCTGATCCATTTACATTCTGCAAGTTTACTGTTTCCAATAGAGAACTATATCACAACAGCTCCAGCCTCCAGGACCATGACTGGTCCCTTTGACTTGATTATAAACCAATGGAATGCACAGAAAGTGGCACAAAAAGCAGACACTTCATTTATTTAAATAAAAGGATAAACAAATGTTTGATGTGAAAATAAATATAAAAGTATATTTGAGCATACTCAAAGGAGTGAGGAAAGAATTACCTAAGTATCAGAGGAAAGCTCTAATTTGGTATTTCTTTAAAGAAATGGGAAGCTGGCTTTTGTGTTGAAAATGCAAGGATAAAGTAGTAGCTGAAGATGCTGCCTATGGCATAATTCTAAGGTTGGTAAAAGTTTACCATTAAGAGTTGTAAGCATGCAAATTGGAATCGCTGTCCATTTCTCATATTACTTTTTCCTTATATTCTGTCACTATATGTCTTTATGCAGTAGGCACGCTAGATATAGTAAGACACAGGTGTCAGTATTGGGAAAGAAAGAAATCGGAGGGAAAGAAACCAAATCAGACAGAAGGAGACCTCTTTGATACTGGGTAGTAGGATCAAACCCTTTTTCACACAAAGAATCCATGAACAAAGAAAGGCAAAGTTGGGCTTGGTTATAAATACTTTTCATTCACTCCTACTGTATTTTTTTCTTCATTACGTATGTCTGTGTGTAAGTATGTTTGTGTTAATGATGTAAACTAACAACTTTCTTATCATCAACTAAAGGTATAATTTGAAAAACTGTTATTGGCATATCTCAACATCGAAGAATTCAACTCATTGCCATCAGGTGTTAGAAACATTTACCTTTAGTTTAACTGTGATCAAGTAAAAAATGCGTCAGGGAATACGCTGCTGTCATGATTTGACTCTCTTTCTAGAATGGAAAAAAACATTCAAGAGAAAAATGTAAAGTGGAAATGTTAATACATAAAACCATCAGTGAATAATAAAGTCATCTGGCAAAAACTGCCACTGGATAAGGCAGGAAGAAGGAGGAGAAATACAAAATCAGCTTTGTCAGATTACCTTAATATTAACAGAGAGCTATTAGAAAGAAACCATTTAAAATCATATCATAGAGTATATCGACCAGTTTTGCAACCTCTTCTATTTGGTATAGGTAAATCTTTTAAAATTCAATGGAAATTTCTCTTTTTGTCTTCTATATTTGGCTTTTAAATAAGAGAATTTGGATTATTTATATTGTACTGACATCTGGTGGACCTTGGCCTTGATACAGCTAGAAAAAAGCAATGATTGGAAACATCCATCAAGATCCATTGAACAAATCTCTGGCAGTCTTCAAGTTACACACTAAATCAAATAAGGGTAAGAACATTATTTCAGGTTCTATCAACATCCACGCACTTCACTTAAAGGGAAATATTGAACAGCTCTTGGCCACACAGGGAAGCTGCTTTAATACCATGCACTTTAATAATGTCTATCTTTGTGAAGGCCAAAAGTTATGGCATTTAGGAGATTATCATAAAAGAAAACTGATATCTTATTTCTTGAATCCCTGGAACTTTTCGTGATAATATCTCTTATGCTCTAGAATACTTGGAATACACACACACACACACACACACACACGGAACTATGTATATGTAACTATTGCCAAACTACTTGAAAGCAATTCACATATGTCAAAAATGAAGGGATATTTACAAGGTTCAGAATGAACTGTCTTTGATCCACTTTAGTTATGTTCACTTGACAAAGCTTAGCTTGGATTCATGGGTTCTATCCCCTTTGAAATAGTGTGAAAATGTAACCAGAGAAAATGGGGCATTGAGGATAAGAGAACATTTTTAGTTAGTCAAAACCGACATGAGGAAATGGCTTTCCTGCAAACAAAAATTTTCACCCTGTTTTTCTTTTAGACTCCTGAGACCTACCTAGCATATCCATTAGAACTAGATGAGATAAAATCAGGGAAATTCATTCCAAAAGCTTAGTTATGTTTAAGAAAGCCTTTTATTTTTTTATTCTATTTCACTCTGAAGGATTTCTTCTGCTGTTTACAAGTCATAAAGGAATTTTTACATGGTAATGAAGAGTAAAAGTATAATCATGTTATATGCTTTTTCAATGCTATTAGTATTCCATTAAAATTGAACTACTAGTCCAAGATACTGCTAGTCAAAATTATGCATGAGAAACCTGTCCGTGCATTTTTTTTTTTTTTTTTTTTTTTCGGTACTCGGGCCTCTCACCGTCGTGGCCTCTCTGGCTGCGGAGCACAGGCTCCGGACGCCCAGGCTCAGCGGCCATGGCTCACGGGCCCAGCCGCTCCGCGGCATGTGGGATCCTCCCAGACCGGGGCACGAACCCTCGTCCCCTGCATCGGCAGGCGGACTCTCAACCACTGCGCCACCAGGGAAGCCGTGTCCGTGCATTTTATTCTGACTCTGATTCACTGGTCTCATATACTCGCTTATGTGGTATGGAGTTAATAACCTCACTGTACACTAAATTCCTGAACACCCATTGTACTCAGAACAAGAGAATAATTATGATTAACTCCATCCCAGAAAATGCAAAATTACTGAGTTGAGAAGTTGTTTAGCAAGGTATATATCAGAAAATTGACAAGTTAATACATATTGCAGTATCTTTTAATCTTAAGAATTCCAAATAATTTTGAAAATGAAATTTCTGGGTACTTATCTAGCAGGTCTTTAACAGGACACAGATATAATTCACAATGATGAGAAAAAGGAAATCAATATTTCCATGTCCACAGAAGATTTATGGGGGAAATATTTAATTTAATTGAGTGAACATTCTAAAGTGGAGATTAAGCCAATGAAATTATCTCTGTTAAGTGTTATAAGTTAAGTATTTATGTATATAAACATATATATTAATACGTGAGTTATTTGTGAATATCAGTGTAGGATAGCACATACATAAACCCTTCATTTGGAAATTACTTGGTTAATTTCATTAATGGCAAATGCCACTTTGGGCTAAATAATGAACTTTGAGACTATAGATTGACTGCATTAATCAGGAAATTGCAAATTTGCTCCATCATTATATTTTGTGTAACTATAACTTCGTGTGTTAATACACTGATACAACTCTACAGTTTTCTTTTATTTCATAATATCAGTTCAAAACTACAGTGCTATTTGTCTTTCCCAAAATGGCCATTTTTATTGCTTTATTGCTTTCCATTCTGATGCTTCTAGATATAATTGTGACAGTTCTTTTCCTTCTCACTTATATTATTCAATTTTTATGAAAAAATCTATTATTATACTTTTTTCCTGCATTTTATGTTCAAATATAAAATGTTGAGATGTTATGAACAATGTTGGTCTTAGGAAAATAGAATGTAGTGAATGGCTACAATCACTTTCAAAACCTATCCGGGGGCACGGAACGTGATAGAGATAAAAGGCACTCGTAGCTATAATTGCTTAACTCTTCTTAAAGACACAAATAAACTATATATATATATATATATATATATATATATATATATATATATATATACACACACACACACACACACACACACACACACACACACACAATTTTGTCAGATGGTTGTGTTTATTAAGACTGAAGACACAATTTCATAGTAGTATATATGAAGAAGTAAATCATCATTTATTCCTTCAGTAAGTATCAGTGTATTAGGGGAAAAAAACTGAGTGCTAACTGCATTGTTGTCCCTCTGAATAGTCGTATTTATTACCCAAGTTACAGTAAGTAGTTACACTAAGTCAAAGCATCCTTTATCTAAAAAAATTTATTTTTATACAATTTTTTTAACATCTTTATTGGAGTATAATTGCTTTACAATGCTGTGTTAGTTTCTGCTTTATAACAAAATGAATCAGTTATATATATACATATGTTCCCATATCTCTTCCCTCTTGCATCTCCCTCCCTCCCACCCTCCCTATCCCACCCCTCTAGGCGGTCACAAAACACCAAGCTGATCTCCCTGTGCTATGCGGCTGTTTCCCACTAGCTATCTATTTTATGTTTGATAGTGTATATATGTCCATGCCACTCTCTCACTTTGTCACAGCTTACCCTTCCCCCTCCCCATATCCTCAAGTCCATTCTCTAGTAGGTCTGTGTCTTTATTCCCGTCTTGCCCCTAGGTTCTTCATGACCTTTTTTTTTCTTAGATTCCATATATATGTGTTAGCGTACGGTATTTGTTTTTCTTTTTCTGACTTACTTCACTCTGTATGACAGACTCTAGGTCCATCTACCTCACTACAAATAATTCAATTTCGTTTCTTTTTATGGCTGAGTAATATTCCATTGTATATATGTGCCACATCTTCTTTATCCATTCATCTGTTGATGGACACTTAGGATGCTTCCATGTCCTGGCTATTGTAAATAGAGCTACAATGAACATTTTGGTACATGACTCTTTTTGAATTGTGGTTTTCTCAGGGTATATGCCCAGTAGTAGGGTTGCTGGGTCATATGGTAGTTCTCTTTTTAGTTTTTTAAGGAACCTCCATACTGTTCTTCATAGTGGCTGTACCAATTCACATTCCCACCAGCAGGGCAAGAGGGTTCCCTTTTCTCCACACCCTCTCCAGCATTTATTGTTTCTAGATTTTTTGATGATGGCCATTCTGACTGGTGTGAGATGATATCTCATTGTAGTATTTTTTTTTTTTTTTTTTTGGCGGTACATGGGCATCTCACTGTTGTGGCCTCTCCCATTGCGGAGCACAGGCTCTGGACGCGCAGGCTCAGCGGCCATGGCTCATGGGCCCAGCTACTCAACAGCATGTGGGATCTTCCTGGACTGGGGCACGAACCCGTGTCCCCTGCATTGGCAGGTGGACTCTCAACCACTGAACCAACAGGGAAGCCGTCTCATTGTAGTTTTGCTTTGCATTTCTGTAATGATTAATGATGTTGAGCATTCTTTCATGTGTTTGTTGGCAATCTGTATATCTTCTTTGGACAAATGTCTATTTAGGTCTTCTGCCCATTTTTGGATTGGGTTGTTTGATTTTTTGATATTGAGCTGCATGAGCTGCTTGTAAATTTTGGAGATTAATCCTTTGTCAGTTACTTCATTTGCAAATATTTTCTCCCATTCTGAGGGTTGTCTTTTGGTCTTATTTATGGTTTCCTTTGCCATGTAAAAGCTTTGAAGTTTCATTAGGTCCCATTTGTTTATTTTTGTTTTTATTTCCATTACTCTAGGAGGTGGGTCAAAAAGGATCTTGCTGTGATTTATGTCATGGAGTGTTTTGCCTATGTTTTCCTCTAAGAGTTTGATAGTTTCTGGCCTTACATTTAGGTCTTTAATCCATTTTGATTTTATTTTTGTGTATGGTGTTAGGAAATGTTCTAGTTTCATACTTTTACATGTACCTGTCAGTTTTCCCAGCATCACTTATTGAGGAGGCTGTCTTTTCTCCACTGTATATTCTTGCCTCCTTTATCAAAGTATTTTTATACAATTTTAAAGGTTACTTTCCATTTAGTTATTACAAAGCATTGGCTGAGCCTATATTTCACCCAGTAGTTTGTACCACCCACTCCCCCACCCCTATGTTGCCCCTCCCTCACTTCCCGTTGGTAACTGCTAGTTTGTTCTCTCTATATATGAGTCTGCTTCTTTTATGTTATATTCTCTAGTTTGTTGTATTTTTTAGATGCCACATGTAAGCATCAAAGCATCCATTTTAACTGGCATCAATGACTCTATCCTTACAAACTATCTAAAATCTATGTGAATTGGACAAAGAGTCTTTACTATAAAGGGATATCTATTGCTGAAAGAAATATTTTTCAGAGGCTCATAGTACATAAAGTTCTATTTTACAGTTGAACAATTTGAAAGTTAATGAAATGAGTTGTCTCATGGCAACAGAGTGATAGTGATACAGTTAGTGATAGAGTGAATTGAACATGTTTGGAATATCTTGAATGTCCCTTCATTTTATTAATCAGCAATTAAACATGCATATCTGGAGGCAAGTATCATCATCAGTACAAGAAATTCACTGAAAAAAATGGGGTCAGGTGCAACAATGAACAAACAGTTTAGCAAAGCAAACAAGTGGCAATAATTGGATTGTTCCTTGTTGCACTAAGAATTCAAGGAGCCTTATATCCCTGCCAATTTTTAAAGTAAGAATTGATAGATGAGAGACATATTTCACCTTCACAGGCAGAAGCAGGTTAAGACAGGGCACCAATAGGAGGCAAGTGAAAGGAAGATTTGAAAGCTCAAATTATAATCACTAGTTTTGATCACACTCCAATCACAGTGGGCATAAATTAAGCTGTGTGAAAATTGAAAATGTAAAGAATATAATATTTATCGTAAAATTGCCAAGATTTTTTTCAGTCATGCTTTGTGTAAAAGCATTTATAGTATGGTACATCAATATTAATAAATCCAGAAGATAAGTAAGTTTCCCCAAACTGCATCTAATACAATGTTTGACCACGATAGCTAGAACATGATGTCACAATACCATCACCCAGTGGACAATCCAGGTAGCTATCCAGCCACTTTATCCAACTAATGGCTAAACAAGATAAGCCAGGTTGCAAGGATATGTTGTTCAGTGTGAATTACCCAGATTTCCTTTACTAGCAAAGAGATATTTTTCCTTCCACCAGTTAGCTAGAGCCTGTTTCCTAAAAGAAAAAAATGTATGAAGTAATCAGACTACTGTCACTTGACCTTTGTGTACTCATATATGTCCACTTTGTGTTAGTACATGGTCTGAATTTTCTAATAATGGGCCTAAATCCATTATAATGAGGATAGCCAACTGCCTGAGGTGTTGAGGTGGAAGAATGCAGTGAGAGGCATCAGGACTATCTGTAAAATCCATTTATAAACCTTGCAGCTGTGTTTATGTGACTGTCTGATCACTGAGATTGGACATTGAAATAAGTAACTATGAATAACTAATTTAAAGCCAAGATCAGATATTGAAATCAAACATTTGCATTTATTATTTTAGATCATATAAATAAAAGATGTTTTCCACCATAGGCAAGGAAAAACATACTCTTACATTTTTCTAAACGTTCAGGTCCAGTGCAAGGGTTTGTGTAATTGACAGGAGAAGTATATTCAAAATAACCCAGGATTAAATCATAGCTTTGTCTTTGACATCTTGGACAATTAATATAACTTTTCTGAAACTTGGTTTTCTCTTTTGGAAAGTATCCCTTGACCTACCTTCTAGGTTTTGCCAGTAATCAAATATGGTAATAGTATTAGTTTTCTGTTGTTGCATTACAAGTTACCACAAACTTAGTGGCTTAAAGCAACACACACGTATATTAACTCACAGTTTCTGTGGGTCAGGAATCCAGGCATTACTAAGCTGGATCCTCTGCTTCAGGGTCTTTCACAAGACTACAAAGTGTCACTCAAGGCTGTGATCTCATTTGAGGCTTCAAATGGGCAAGGATCCACATCCAAGCTGGTGTGGTTATTTGCAGGATTCACTTCCTTGCAGATTGTTGAACTGAGGGCCCCAGTTCCTTGCCACTTGTTGATTGGAAGCCACTCTCAATTTCTTGACAGATGGGCCTCTCTACATGGCAGCTTGCTTCATCAAAGCCAGCAAGGAAGAGAGTATGTTAGCAAGACAGAAGTTACAACTCTGGTAGCCTAATCACAGAAGTAACATCCCATCACCTTTACTCTAACATATTGATTAGAAGCAAGTTTCTAGGCAAGCCAGCATGGGAGGCTGGGATCACTGCGGCTATCTTAGTGTCTGTTTACCACAGGAATCTAGGAAAAAGTACTAAGCTTTTAGGAACTTGAAATATAAAATTTAAAAATTGTATTTCTGAGAAGTAAAATTGTCTTTACTCAAGCAAAACAGCTCTAAATACCCAAATTTCTGGTAGATCCACTAATATAATTACTTCTTTATTAATATGCACAGTTTGACCTTCATAATCAAGTAGTTCAATATGTTGGACTTGAGGTCAAATAAATATGGGTTGAACCTTTGACTCTATCACTTACTGAAGGTGTAGTCCCTGGCAAGTTACTAAACTCTCAGTTTTAGCCTTGTCATCTGTAATATTTCACTCTGGGTATTTTCATTATTAAATAAGACTTGTTAAGCATTGACCACTATTTTAAAATGTTGTATTATATTTTTAGAAATAGTGATATTATAGTTAGTTACTACTGTTGCTATTACTTTACATACTTGTCACCATAGACTAAGATTTATGATAGCAAAACAAACAAAGGAAAAAACGACCAAAACTCAAATCATTTGCATTTCCCCCACTTCTAAACTTTGATTCCCTTTCTGCTTTCATGTTTAATAACACTTTGACATTTAATATGAAGAATAATATAATACATTTTATATTTTTGATATTTGCATGGGTAATGAATATGGAAGTAACTTTTTCTGTTAGAGGAACCTATCACAGGCCATTTTATTATAGGTCAAAACTGCTGAGTGCAGACTAGAATGAGTTCCTCTGCTCCCACCCAACCCTCACTATGCTTCGAGGCTGGACCAAAGCCTGACCTCCTTCTTTAGATAGTCATCAACACTTCAGCCCTCAGTGACCTCCTTTCTTTATGAATTTTTTTTAAGTGTACTCAAGCCTATTCTATACACTTTAATATCTAAATATGTAATATATCTTTCTTCTACAGATAAAGGGCCAACTATTTAAAGGTATATCCATGCCTATTTTACATTTATAGTTTTCAACACCACTTAGCACAGTGATAATAAAACTAAGTACTAAACAAGTACTTACAGACTGTACTACTAAAATGTCTAAATGTAGCAAGTAGTTAAAAACAAATCAAAATTCAAACTTGGCTTACTAGGAGTTAATTGAGTGATCTATTGGGAAAGTCCAGAGTTTGGGCAAACTTCAGGGTTTAATTGGTCCAGAAGATTCAATGATACTACCAAAGGCTTAGTTTTGCTTTAACAGCATTTCTAGTAAGAATTCTAAAATTCACATTTATATATATATATATATATATATATATATATATATATAATTATATAATTATATATAATTTAATTTATATAATTTCCTTGGAATTAGCATTAAGATCTAAACTTGGCACTGTCAATAGAACTTTCTGTAATTACGTAAATGTTCTGTATCTGTGCTCTTCAGTAGGACAGTTACTAAGCTACTAGCCATGTGTGAATTGTGCCTAGTATCTTTTATTTTTATTTAATTTTAATCAACTTAAATCTAAATAGCCACTGTAGCTAATGGCTAGTATAGTGCATAGCACAGGTCTAAAGCATATAGGCTACTTGGGAGAAGGGTAAATATTCAGATAAAACTCAGAGACTATTTAGGAAGGATTATGGGGAAAATGGATAATGGATAGATAAACAATAATCTTCAGTAAATTGACTGAAAATGGGTCATTTTAAACAACTCGAAAATTAATTCATGATCATTTGGAAGGAACTAAGATATCAATTACCTGTAGCCTCAATATTCTGTAACTAATGCTTCCAAAAGTAGAGTGATTATAAACATATACAAATCATCTTTATTTCCATGTAAAAACCTGTATCTTACCACTTACCCAGTCAAATATAAATTAACCAAAACATAATTACTTAACCCCTGTCATTGTAGTTAAGCAATTCTGGCATAGTAAACTACAGAAAATATTATTAATTATTTGGCAAATTTAAGAAATGAAATCAGGTTCCCACATGTCAGCTTTCTGGTTTTACCTATGTTCACCAAATGAGCTTGATAAATGTGAAATTGTCCTTTTGCTTTGTGCTATAGTTTAAAAGTTCTGGTAATTACATGCTTCTTGAAGAGAAAAACCATTTTGGTTTGTGTTCATATGTTCAATTTTTTTCTGCTGAATTTATTAGAAAATAAATGAGGTATAAATTTGCCTTCTTGACAGTGACTATGAAAAGTAACTGAATTATTTGGTTTAGAAGTACTAATGATTAAAAATGTCAACTTCAATGTTGCATTAATGTAGTATTTAAATTGAACTCTTTATAAAATTTAATCATGGCATCATGTGGATTGGCAAGTTCAGGAGCAAAGGGGTCACTTGGAATTTAAACTGATATGTGTTTGGCAGGACGCACAATGCTTTTCCAATGTATGTTGAATTCTCCTTTAAACTCCAAGCTGACACATATTCTACATGTCTGAAAACTGAGCTTGAATCCCACAGTTTTTTGGAAATAAGAACTGTTTTAGTTCTGCATCTTATAGTGACTATAAGGCACACCTGGGAAGAAGACAGTGACACACAGCCTAACACTGGATTTCTCCTGTCGATGAATTGAATCACTGCCCTAGAGCCTCTGGGTGCAGCTTCTACCTCAACACTCAGCTTCTTGCACTCCAAAGGCAGTTGTGCAACAGGGTTTTACTCGCTAGACATCATGATCAGAAATACAAGTAGATAACAGAGACCATAGCTTGTAGAGCTGAATCAACCAACACATTTTCTGGTTATATGAGATTGAAAAGATTTCAAAGTTAAGATTACATCCAGATAAACCCTACCAACCAGTTTCCCACAAACAAAATAGTAATAGCTAGTGCAAGAGGTGACTTAAGTTTGCTGTTTAGGTCCATTCTTTTTTTTTTTTTTTTTTTTAAAGAAGATGTTGCGGGTAGGAGTTTATTAATTAATTTATTTATTTTTGCTGTGTTGGGTTTTCATTTCTGTCCAAGGGCTTTCTCTAGTCGTGGCAAGTGGGGGCCACTTTTCATTGTGGTCTGCGGGCCTCTCACTATGGCGGCCTCTCTTGTTGCGGAGCACAGGCTCCAGACGCGCAGGCTCAGTAGTTGTGGCTCACGGGCCTAGTTGCTCCGTGGCATGTGGGATCCTCCCAGACCAGGGCTCGAACCCGTGTGCAGGCAGATTCTCAACCCCTGCGCCACCAGGGAAGCCCTAGGTCCATTCTTTAAAAATCAATTTTGAAATGTATTAAAAGATCTGGTGAAAGTATTTCCAACTGTTAAGACAAAAGATGTCATAGTGACAGTCTTCTGGCACCTTAGAGACAGGCAGTAGGTGTTTATTAGAAAAAAATAATTTTATTTTATTAAGGATTCAACCTCTGCTCCTTTATAAGGGTGACCTTTAATAGTTCTTAATGGTATGATATAGCTCATACTGTACTAAGAGTTGATTACTTCCATTACTGTGCTCATCACTATGGAGAATAAAAGGAAGTAAAAGCCAGGGTCCCTGACCTCTAGTTGCTTATTGTATTATTGGTGAATCAAGACACTTCATCATTTATTACTTTTTTTAAATGTTCCCTGCATTTTCTTCAGCCTTTTAAAACATTCTCTATTTTCTCATCTTACTCAACAAGCAGTGTAGAAAGAGCTGTGTCAGAATGCCTCAACTGTGTTTTCAAATCCAGTACTTACCAGTCTCTGTAAGCATAGGAGGACTACTATGTTAGGTGAACAAAGGGTGCAAATATTTTAAGAATTCCTAAATGGAGGAGAACATTGAGATTTAGGATGGTATGAAAATCTCAGTGTTTATGGAGTTGTTGAGCAGAAGAAAGGGAGGAGTTCATATAGCAAATCCCTTATCATTTTGCAAGTGAGAAAACTAAGTTCAAATAGAGCAAATAATGGCTACGAATCACCCACTGAGTCAAAGCGCCCCAGGACTAGACACCCAATCCCCTGTCACTCATCCAATATTCATTTTAATGCATTAGATTGCTTCAAATGGCAGAAGTGGATTTTTAACCAGGTATAGACTGCGGCTGGTTTTTCAATTACTATATACCAAAGTAAACAAGGAGTTGGTCTCATATGTGAATATATTTCCCTCTGCCATTTTACTGAAAGTGACCTTTGCTAAACTGAACCAACTTCACTCTAACTTAGATGCCATCTTGTGACCACTAACATATTTCCTTATTCTAGTGGGTCAACTGAAGCATGGAGTGCAATCAAGTGTATAGTCTGAAGCTTTAACCTATGCCAGTTCACTGTTTCAACATGTTTAAACTAACTGGATTATAAGCTCAGTGAGGCAGTGGCTTGCATCACTTGCCCTCTTTATCTTTAAATCAAGCACAGTGCTGGCATATAATAGGTATTCACTAAATATGGGTTAAATATATAGTTTAATGAAATATCTGTCTCATCACCACAGTGATTTAAGATGAATTGCTTTGCCTTTGTGCTATTTTCTTTACTATTCAATGTCAATAGCTGGGATATGTCCCAAAGTTGGTATTCAGAATAAAAGTCTCTGGGATTTTCTCTTGGGCAGGATAAAAGCACAACATACCATATCTGGGATTAAATATGTAACAACTTACCTTCTATTACAAATGGAAAGTTTGAGTCAAAGAGATTATTTGAATTTACAGAAATTATGAAATTGATGGACATAAAAGGAGAATTACATTTATATTATTTGCCTTCTCATGTCTTTACTTAGACTACATTAGCCACATTGATAAACATGCTGCAATGCCAAACCTGACCCAGGCTCCAGAGAGAAACCCTCAGTACATGTATATTAATTAATTGAAAATATAGCACAGCATTATTTACCATGATAATTTCAACATTTCTCAGACAAGTCTATTGCAAAAATAGATTTTGTTATTTCTCACTTTTACTTTCCTTCTTTTCATTCTTTTTATAACCACCAAATTCCTGGAAAATGTCTACCCCCTTGTTGTCTTTTGAAAGTGTACATAGCTTCCAATTAAACCCAGTGGTTATTTTTCTTCCATTCGGCCTTTCCCATTCATTACAGCTGAAGCTTTTTCTTCCTACTTTCATACTGTAGAACTTACTGGCTCATTCTACACATTTCACATGTATTATTATCCTATATTATTAAGTAACTTTTCTATTTATATATGACATGTTTTCCTCAACAAACTGTAGGGCAATTACCCCAATTCTGCTTAAGCCTAAGGCAGGTGAAGTTATTGTTGATTATATCTAGTGTTAAATTTTTTAAGGCATGAAATTATGATTACATGGAATTATATTTTTATGCAAATAACTTAGATTCTCTTGAGAAGTCATTTACACTTATTTTATAAGACTCAAATGAGACAATATGATAGAGTGAGAAGTAAACTAGATCTAAAGTGAAGAAACCCGATTTTTTAAAATCTCTAATTATAGTTGTGGCTTGTACTTTGTTTGAACATCTGCTATTTATCTGAGAACACCCAGATAAAAGACAGTAGTGGGGCCAGGTAAAAATATATCATAAAATATGGTGTTTTAGGCTTACTATAGTAGAACATGTAAGAGATACCTAATGTTCTACTTAAAAACAGAGAACCAGAAGAATATCCCTGAACGAAGTCCTAAAAAGCACATAGAAATGAACTGAGAGAATAATGGGAGGTCAAAGCATTTTGGCTAAAGGTATATATATTACCAAGGGCTTGGTGGCATGAAAAACAAGGAAAATCTGCAGAGAACTGAATATGTTTTCATAACCAAATTGGGTGAGGGGTTGTGGGAAAGAAAGGGGGTGTAGTGAAATGAATCTGGAGTGGTTCACAGTACACTTGGGAAAAATAAAAAAGAAATATTATTTCATCTTATAGACTATGATGAGTCATTTAAGAATTTATATTCTATTTAAATATTCTAAAGTCTATTTAAACTATTCTAATACTGACACCAATACAGATGGGTAGGTTTAGGGATGATGCAGTTGAAAGTGATTGGGAAATATAAAGCAATGACTGGCTTCAAAATCCTCTCCAGAACTAAGAAGAGAAAATTTCCTCACCAACCTGTGGGACAAGTGCCTCTCTTACTCCTCTGCCTGGATCTTCCTTTGGAAAACCATTTTTTAAAGGACTTTTATCTCACTCTAAAAGGAAGATGATATCCAGACAGAAAGTTTATAAGCTCATCAAACTCTAGGTCTGTTTTGTCAGTTGTGAGGTTGGGAGTCTACATTAGATTTCTGATGCCTAGGAAGGCTTTGATTTGCAGAAGTTGTTTTATTCCCTTACAGATCTTGGACTATACTTTGAGAAATAAGTGCACTTATCACATTTATGACATTTTATTCGCAGTCCTTGTCAGTGATTAAGCACTCAATTGTTTCTCTGTAGGACTGTGATTTGCTTTGTGATAATCTCCTCTATAACATGCTTTCCAGAGGCCCATCATGAAGAAAAGAAAGAATAGTTGGTAAAATACACAATTTAATTTAATTTCTAATTATGTACCCTCCTGTCTGATTTCCAGATAACTTAAAAGGAGCTATGCTGAGGGCACAAGAATGAATAATTAGGGAGTCGTATATTCAAATTAGATTATATTGTCTCCAATATTTAATTTGTATTTCTCACAACGCCTAATACAATAATGGGCTCTTAATATCATTTTTCATAGACTATTTCACTGAATGCCTGTTATGTTCCAGTTGACTCAACAAGCCTACTTAGGCTCCACAACAACCTACATGGTAATACTCCTTATTTTATAGGAGAATAAGTCTTAGAGATCACTCAAATGATAAAAGTTTAACTGCAAAATCAAGACTTGGAAAAAATTTTTACTTAAATAGGAGACACATTTATGTAACATTCTTAAAATCAGAATAGCCAACCATAGGCCAGCAGGGTTAGATCCAAGGTGCTAGCAACACAGGCTACTTATACCTTACTTTTCCACTATCCTCTAGGACATTGTTTTTCTCTTCATGGTCAAAGATGGATCACCACCACCTTATCTGGGTCCACATTCAAACTAACAGGAAAGAGGAAGCAGAGGGCACACTCTTTCCCTTTAAGAAAACCATGTGGAAGTTGTAGACATCACTTCTACCCCACTGGCTAGGATTTAGCCACAGAACTATTCCTCAGTATGAAGAATGTTGGGAAATGTCATATTTAGCTGACAGTAGGAAAAACTAGATATTTGATGTTAACAAACAGCCTAAACTATGAATTTGTGGAGTAAGGATTTAACACTTTCCACCATTCCAAAGCTTATGCCTTAAATTAGGGGTCAGTAAACTATGGCCATGGGCCAAATCTGCCCAGGCTTCTGTTTTTATAAAGAAGGTTGGTTTGCAACTCAACCATACCCATTCTTTATGTATTATCTAGAGTTGCTTTTTTCCTGACAGAGGCATAGTTGACTAATTGCAACAGAGACTGTGTGATCCACTAAGCCTAAAATACTTACATCTGGCCGTTTATAGAAAAGTTTGCCATCCTGCTCTAAACTACTGGTTTAACCTTGTTTGTTTCCTTTAGTCCACCACCCTCACATATATCTAGTCTCCACCTTCTACTATGCTGTACTATGCATTGAGTAGAGGAGTTTTTTGACTTCTCTTGTACTAATGCAAAATTAGTACAAGGAGAAAGTAGTGCAAAATGATGAGTGAAAGCAAATAAATCAAAAGGGAGATTTTTAAAAGAACAAAGGAAAAGAGAGGATAAAAAAGAGAAGAAGGAAGAAAGGAAGTAAAGATGAATAAAATAATGGAAATAAAGTGAAAACATAAAATATTGAAAGTGGAAGAGGCAGAACGAATAAAGAAAAATCTTTTGTGAGACCCACATGCAAAACAACCCTTAAATCCAAACACCCTTTATTTAATAATTCCTATACAGACTTTGTAATCTTTCTTTTCTGAACTTACTTCTTTATCAAGAATGCAAGAGACCCTCTGCCCTTGGCCCCTCACCCCTTCATTCTGGCTCAACTTTTGTGTGCTCACTCCAAATTTTCCTTACTTACTCCACTCCAAACTACCACTTTATACTTACATCTTATTTGGAGCATTTAGGCTTTCTTTTTATTGCAGCATCACTACACCTTGGGGCTCTTTCTTACCCACATGTTTTAAGAATGGAAAGATTTGTTCTCCTTCTGACACTAATCAAATCCTTGTTTTATTGCACTTCACTTTATTGCACTTGGCAGATATTGCATTTTTTATAAATTGAAAGCTTGGGGCAACACTGCATCCTGCAAGTCTATCTGTGCCATTTCTCCAACAACATTTGCTCACTTTGTGTCTCTGTCTCACATTTTGGTAATTATCACAATATTTTAAACTTTTTCATTATGATTATAGTTGTTATGGTGACCTGTGATCAGTGACCTTTGATGTTACTATTGTAATTAACCTCACACCATGCCCATATAAGATGGCAAACTTAATGAATAAATGCTGTGTGTGTTCTGACTACTCTACCCACTGGTCCTTCTCTCATCTCTCTCCCTCTCCTCAGGCCTCACTATTCCCTGAGATACAACAATATTGAAATAAGACCAGTTAATAGTCCTACAATAGCCTGTAGATGTTCAAGTGAAAGAAAGAGTCACGCATCTCTTACTTTAAATCAAAAGCTAGAAATGATTAAGCGTAGTGAGGAAGGAATGTCAAAAACCAAGACAAGCCAAAAGCTAGGCCTCTTGTACCAAATAGTTAGCCAAGCTATGAATGCAAGGGAAAAGTTCCTGAGGGAAATTAGCGTGCTGCTCCAATGAACACAAGAATGATAAGAAAGCAAAACAGCCTCACTGCTGACATGGAGAAACTTGTACTGGTCTGGATAGAAGATCAATATAGCCACAACATTCTCTTGCTGAAGCCTAATCCTGAACAAGTCCCTAACTCTCTTCAATTCTATGAAGGCTAAGAGAGGTGAGGAAGTTTCAGAAGAAAAGTTGAAGCTAGCAGAGGTTGGTTCATGAGGTTTAAGGAAAGAAGCCATCTCCATAACATCAAAGTGCAAGATATAGCTGCAAGTCCTGATGTAGGAGCTGCAGCAAGTTATCAGAAGATTTAGCTAAGATAATTCATGATGGTGGCTACACTAAACAACAGATTTTGAATGTAGACAAAACAGCTTTCTATTGGATGAAGATGCCATCTAGGACTTTCATAGCTAGAGAGGAGAAGTCAATGCCTGGATTCAAAGCTTCAAAAAACAGACTGACTCTCTTGTTAGGGGCTAATGCAACTGGTGACTTTTAAGTTGAAACCAGTGATTATTTACCATTCCAAAAATCCTAAGGTCCCTAAGAATTATGCTGAATCAATTCTGCCTGTGTTCTATAAATGGAACAACAAAGCCTGATGACAGCACATCTGTTTGCAACATACTGAATATGTTAAGCCTGCTTACTGAATATGTTAAGCCTGCTGTTAAGATCTACTAATCAGAAAAAAATATTTCTTTCAAAATTTTATCAGTCATTGACAATGCATCTGTTCACCCAAGAACTCTGATGGAGATGTATGATGAATTAATGCTGTTTTCATGCCTGCTAACACAACATCCATTTTGCAACCCTTGGATCAAGGAGTCATTTTGGATTTCAAGTCTTTTTATTTAAGAAATACATTCCCTAAGGCTATAGCTTCCATAGATGGTGATTCTTCTGATGGATCTGGGTAAAGTAAATTAAAAACTTGGAAAGGATTTGCTATTCTAGATGCTATTAGGAACACTTGTGATTCATGGGAAGATGTCAAAGTATCAACATTGACAGGAGTTTGGAAGAAGTTGATTCTAATCCTCGTAAATGACTTTGAAGGGTTCAAGACTTCAGTGGAGGAAGTAACTGCATATGCATGCAATGGAAATAGCAAGAGAACCAGAATTAGAAGTGGAAACTGAAGATGTGACTGATTTGCTGAAATCCCATGATAAAACTTGAATGGACAAGGAGTTGTTTCTTATGGATGAGCAAAGAAATTTGTTTCTTGAGATGGAATTTACCTTTGGTGAATATCCTGTGAAGATTGTTGAAATGACAACAAAGGGTTTAGAATATTACATAGACTTAGTTGATAAAGCAGTGACAGGGTTTGAGATGATTGACTCCAATTCTGAAAGAAGTTCTACAGTGGGTAAAATGCTATCAAACAGCATTGCATGCTGCAGAGAACTTGTTCATGAAGGGAAGAGTCAATTGATGTGGCCAACCTTATTGTTGTCTTATTTTAGGAAATTTCCAAAGCCACCCAAACTTTATCAGCCATCAACATATAGAGGCAGGACCAGCAAAAAGATTATGACTTGCTGAAGGCTCATATCATGATTAGCATTTTTAAGAATGACGTGTTTTTAAATTAAGGTATGTACATTGTTTTTTTTTAGACATAATGCTATTTGCACTTTTAATAGATTACAGAATAGTGCCAACATAACTTTTATTTGCACTGGGAAACAAAAAAATTGTGTGACTCTCTTTATTGCAATATTCTCTTTATTGTGGTGGTCTGGAACTGAACCTGTGTATCTTCTAGGTATGCCTGTGTCAGGCATAGATCCGAGAGTACCAGGCAACTTGACTTTGAAGGTGAAAGCCAGGGATGAAGGCAAATGGGGGTTACATCGATCATCAATTCTATAAATAGACAGAAAATTACAGGTTGCATCATTTCTTGGATTCCTACCTCTTGAAGCAATAAACCACCAATGAAATATACTATTTGGAAAAAGAAGATAAATAACAGCAGCTCATTTCAGTCAAGAGAGGAAATGCTGAGTGTATTGATGATTGGAACTGAGTAATTTGGTGGAGTATTAGTATTGTGGGCAGTATTTTCAGTTGGAATTAAGTTCAGGTTGAGTCTTCTTATTTAACAGATAGTGTAAGACTGATGGACTCTAAGAATTTAATAAGTAAAACTCATCCTTGCTCTCACTTTCTGCATGTGTTAGTAATTTAGAAAACAATGCATAATTTGAGCAGATCCTATATAAACAACTATTTGCATATTATGAGTAGTACAGCAGTAGGTGATCCATTTCAAACCCTAAATCATGATCAAGTATGCTTGGAAGTAAACAGTATTTTTGTTTTTACCAGATCTTCATTTTATGCCATTTCTTAGGACTTCTATTTAATTACATGTATATTTTGCACATGTGAATCAAGCAAGTCTGATTAAGTCTCCTGGATAATTACTTCCTTAACGCCATAAAAAAATCTTTAAGTATGAAACAGGCTTACATTTTTTTTTATTATGGTAAAATACACATAACAAAAAATTTACCATTTTAACCACTGTTAAGTGTATAGTTTAGTGGCATTAAATACATTCACATTGTTGTGCAACCATCCCCACCATGCATTTCCAGAACTTTTTTATCTTCACAAACTGAAACTTTATACACATCAAACAGTAACTGCTCATTCTCCATTCCCAGCTCCTGGTGACTAACATTCTACTTTCTGTTTTTATGAATTTGACAAATTTAGATACCTCATATAAGTAGAATCATACCTATTTATGTCCTTTTGTCTCTGGCTTATTTCATTTAGCATAATATCTTCAAGATTCATCCATGTTGTAGCAAATATAAGATTTTTCTTTTTTTTTTAAGGCTGAATAATATTCCATCATGTATATATACCACAATTTATTTATCCATTCATCTGTTAGTGGACATTTAAATAACTTCCACCTTTGGATATTGCCAATGGTTTCTATGAACATGAATGTACAAATATCTGTTCAAGTCCTCACTTTCAATTATTTTAAGTATAAACCCAGAAGTAGAATTACTGGGTCATATGATAATTCTATATTTCATATTTTGAGGAACCATGATACTGTTTTCCACAGAGGGTGTACCATTTATGCTTCTACCAGCAATGCACAAGTATTCCAATTTCTCCATATCCTCACTGACACTTATCATTTATTGCTTTTTTGATAACCATCCTACTGATTGTAATGTGGTATCTGATTGTGTTTTTAGGATTGCATTTTTAATTGTATGAAGATATAAGATAAATGGTCTTTTCAAACTGAGAGTTCCTCTGTGGACTAACAGAAACATGAGTGTTGCAGACCACCTGATGAGGTACAGAAATAAGATATTATTCCTAAGGACCAGTTGTAACCTTGCAGGAGGTATTTCATCTGGTGGTCAAGAATTAGCTCTATAGTCTTCAGTTCCTTAAATACTACTTCAGCTGGTGTTGTGGATTTTAAGTCCATTTGTAGTGTTATATGGTGTTCAGAAGGTAGGGCAAGGGTTGATAAGTGAGAACTTCAGTTTCATAGATTTAGGCCTGGGAGAACATAAATAAGCCTAAATAATAGAGTTGTTCAGCAGAATAACAGCTGACAGGTTAAATAGGTAATACCTCCTCACCAGAATTATTCAAGGAGAATTCATGAAGATAATTTAAGAAGAAATTTCTACATTGATTGGTGACTAGCCCCAATAAAATGCCAAAGCTTCTTTCACTTCTCAAATCCTGCATCTTACTTTGAACCATCTGTGTTGTATTCCAAAAGATGAGCCCTAACCTTAAAAAAAGTCTACCTTTATACCTGTGACACACATTTCAATGGTATAGCATGCACATGTCTACATTATTTCTGTAAAATAGGAACAATGCTATGTGCACAACTCTATGCCCCTAAGAGAAAATCCTTACCAATTTACAGACCGATAAAATGAACACCAGTAAACTTCTGTTCTCCAGTGATGCCTGTGGAAGAATCTATTAAGTTTAAAACAATCATTTTAAAAATCATGAACAAGGTACCCTAACCTATATGAAATATAACATAGTATGTGTTCCTTACCAAAGTACTGCCCTGTAGAGTCCTTTGAAAGCATTGAACACTACACTGAATATAAGAAAAATTCCATTTTCAGAACATTCAAGTTGCTGTCTGAATTTGGCTCTGTAAATGGTGTTCCTTGGCTCAAGCTAAACACTCAGTCAGATGCAGGGGACATTAGAAATGTCCCCTGCATCTGATCTCACAGATTATGCCCAATACTATAAATTGTTATTGAGTTATAATGTTCACTTACTCTGCTTTATTAGATAGGAAATGATCATCTTTGCTCAGGCTATAATTGCCTTTATCAAATTTGACCACTTGAAAACAATTGATGAGAGATCTCTTTTGCTTGTAGGGTGTGACAAATTTTATTCAGAAAGCCTATCTACTCCACCAGAGCAAAAATTTTATGGGAGGAATGGCTGCAGTTGACACACTCTAAGTTGCTTTCTCAGAACCACAAAAGCAGGTAATTATACACATGGGTTGAAATTGTCTCATGCTCATTTGCAGTTAGGCTAAAAATATCCATTTTTGTGTGCAAAATATGACCATACGTGCCCTATGAGCATTTGTTCAATTTTTTAAACATGGTATTTCAGAATATAAGGGCAGATGTCATACATTATTTGTAATAGAAAAGTAAATACATTTTCTGTCATATGGCCAAATTATCTATTCAGAAGTTTGAATTATGTAGGTTTTAGCCCAAACAAATGAAAGACACTGTACACATTTCTTACAAATTTCCATTTTAAATAATGCTCTTTGTATTTTTTCCTAAGGCTGCTATAACAAATTACCAGAGACAAGGTGGCTTAAATAACCCCAGAAACTTATTCTCTAACAATTTTGGAGGTCAGAAGTCTGAATCAATGTGTCAGTAGGGCTGCTCTCCCTCAAAGGCTCTAGAGGAAAACACTTTCTTGCCTCTTCCAACTTCCAGTGGCTCCAGATGTTCCTTGGCTTAGGGCTGCATAACTCCAGTCTCTGCATCCATCATCACATGGTTTGCTTCTCTGTGTCCCAAATCTCCCTGTACTTTTCTCTTATAAGGTTTTAGAAGGACACCTGTCACCTAAATCTAGTGAGATTTCATCTCAAGATCCTTAACTTACTTCCATCTGCAAAGTGCCTTTTTCAAGTAAGGTCAGATTCACAGGATCCAGGTATTAGAAAATGGACATATCTGTTTGTTTGTTAGTTTTAGTGGGAATGGAGGCACCAGTCAACTCCCAACACCATATTCTTCTGAAATGTTTTAAGAGTTGTTCCATGTTAGGGTTATTATCCATATAAAAGATGAACTTTAAAAAAAAATCAGTTATGTCAGTCTGATCTATAAGCTGTGAGGAATCAAATCAGATTTAAGATGAGGTTTATCAGTTAGGTGAAATGAAATAGTCAATGTGAGAGAATCATGAGGAGCTAAAGCATGCAAGGATACAAAGTGGAATTATTATGTCTTCACTTTGTTTACGATAGTCCCTCTAGCTTGATAAGAAAATAAGAGGGGGAAATAATACTCTATTAACTATAACATTCAAATAACTGGCTTAGACAAATAAATTAGGTGAGGTGATAAACTTCATTTAAAATATGCACTATATGGAAGCATCATTGACTCTTCAATCCCTTAAAGTATTAATAATAGTTAGTGTCCATAAGCATTAATTCACATTGTCTGCATTAATTTTTCTCAAACAAAAATAAATGGCTTAACTCTCTTCAAAAATTATATTTAAATTGTCATTAAATTTCAACTCTTCTGTAATGATGCTATATTGCTTGCATAATGAAAAAATATGTTTTGAAAAAAATTTCAAATTATGCTGCCTTTTGTCAAATACATAGTTTCTTTTAGGTTAGATTCTTCTAAGAGACTGTAACTGCAGTGATTTGGAACATGTGTAAGTTGTTCTGTATACTATGGCAACTTGGAACTGCTTAATTCAGAATATTTTATTGCTCTTAATACAGGTAAATAAAGTTTAAAATTAAAGGGGTGGGCATTTTCAGTAATCAAGGGAAATTAATTTGTAATCTACACATTTGTATTAAAGTATAGACTATAGATAATAATATTATCTTGGTTAAATGGCTTACGTATAATGTAAAGTCCATCTCTAGAAGCCCTTATCTGTTTACTTAGTTGACCTTTATTTCTTAAATATTTTGACACTTTTTCCTCCTGTGTTTTCCTACCCAGAGTCTAAAAATTTGCCCATTCGTAGAGACTAACATCCTCATATGCTCCTCCATGTCTTTTGCTTACATTTAGCCTAACACTTTGAGTATATTTCACATTCTGAATGATTTGGTGACCACTATGTCCTGCTTTTATACTAGTCAACCCTATCTTCAGTGTGGGATGCAGGCAGGTATAACAATCCTCTCTCTCTCTCTCTCTTCCTCTCTCTCTTTCTCTCTTCCTGGAAGCACATGCCCTTTATTCTACCTCTAGTACTCTAAACCTTTGAGGTCTGACAGAGAATTTGATGATTCTCCAAAATATTCACCATTATATATCATAGAAAAATGATTCTAATTGTAAAAAGGCAAAGTTACTAGAGAAAAAGACAATAGTAATGTTTGTGTATTTATGTGTCAGCGTGTAATTCACTTCCGTAGATTCAAAGGCCAAGTGCAGCCCTACAGGCTGATATAGGGATTGGTTGGATAATCACATTGCCTATTACCTCCAAATTTTTCTATAAAGTTCCATTTTGGAGGGAAAGTCCTTACTGAAAAGTGAATACAATTAATTAGAGATCATCTAATTCAACTTCTTTTGAAAGCTAAGTAAAAGCCTAAAAGATAAGAGGATATATATGACCCCGGTATTTTAAAACATCATTTCTGAATCACGTGAGTAAAGTAAATGAATGTGCTAATAATGACCATCTCCTTTCTTCTTATCATCCCTATGTATCAAGAGCAGTAGGAAGAAAAAAGAAGCCAGCATCCTCCAATAGCACTGTTGATTAATGATCATTCTTAATTCTGATTCTTGTTTCTATATGCTCATAAATTAAGATTACATTATTTTGAAATCTTCAAATATGTAATAATTTATAGAATCTCAGAAATCAAGCTTTGGGGATTATTTATTTATTTATTTGCTTATTAAGAGAGACCAAGCAATGGTAACAGATATTCCTACAATATAAACCTTTTACATGCTGATTTTTTTCAGTCACTTTGACAGCTGATATTCTATTTCCGTGTCTGTTCTTTATTATGCTTCAGGAAATATGAACTCTATCAAGACTGAACTATGTGGTTGTCTCCTCAGCTAACTTATTAGTTGAATTATAAAGGATGTAGCTATGATTTGCACATAAGTTTTATGACTGTAACATGGTAAGCCAGGTTTGGTTTCCATTAATGATCTCCTGAATTTAGATCTATGTCTCTGGCGCTTTCTCAAGTGATGACAAAATCAAATAGAGTGCACACAGAAGCAGGCATCAGTGAAGCTAGTGGATACCTTTAACACTTGCCTGAAGAAATATTTTATCATATTGGAAAGACACATAAAAATTTATTTTTAAAGTGTATGTCAATGAAATCTGCCTAATATTTAAATATGAAATAATAGTAACTGAACAAAGCAGATTCAGTATTTTTTGTACTTATTAGAAGTAAACAATTTAAAACCTCTGTGTCATGAGACTATATAATTTTCATTCATAATGAGATCATCTTGTCCAAATAGTACATTTAAACCTTAAGTCTGTGCTACTGCATTCTTGTAGCTCTTCTCTTCTCTCTTCTTTTTTTATATTCAAAAATCTATAGCACCTTTATTTCTGAAAAATTTTTTCTTTCCATTTTGATTACGTTGTCTTCCTTTCCTCTCTCCCTTTCACTAACAAATATTTGTAAAATGTTGTTTTATGTCAGGTACTCTGACAGACTCTTTGGAAATAATAAAGTATGGTCCTTACTATCAAGAAGTCAACCACTGACAACCCTAGAGGAGTAGGTAAACACCAATCATCTTTCTAGTTCTCATTGACAGAACACACACACACACACACACACACACACACACACACACACACAGAGGGACACTCTACTTTGGGGATGGGGATTCTAATTCTGGGAAGTGACATAAAATTACAAACACAAAATTAAGTACAGAGCCTTGAAAAGATGTGAGCACATGATAACCCTGAAGCCTAACATTTTCAGCTTCCAGGTCAATCCACCTCTACTTGTATGAGCCAGGGTGAGTGAGTGTGTGTGTGTATGTGTGTGTGTGTGTTGCTAAATCCAGGCCTTCTTAGGAGAAACAACAATAATTATAGTGCTGAAATTCTCTTAGATGTGATATAGTATGTTGAATGAACTCTTAGGAAATATAAGCTACACTGTTGTACATTAAATATGGCACCTGATCAAATAGTTCTAGAGTAAGCACGCTCCATTAATTTTTCTCTTTCAGCCCCTTTCAGCTAATAATTTAAGAAAAAAATTTCTCAACATTATTTTCACTCCTATCCTAACCAAGGCACTTGACATGCCCTTGTAGATGTCTTAAAGCTGCTATAACAAGTACCACAGCCTGGAAGCTTAAATAATAGGAATCCATTTTCTCACAATTCTGGAGGCTAGAAGTCTGAGATCAAAGTGACTGCAGGTTTCCTTTAAGGCCTCTCTTCTTGACTTATAGATGAGCATCTTCTTATGTCTTTACATAGTGTTCCTTCTGTCTTCTGTGTCCTAATTTCTTCTTCTTATGAGGACATGAATCATATTGGACCAAGGCCCAACATAAGACCTCACTTTAACTTAATTACTTCTTTAAAAACCTTATCTCCAAATACAGTCACATTCTTAGGTCCTAGAGGTTAGGACTTAAACATGAGTACTGGAGCCCATATCACTCTACTACATTGGGAACAGTTCCCTACTAAAACACCCTTCTCATACCAGACACAAGACCCGAATCCTGACCCTTCATTATCCCAAATTTTACCCATAATTAATTTCAGTTTTCTGAGATCCTGAGAGCTCTTAAGCAGTGATAGTTTTTTATTTTTTTGAATGCCATTAAATTTATTTTATTTTTATAAGTATTAATATTTTTGTGACATTCACTCTTTTTACCTAGGAGATTTGCATTTTATCTTGTCTTCAGGTCTTGCATTAAGTTATTTGAAACTTTTGCAGTTTTTTCACATTTCCAGTTTCTCCTTTAATTTTTTTTTATATAGAAAAAAAAATCGATAAACTAATCCCTCCAGCTGTATCAACCTAGCTAAGAGTTTTAGGAAGAAATGCTAATGACAAGAACCTCAGGAACTGTAAAAGAGTTGGTAGGAAACATTACTTGTCTAGGGGTCAGTTATAACTACTCAAATTCTGCTATATAGGAAACAATTTACATCACTAAATATAAAAGGCCAACTCTTCTCTCATTAAAATGGAGAAGTCACCAATCCAAAACGATGCCTAGATGAGTAAATAAATTAAAATTCTGGCTAAAAAGCATGGAAGAATATTAGATATCATAAATATTTATGCATTATAGCTTATTTATTCCCGGCTCTGTAATTATTTCAGTTTAAAAACTGCATTTCCAGCTGCCCTTTCTATAATAAGGTAGAAGATGAATACCCTCCAAGGACAATATTAAGGCTTAATTACAAGTTATAAAACATGCTTCCAGATGAAGTCACAATACTCATCTCTCTTCTCATTAGTGACAAATTATTGATATACTTCAAAGCGATGTTATGACAACGTCCTCAAGATCATGCCTAAATTATTTCTATGAAAAATATATTTATGAACATACCATTTTAAGACTATATTACATGGCTACAAATTGGAAAAGTCTATATATATGTATGCATACACCTGTGTATATAGGTATGTTTTCCAATTATCATTAGAATTATCTGATGGGATGCTTTGATTTTTCTTGTAGAGTATGGTGAACACTCTGGATTGGGTAACTTAGCCATCATTTCATTCTTTTTCAAAGAGTAAATTAGGTTCTGTGTATTAAGTGGTTCTAACTATAAATTTGTCCAGAATTTGAAAGGTAGAGGTACATGAAAAGAAAAGGCCTTCTACTTGCTCTTTTGGACATGTTTTGATTTTTCCTTCTTGTAAGAAAAATTTTGTTAACATGAAGATTCTCTGCAACTACATTCCATCTTTCTGGGTATCATAAGATAGAGTAGTAGCAACGGTTTTTTGATTAAATTCTGTATTGCAGTTATGAGCATAGACTTTTTTCAAGAAATCAAATTGGTGGTCAGAGTTGCTTCCCCCGTGGGTCAGTTCTGGAAGACATTCATGGAGTTTGAGGCTAAGAGTCTCTTCCTCTAGTCCTTCCAATAATTTTGTACAATAATTAGCCTAAGTCCCTAATCCTTTGTTTGATAAATTTATTCCTGCCATGTTTAGACCTCACTCCATGCAGCGTTTTATTGTTATTATTGTTCTTAAAATTTCTTAATGCTATGTTTTATTTTAGCAAGTTGATCTCAAGTTTCCTAAGGGCTAATCTCTGCCACTTCTTATTTCCTTTAGATAAATAACTAGGCTCAGATTCAAGTGTACTCTAAATATACAGGTAGAAACTCTTACCCAGGAGGTAAAAGCTAACACACCAAAGTAATTATAAAATGTTTCTAATTAATACAGGAAGTAACCTGATAACTGTACAAAAATAATTTTAATGGTTCTAGAACACGTAAAAAGAACTTTAAGCCAAATGCATTAGTATGGGTACACTTGCCACAGATTCTGTGAGAGTCTAACACATTGCTCTGCTGTTTGGCATGAAATACGGACTCATTGGTGTACTACACTAAATGAAGTAGAGATTTGAGAAATCCAATTGTACAATGAAAAGAAAAGCATCCAAAGTTAGGCTCAGAACCTCGTTGAAGGGATTTATTTTGTGCTCATATATTTGTTAAATATGTCATCAAGATGATCCAGAAGTCACTCCCTTCAGCAAGATTTTGTTGCTGTAGCTATCCTCAGCAAGATGGAAACAAAAGGTCTGAATATTACTATTGAAATGGAATATTTGATTACAAACAAGGTTATTTAATCCCAGAATTACAGGGGACAAGTATTAGCACTTAACCACCACTAACTAATGAGTCTGATCATCATAATTGGTATCTGGGAGACAGTAGTAAATATAATACCTTTACATGCAGTCATTTTTGCTCTTACCTAACTGATCATGTTTTCACTAGGATTGAAATATGCGATAAGCCTACTAAGGGGATGCTTGATTGTAAAACTAAAAATATGAAATTCAAATTCAGTTTTGAACTGAGTCCTGACTTGAGTCACTACAATGAGTAATCAAAGACTTTGATCTAATTATTAGATCTGAATCATTTCACAGAATTGGCCCCTGGAGTGATGGGGAATCTGGATATCTTGATTAAAAAAAGCACACTTTTAAACTGCCATAAATATATTCTTTAATTTTTCTACCAACATTCCCTAAATTGGTCCAAGTCCATCTACAAATATGAATGTGTACTGCAGATAAAATAAACAACTGGATGCTGGTTCTGAGTCAATGCCAATTCCCAGGTGTCAGAATACAATTGTAGTATACTAGTCAGAGGAATACCTTATGGAAGCCAGGTGATAGTGATTTGGCCGAATTAAGGTAACAGAAATGTCTGTGTCTCTTTGAGTTTTATTTTAACTATAGATCATGTCTCCCTGATTCTTAGCATGCTTCATAACTTTTGATCATATTTCAGATATCATTGTACCTTACAGAACTATACAATCTAATATACATATATATATACACACAATATATGTGTATATATATACACACACACATATAAGTGCACATATGTGTATGTGTCAACATTCTTTCCTCTAAGAAGCTAGAATGAGGGACTGGTCATGGTGACCCTATCAGGAGTTGAGCTTGTTTGAGTCTGGGCAGCAGTTTAAGCAGGGCTTTAGAATATAAACACCAGGAAACCAGAGGAAAATCTCTTTGAATTTCAGCTCAGTTCCCAATTTCTTCTACCTCTACTGTGTTAATATCTTTGATTGTACTGAAGTTTGAATTGGATTTGGTTTTCATTGCAACTTCAGTTAGATGGCTTACCTCACTTTTCAAAGGCTTTAAAAATGAGTTCAGGCCTTTTCCTCCAGGAGCGCTATTTAACTAAACATTATGAAACTAACTGATTGACCTTAAAGCAGTGAGAATACAAATAAGTTGGACTTTGAAACTGTAAGGCCACAAGGATGCTAGCTTTAGAATCTGCTAGCTTTAGAATCTCAAGAATATATATGGATCATGAAACTCTGAGACTGAGAAATCAGGGACTGTACAACCTCAAGGCTGAGATTGTGAAAGTACAGGTTAAAAGATAATAGCTGGACTGTGAGACTGCAATACCATATGAGACTTACAGATTGTTGGATTTGATGGTGTGTGACAGACACAGATTTCACAAGACTGGGAAACTATGAGATCACATGATTCATTCCCACTGTGTAGCCGTGTCCTCAGTCTCCACTTCGTAAAATTCCCATGTAGGAGAATTACTTGACAGAGAGCATTGTCTTGCTTTGGGTGTTACTCTAGATTAAAATACAACACACCTACAACTGATTGTCCGATGTTTTCTAATCTGAGCAAAGAGTATCCTTCTATGGTAGGCTTGCTCTTCTGCCTGCCCAGCACCCAAAATTATCATCTGGCCTCAAGTATAAAAGGTTCTATATTTCTTGCTCATCTAGGAATGGTTTATTCTTATGCAATTCAGTTCTTTTAGATTTCTTCATGTCCATAGCTCTTTAATGGTTTTATGATTTTTAAAAATGATCTGGTTTCTTATTTTGGCAGTATGAAGACTTTCATGTTCATTTATTTCCTAATTGTTACACACCTGTATGTTTTAATATTTGATAGCTGTGTTAATCAGGGTTTTCCAGTAATACAAGTGTTTTTTTGTTTTGTTTTATTTTTGTTTCTGTTTTCTCATTATTGCTCTTTTATCTTTCCTGAAAAAAAGTTAATATTATTAATAAATGACTAACATGATATATGACAAGAACACTTCATATGATTTTTTAAACATTATTTTGGCACATACCTAGCTGTTCCTAAAACTAAACTTTCTTTGTAACTGAGAGGGGTCTATAAAATAGCAAAAATATCCAGTTAATACACAAACATTCTGGGGACTCATCTTCCCAAGGCAGCCTGGGCCGGAAGCCCGATGTGGGGCTTAGACCACTTCTCATTCAGGAGAACCTTTGCAATTGTGATTATACTCCCATTTGTGGGTCATCTATCCAAGGGCATGTGTCTTGACTATACAGTGTATCTGCATCTCTTACCTATCTCATTGTGGTTCCTTCTTATATCTTTAGTTGTAGAATATATTTTCTGCTAATCTTCAAGTCATTCTCATCAATAATTGCTCTTAAATGGTTAATTTTGGTGTGCCTATGGGGGGACGTGAGCTCAGGGTCTTCCTACTCTTCCATCTTGGCTACTCCTCTCAATTCTGAATGAAGTTATAAATAAACAAGCCTGTACATGCAAACCCATCTTGCCACAAAGAGAATCTCAGACTCTGTAGGCCAGAACAGTCCAGCTGAATCCCCAGCCACTGCATGTGTCTCCACCCCCTAGGAAAGATCAAAGCAGTTCCTAATACTAACAGCTGAGGCCCTCTATTTTTTTTTAATCTATTTTTCTTTGTGTTTGTCCAATATTTGCCATTTTTTTTTTGTCTCCCTTACATGCACGTATGCCAGGGAAAGAATCTGTTGACTATGGTTGTATTTGTCTACCTTGAGACCTTTGCTTTTCTAAAATTTTATTTTATCTGTATGATTTCCCAGATAAAATGCATCCCAATGGCGTAGTTACCACTAGGAACTCAACGTTCTACTAACACTATACAGTACATACTTACAAATATTCTATAGTCCAAACTCACAACAAGAGATTATTATATAAAATAAATGAAGTACATTAAAGGCTGTTAGGGGTGAAATTTTTAAGGAACATTTTATCTCTTTGGTAAAAGTCATTAAACATCATAACAAATACATTTTAATTATTCATGGTAAGTGTGTTCCAGAAAAACACAAGGAATTTATTAATCTATTGATTTGTTCCAAGAAGAAAATCATGATGGTGCCAGACTAATGTAACATATCACTTGCATGGAAATTATAGAGCATGAACCAACAGTGAGATAGGAAGAACATCTGTGATCACCTTCTTAAGAAATGCATTTTAAGAAGCAGACCTGAGACTAGTTCCCTTCACATTTTCATGTACTCTCATATCTTCAGTATGCAGTGATTCTGAAAGCTGAGAATCTAATGTAAATGGTGATTGGCTAGATGAGGCAGTATCACTAGAAGAAAAGGGACCTAGTAGCTAATTTTAGTCAAATACGGAGCTTTATTTTCCTCATCTACGATCATATTTTGTTGCACACATAAAATATTTACACTAACTCCTCTCCAGGACACTCTTTTCCACTAGATACTCTGTTTATCCTCCAAGACTTACCTCCTGTTGCCCCAGGTAATAGTCTCAAAGTTTAAATATAAAATTATATCCCTATTTAAACCAATAATCTCTATGGCTTGAAAGACAAAGACCTAAATCTTTAACATGGTCATAGTTCTAGCCCTTATTTACTTCTCCACCCTCATCTCACACCATGTGCCTCTTGGCACCACATACTCCAGCCACATGGGTCTGTTTTTCATTCTTGTAGCGTGTTGAGCTCTGTTCTACCACATAACCACTACCTGTGTTGTTCTGAATCTGAAAAATTCTTACACCACCTCTGCTCTAAGATTCTTCAGACCTCAGCTTAAGTTTTAATCATGTAGGGATGCCCTTCCTGACCTCCAAGTTTAAGTCAGTAATCTCATAAGACTGAGGCTTTACCAGCATAATACATAGCAGTTTGTATTATACATCATTTAGTGATTACTTGGTTATTTTTTCTCTTTTCCTTATAGAAACAGGGTCATATATCTTTGCTCAGCACTGACTCTTTCATGCATAACATGTCTGTTACACATATAAAAAATGTTCAACAAATATGTTTTGAATAAGGAGATGAATGTATTAATTTATACTTTAAAAGGTTTTGCTTAACAAATTCCAAAACAGCACTAGGTGGTAGAGTAAATTTGTTTGCTATATATATAGCTAGGACTTTTTAAAGAAATATCTTTGATTAGTATGCATCTTAAGTAACAAGTGATGAATTGTTATAGTAATGAAAAACAAATGCTTGAGATTTTGGAAAAATCGATAAAAAATAAACAAGAATATGTTATTACTCACGACAACTTTAATAGATGTAGAGGATAGGAATAATGAGTGGCTATGCACCTGGGTATTGGGGCCAATGTAATTTTAATGACAAGATGTTATACCTTAGACTAAGAGATTCAAAATAAAAATTTCCTCATGAATGATAACTTTGTGGAATGAAACTGTCTATATCTGCTGAAGGCAGCATGTTTTTCTCACTTACCAAATTCCTGCAACTCATTCTTGTAAAAAATGAAGGGTCTGGCTCAAAGTCTCAGCATATTGTAGGCCCTTCATAATTTCTGAATTTATCCATTAAACAAATCTAGAGCAAGAGATACGTCATTCTTGTTCTTGATAACAAGCAGATGTTCAGAGCAGCTTGTGTCCAATTATGATACAAATATTTAAAATCTGCATTGAAATACAGTCTTCACTCTTTGTAATCAGAGACAAAGATGAGTGTGCTTTTTCATAGAATTTATTTTAATGATGCTTTAATGGATAGCACAACCTACAATGAATAAATTAAATGCTGACGAGTGGCATAAAATCCAAAGATGAACTATCCTGCCATACTCCACAACGAGGGTTTAGTGGTTGCCTTTTATTCACACTGCTTCTTAATACCACTTAACCACAATGGTCACATCAACCACATATCACCTCCAATGCTTTTCTAAATTATATTATGGAATAAATGGCTTATAGTAGAATCTCTCATAGAAAGTAACAAAATGTTATGGGATAAATTAAGTTACATTGTGGGAATCATATCCATTACCTAGTGATGGGATTTTGGACATGCCACCCCAAAATTTGGCATCTTGGCATATTGAATATTTTAAGCTGAAGGAGTCCGAGAAAAAATGTCAGAAGAAGGAAGGTCATTCTAACTTTCACTCTGCCCTTCTCTTCTGAAGCAGATCATAAGACCCTCATGTGATATATGTCCTCTCTATACCCAGAGGAGAGGAGCATCCTTATCTCTGAAGACAGAAGGATACTGAGAAGAATCTGAACAAACAGGCCTTGCTAAGTTTCCCACAGTTTACTACACCTACCTCATACTCTTTGCCCTATCATATTTCTCCATGACTGTCCATTCTTTGTCAAACTTAGCATTAAAATACTCAGGTTTAACTGTTTCTTTGGATCTTTATTTCCTTGTGAAAGCTCCAATGTACATAAAATATATATTAAATTATTTTTTTGCTATTTTCCTGTTAATCTGTCTTGTTGGTTTAATTTTCAGGCCCACCCAAGGACCCTAAAATGGTTGAGAAAAACTATTTCCTCCCCTACACTAAGAAAACAAAAACAACAGAATTTACAAATACATAGCAAACACACAAAAGTCTTTATTATCTACATGTTAGATTCCCTCTCATTCCTCTGAAAAAGTTTGGGTGTGCTTATGTGAGTCTATGTGTGGTGTGTGAGTAGGTTATTATACATGGACTTTCTGGACTTCATAGCAACAATTCTAAAAGGTTATCAGTTTAGGATTCCCTTTACCTAGCATTTTGTCGAAAGATTGTCATGTGCCTAGCAGAAAGCCTTAAAGGCAGATGCTCAATAAGTAGTTATACACTTGTATTTTCTAAGACTCTGGCTTATTGATTGTATTCTCATTCCATAACTTACTCATAAAAAACAGATTTCCATTTAGAATAAGGTGAATTACTTAAAAGCGAAAACTATTGAGTTTCTAAGGAAGGATCACCTTCATCAATCCTGATTTATTTGATGATCTTTTATTTCATCCAGTATGCATACTTTTGTAAGATTGTTTCATTTATCGAACAAGTTCCAGAATCAATATTAATTAATTGAATAATTAATTTACCAATTAAACTTCCTTAAGAATTAATGAAATGAATAAAATCTGTTTTTTTCTTGTTATGTAGTTATTTTTGAACTCTAGAGAATAATATCAGTTCTGTTAGATCCTAAGAGTTTGAAACATTAGAATAATATCAGTTCTGTTAGATCCTAAGAGTTTGAAACATTTTGTAACCTTATTTAATATTATAATTGTCCCATCCACTAACTTCTTAAAAATGTTTAATGTTTTTTTACAGAAGATTAGTGATATATATGAAGAGCAGACTACATTAAGATAATGGTCAGGTAGAACTTTTATATCTAATAATGATAAAAAGAAGTCTGTTACTTTATTAACCTATTATTATTAGTTAGCTTCAAACTAATGTCAATAATTAGTCTATTTATTGGAACAGATGACTCCAGATTAATTAGTCATTTTTGTCTGTCTATTTATGAGAGAAAACGTTTAACCTTGTTAACAAGCCTTTCGTGTAGACAGCATTTTCATATCTATATTCATAAATGAATAAATTATTTTTATATTTTCATCTTTTACAATAGAAACATAAAGTGGAAGCACTAATAAATTGATGTGCTAATTGTTCCACCATTTATAAACATCTGATGAACTTTCTGCCATAATACCTATACTACCTTGTGTTAATAATATTATGCTATAGAAACATTTATAAAAAAAGAAACATGTTTATAATGTTTCTTTAATTTGTAAGAAAATTCAATACTTCTATGCACTTAAGAAGTGTCTGCATATAAAATATTTGAATAGAAGACAATAACCGAATCACTTCTGAGATTATCACCCTCCTAATACAATCGACCATCATAAGAAAATCTTCAGAAAAATGAGATAAACTACTAAAGACTTAACTTCTAAGAACAATATGACTGGCAAAAAAATCATTAACCTGTGAGTGTTCTTAGCATCTGTTTTCCTCCTCAACCTATTCTTAGGTATTTTGTGCAGCTTATTAGGAACAATAAGAAAAAGATACAAAGTGGGAAATTTGCTTCAGAATAGGATAGAAATTACTTTGGAGGGCTTGAGGAAAAGCGACGTGATATGAAAGAAAAAGACATATGAACTGGATAACAGATTTTTCATATGGCTGTTGAACTCTGAGGGGAAAACTTCCCCATGTAGAGAAAATTGAGTGGGTGAGATTTTGAGAAAAGTTTTAAAGATACTTTTCATGGATTAAAATTTTTTTCACCCTGATTTCCATGTCCTCAAGAAATGATTTAAAGATTAAAATGAGTTTCAACTAAATTTTCTTTGCTGATTTCTGCTTTTTTGAAAACTACATTATTTAGAGACTTTGCTAGCTGAGTAGCCACTTATATTTTGGTTACATGTGCTGATGTCTATAATGCAAACTAGACATTTCACTTCATCAAAATGCCAAACATTTTCAGGGGGGTGAAAAATAGGTTAATATTTTTGCCTAATTTTTTTTTATATTAAGATGATTTTATCAATGTACTTTCTTTATTAGAAATAAAATTTAAGTAAAAGTGCTGCTGATGGTCTCACATTAAAAAATTAAATCACAGTATGACAGAATGGGAAAAAATTAATCATAGACGAATGCAATGGAAACAGGAACGTTAAAATCTGTTAAATATTTTAAATAAAAGCTGTTATAGATAAGAAGCTAAGAAAATATCTATATTAATATTTATCTGATCTATACATCTGTCTACTTTATTCATCTATTTATATAGGTTTATAACAGAATTTTTTGAACGTGCAAATATCTGGAAAACCCTGAATGTTTTGTAATAGAGGAATGGTTAAATAATATATGATAATACAAAACAGTATAGAAGGTTTTAAAAGTGGGTTAGATCTTTATGGATGTATCAGAGACATATCTATGATTTGTTGTTAAATTTTAAAAATCAATGTTTATAGTCATGTGTTTAAAATGATTTGGTTTTTAATTTTCAAGAAAACATAACTTGTATATGTTTATGTAATTTAATTCATTTTTTAAAGAATAGACAATTGTATATATGAAAACATACCAAACTATGAGTACTTTTAATTTCAGGGAGTTAAATGAGTAAAAATTTATCACCAATGTCTTGTTTATAAGCTCCATAGAGAGTTTGAGTCATAACTAACATTCATTTATTTACTTTGTAAAATTCAATAAAATGAGGGGGAATCAACGTACTTCAGACATTCAAGAATTTGTAGTTGTTTTAGAAAACATTGCTTAATTATAAGGGTATTTAAGCTAAGTACGCTTTCTCCAAATTTAAGTGGCTTTAGCAATCCATGTTACTTTATAGCATCAAACAGTAAATATCTGTCAGTACTGGTTAGATTATGTGCTTAAAGATAACTTCCTTTCTGACTGCATGATTCTGGTGGAATTATGCTTTAGCCAAGATCAAGTTTTATGATTGTCTAATTCTTTTCAAACACCAGACATTCTGTATTTTATAGGGATAGCAACTTCCAATATTTTGAATATAACAGTGTCTCCTATTAAATATTGGAACTGTAGAATAAAAGCCAATAGAGAAAATGAGGTACTAGCTAGAAATTTACTTTGTAATTGGAGTGACCTTATAATTTATGGTCAGAAAGTGAAAGAGAGGTAGAGATATTTTTTCTTCTTTTTCCTCTGTTGGTAATTGTGAGCAGATACCTTGTCTTCCCAGATACAGATAAGTTTTAAAGCTATCTGTTGTTTCCTTCAGTCTTCTGACCCTAGGCAGTTGTTCTACCTTTCTTTGGCAGTAAAATTGAAAATTAAGGTTGTCACATAGACTTTTTTCTTCTAAGGTTTTGTAATCACAGAATTTACTATTTCTCTCTTAAGTCAGTCCCTAACTGATTCAAAAAACAAAAGTGGAAGCAAATAAACTAGTCTGTGCCTATTGCACTAATCCTGGTAGGAGAAGTTGATAATAGGGAAATGGCACTGAAGGTCATATCCAGGAGATATTTGAGAGTAGAGCCAAGAGGATTCCATGATGAACTAAATGTAGGGTTTGAGGAGGAAAGTAAGGATTACTCTAAGGATAACTCTAAGGTCCCATGGAATGCCTACCAATGTCATAAAGAAGAAATCATCAGATCTCTTCACATCACAACCAGTGATGTAGTGGAATAAACAATAGCGGTGTTCTCAATGCAATGTGAAGAAAGTTCCTCCAAGGAAGAGAATGATTAACTGAATCAAATGTCGCCTTTAAGTCAGTAAAGATGAAAACTAATCAGAAACATGAAGAATAATAGATTTAAATAATGGATTTAAAAACACGAAGACATAGGTATACTTGACAAGAAAAGTTTTAGCGAATTGCTGAGGATTAAACATGGAAAAGGAGTAAAGGAGATCACCTGCCTTACCTCTAGGCTCAGTTGTATGGAGATTGTGGAAGGAAAAAATAAAAACTGTCAGAATTTGAGAGAGCTGAAGGGAACACAAGTGCCTTCAAGTGAGAGCAAAATTTCTGTTAGAGTGAGAAAGTTATGGGTATGATCAGAAAACAGTTTGAGGATGAATATTAGAAGGCAAACAGAAAGCAATTCCAGAGTTGGGAAGGGATAAAATAAAGAGACAGAACAGGTATTTCAAGACTCATACAAAGGTTGGTGCAGAGGATAAAGGATAACCTAAGAGTCTTGTCCCTCTTCCGTAGACTGATATGAAAAAAGAAAATATATAATGGCGCCCTGAAAATGGGGTCATCTAAACATACATATTTTAATGTTATGTACAATTCCCAAGTGTATTTCCACCTGTTCTTTATACCAATAATGATCACAGCTGGATTCTGGTTATTCTCTTTTCACAGTGTTTGTCCCACAAACCAATCATCTTTCAAGTATTCCATAGATTTCCCAGAAGAGAGAATACATGTTACTTTCTCTCTGAGTGATTGCTTCTGTTATGGCACTTTCTCACTGGTGCAGAGCCAGAGCTGAGGGAAATGGCTGCTTGTATTGTTCTCCTTTTGGGAGCCAAGTGGAAAATAACAGCGTTTCTAAACACCTGTTTTGAGATTTCTCCAGTTACAGAAAATAGTTGAGCATGATACAGATGAGCAGTGAGAACAAACTTAACCCTTAAAGAATAATACAGTGGTACTCAACTGTGAAGCAAAATTAAAACAAACAAAAATCGCTTGGATTTTTTAGGAGTAGGTACATTGAATGTTAAATAAAACATTTCCTAATCTACTTCAGTTGCCTATAACCAAGGATGCCATCTGTTACTTGATGTGTGACTTTTCTCTTTTCTTAGACACAGTGATTAGAATAAATACATCTATGTAAACTTGTTGTGGTCTGATTAACCAAGATTTCCCTAAGACCTTGAATTAAGGTGGAGAGTGGAAGAAGGGACAGAATTTAACTACCTATTAATCTCTAGTGAATACCTTTGTGAATCTTCTGTAAACAGATTGAGTAGCACACAAATATGCAACACTATTTGAAAATGTATGTCTAATGAATACAATAAAAATACAATTTAAAAGCTTAATACATAGACATTTTTACCAATATGTTTTCTCCCTAAAACCACATCTAAGAATCTGATATTTTCATGTTAAAAAGCTTTAAAAGAAACATATATTAAGCTGTTTAGCGGCATCTTCTTTTCTGCAACATCATAGTGACCATGACCTTTTTAAAGAGAGAAACCGTGGATGCTGATGGAAGGTGGAATCACTAACCAGACATGTAGCACCGTAAATATGAGATGCTCCTCTATTGCCTCATCTTACCTATTATTAATTCAACTTGCAGAATCTCCTGAATTTACCAAAGTATGCAGTAAAGCAAATTCATACCAAATCACTTTGTAGCAAATGAATCCAATCACCCACACCAGTCTTAAATTCACACAGACTAAGCTACTGCCATTTAAAGATGTGATTGAATCAGCTGTCTTCAATCCTGGCTGTTCTTTATAAACACAGACGCCAAGGCCCTACCCCCATGTGTACCAAATCAGAGTCTCTGGAGGAACCTCATGATCAGTATTTTATAAATCCCTGTTAGTGATAGGGCCCGAATGCACACTGGAGTTGGAAAATGCTGAGGTAAGTGATGTGAAAAAGTTGCTCTTGCTTAAATATATTCTGAGGAAAAAAACAAACAAACTTGCAATGATACATGTAAGACATCTTTCTTTTGGTTAAAATATTAACCAATATTCAAAAAAAATATAATTAACCATTTTGAAGCACTGACACCTGAGCTTGAATTAGTTTATTAAATCCTTTATTATCTGACAGTTTCTTTGGGGTAGCAAGGTGGGTTACAGGTAGTGTAGGATGAAGAGAAGATACCAAATATGATTGTGAAGGCAGAATAGCACTGCAGGCAAATATTGCACTTTCAAAATTGTGTATGAAACAACTCATGCTAAAGAAAGGGGACGCACTCCACCTAACATTCAGTTGCAACAATGCTTGGTTGACTTCATTATAAATACATTTTCAGATGAGAATAATGACCAGGAAAACTAGGGAGGAAGGACAGCTTTCAGGTTGAAATATTTCCTAAGGCATGTATTGAAGCAGAATTAATTACTATGCAAGTGATTTCCTCTTAGTCATGAACATGTTGTAGTTATTCTCAGTAATCAAAAAATCACAAAACTCTGACGGTATGATGGACCCAGGTAAATGGGATGGAGTGCTACTGGTAATTTGTCAAAAAACTTATGCCACATTTCTTCACTGAGTTATGAAATACTCTTAAGCTGAGGCAATATCTACAGGAGACTGTGTGGGGAGACGTGAAATGAGCCTGAAAATTTGTCATCCACCTCTAACCCTGTTGGTAAATTCTGAAATTCTGTGATTATTTTTGTCATTATTCTGTTAAACATTGCCCTCTTTTTTATATTAAAATGGAGGCAATTTTATGAAGACTTATATTTCTCTTCACTAGCTCAATATCGTGAACTAACTGTAAAATCTTTGTTTGTGTTAGAAGAGATTGGGTAAGGTTTGAGTACCTGATAGGAATAAAAAAATGCATAAACACCAAAAATAAAGAGAGAAGACTACTATTTTTTATATTAATATTTACTGTTGAACTGGTCTTTTTTTCTTGGACAGTACAACTAATAACATGCATTTCTTCTGCCTTCCTAGAAGAAAAGTAGAAATTTGGTCACTGCTAGTGTCTAGGTCCCCACTATTTAGACTCCTCAGACATCCTTTAACATATGGCTTTCCTATTCCCATCTCATTTACAATGATGATATGTGATTCTAACAAAAATTATCTGAAAGAAAGCTAATAAACTGATTACCTTGTTGGGACAAAGATAGATTTTATATTTTGCTTTGTGTATTTAGGTATCTGTGGTTGTATAATATTTGTGAAAGAAAAGTAAATAGTTTTCCTTAGATAAAAGCAAAAAATATAATTATTAATTTGACATTGTCTGTGGGATTTAAAGGAAAAACTAGTATAATACCCTGAAACTTGTTTAATATGCCTTGCACTGGAATTTGACCTCAATTTGTGAAACGGTGGATATGGAGAGAACAAAAAAGCCCGCACAGTTCAGCCCAGAGGCATATATTTTTCTCTGAGCTAACAGATTGTTTTCAGAAGCCATGGCACAGGCTGCCAGGATTCTTGCTCTGCATTCTGTGCCATTCCTTGCAGGGTCAGTGAATAACAAAGTTTCCCCCAAGCATTATCTAATCATGGGTGAGGCTTCTAGCTTTATTGCAGTCACTGTACTGGATGATAGGGTATGACTCATATTGGCTCAGCTTCCCTGGACTGGTAAAACATGAGTTGGAGGGAAGTGTTAGTCTGTGAATCTCACTGCAAAAGGCATATCTCTCTTTAACCAGACTTTTATTTGTGTTTGCATATACATATCTGGGGCCAAGAATAAATCAGTATTAGTTTAAATTGATCAAAAATCATGGTTTATATGCACACTTCTAAACTTAGTCCAAAAAATCAGTCTTCAGAGATATTCAAGACCCTAAATAACACAGTAGCTTATTTTCAAGATGAATGGTTGAATTTGATAGCTTTTTTAAAAACTAATTCTAAAAATGTTAGTATAAAATTTGAACTTGAAATTAGAGACCAAAACATGAGAACAGTGGTTTGAGTTAATATTATCATTTTCTGAATATTTGAAAGGCATATGAGTATAATTCTGATTTGAGCAGATTTTGGCATGGATTTTTGCTGTTTCTTGAAGCATATTTTTAAAATTATTTTAGGCCCTAGATGATCTATTGTAACTTTATCACAGACAAAATTAGCCCCAAATCTAAAATTGTCTAAATTTTTTTTTCCATACACGAATTAATCATTATTTCTACACCTTCAGTGAATGAGGCTGTGGGAGTCTGACATTAAACTGGACGTTTTCTAGCTCCTTAATCCTGTGTAGCATGACCCATTTGCACTTTCTTCAATATTCCATACATTCTCTGTTTTTTGAGAAATCACCCATTTCAAAAAAAAAAAAGAAAATCACAGTAAAAAAAAGCTCAAATAATAAAATGGTCTAAACAAATTTATTTTAAATTGAATGTAAAATATTATATAACTTATATAATAATAATACAATTGTGGAATAATGATGTCTTTTTTGGAAGTCATTGATAATCTTACCAGTGAAAGATTTTTCTATCATATTAGTAAGTTTTATACATGTTATCTTTTTTTTTTTTTTTTTTTTTTTTAACATCTTTATTGGGGTATAATTGCTTTACAATGGTGTGTTAGTTTCTGCTTTATAACAAAGTGAATCAGTCATACATAAACATATGTTCCCATATGTCTTCCCTGTTGCGTCTCCCTCCCTCCCACCCTCCCCATCCCACCCCTCCAGGCTGTCACAAAGCATGTTATCAACATGGGTTTCTTCACAATTTGAACATAATGCATGTAGAAGCTAAATTTTTTTCTTGGTGCTCTTGTGTTAGTCAACTTAGGCTGCCATAACAAAATGCCGTGGAATGAGTGGCTGAGCAGATATATATTTTTCTCAAAATTCTGGAGGCTGAAAATCCAAGAAGCTTCTGGCAGGGTTTGGCTTCTGATGAGGCTCTGTTACTGGCTTGCATATAACCACCTTCTTGCTGTGTCCTCAAATGGCTGAGAATTTCCCAAACCTGGGAAGAGATTTGGACATCCAAGTTCATGAAGCTAATGGATTACCTCATTATTTTAATTTAAAAAATCTTCTCTAAGACAAATTATAATGAAACTATCAAAAATCAAAGACAAAGAAAGGATCTTAAAAACAGAAAAAGACAAAAAGACTGTAACCTACAAAGGAACCCTCATTAGGCTATCAGTGGAATTCTCAGAAAAAAATCTTACAGGCTAGGAAAGAGTGGAAAGATATATTCAAAGTGCTCAAAAGAAAAAAGTATGGCCAACCAAGAACATTCTATTTGGCAAATCCTATCCTTCAGAAAGGAGGAAAAATAAAAACTTTCCCAGACAAACAAAAGCTGAGGAAGCTTGTCACCACTACACCTTCCTTAGTAGAAATGCTGAAAGTAATTCTTCACACTGAAATAAAAAGACACTAATTAGTAACCTGAAAACATATGAAAATATAAAACACACTACTAAAGGTAAATATATAGTCTGATTCAGAAAACTCTATTCTGCAATATGATAGTGTGTTAATCTCTTAACTATAGTGCAAAGATTAAAAAAAGTATTAAAATATAATATAATTTGTTAATGAATTCACAATATACAAGGAGGTAAATTGTGACATTAAAAACATAAAGTGGGGAAAGAAGTAGTTTTTGTATGAGACTGAAGTTGAGTTGCTATCAGCATAAAATAAACTGTTGTATCTACAAGGTGTTTTACATAAGCCTCATGGTAATCAAAAAGCAAAAACCTATAGTAGATTCACAAAAGAGAAAAAGAGAGGAATCACAGCACACCACCAAGGAAAATCACCAACCCACAAAATTAGGCAGCAAAAGAAGAAAAATGGAATACTAGATCTACAAAACAGCCAAAAAACTCTTAATAAGATGGCATTAGTGAGTTCATACATATCAATAATTAATCTAAATGTAAATGACAGTATTTCTCCAATCTAAAGTCATAAAATGTCTAAGTGGATAGATTAAAAAAAGAAGACCCAACTATGTGTTGCCTACATGAGATTCACTTACTATTTAAGGACATGCATAGGCTCAAAGTGAAGAGACGGAAAATATATCCATGCAAGTGGAAATCAAAAAGAGAGTGGGGTTACTTACACTTATATCAGACAAAAGAGACTTTAAGCCAAAAATGGTAGCAAGAAACAAAGAAGGTCATTATATAATGATAAAAGGGTCAACTCATCAAGAAGCTATAAAGTGTTTAAAAATATTCATCAAACATCAGAGCACATAAATATATTAAGCAAATACTAACAGATCTGAATGGACAAACAGACAACAACACAATAACAGTAAAGAAACTCAATACCTCACTTTCAGCAATGGATAGATCATCTTGACATAAATACAACAAGGAAAAGATGTATTTGAATCATACTTTAGGTCAAAGGAAACTAACAGATATAGAGATAACATTCCATTCAACAGAAACATAATACACATTCTTCTCACATGCACACAGAATATTCACAAGTATATCAAATGATAGGCCAAAAATAAGTCTTAAAAGTCTTAAGAAAATTGAAATCATACCAAGTGTCTTTTTCAACCACAATGGTATAAAACTAGTAATCAACAATAAGAGAAAAACTGGAAAATTTACAAACGTGGAGACTAAACAACACACTTCTGAACAACCAATGAATCAAAGAAGAAAACAAAAGGTAAATTAAAAAATATCTCAAAACAAATATAAATTAAAAAACAGCAAGCCCAAACCTATATGATACTGCAAAAACAGTTCTTAGGGGGTAAGTTTATTAATAAGTTCTGGACATCTAATGCACAGTATTGTGATTATAGTTAATAATATGTTATTATACACTTTAAAGTTGCTGATACAAGATCTAAAATATTCTCACCACAGAAAATAAATAAGTATGTGACCTGATGGAGATGTTAGCTAATGCTACAGCGGAATTTGTATTGCAAAGTATAAATGTAGCAAATGAATATTTTATATGCCTTAAACTTATACAATGTTATATGTTGATTATATCTCAATTAAAATAAATTAGTGTGCTATGTGTGTGCATGAATCCAAAACCTGTTTTCTTACCAGATATCACTTTAGTGTTTTAACACAGATATTTAAAATTTTTGTCACATTTGTATCTTTGAATTATCTTTCTCATTGGCAATGTACAGCGCTAACACATTGTGTAGCAAATGATTAAAAATATATACTTTTCAAGCCTCTATAAAATATTACTCAAAATTACATTTTATTTTTGATTTGTGTGTTATTTTCTCAAAATATAGTAATCTCCTTTGTGATAAAGAATCTGCATTATAGAGATTCTCCATCATCCAATTCAGTGAAATAAATAATGCTTCATTATACTCATTAAATTGCATTAAATTAAATTGAGATGAAATCAATGTAATTTGCCATTTACCAAAGAAAGTTGTTTAACCTTTACTAAATGTTGTTGATTTTGCATAGGTAGTGAAATTGCTGAGGATTTTTTTCATACAAAACACCACCACATCCACCTTAAAAATTTATTTTAAATGTCACTTTTGCATTATTAAGAGGAAATAGACCCAACATTGCAAAAGTATTTTATACTGCAAGAAGATTTGACCAATACTAAGATCTCGGTTTTTACTAAGATTTTCATTTCTTCACTTTCATATATTTGTAAATATATGTAAATAAAAAATAATGTAAGTCATGTGGAGACCTTCAATTCATCTCAAGATAGATATTTTATGGACTCTGTTGATTATTTTTGTTGCAATAATTATTGATTTTCAGTGAGAATTTGATAATATTCATGATAATGGGCTCATCAGTGTTCCTTAGTAGCTGGTGAGTGAAGGACTATCTGTGTTTCCAACTGTGAGAACTTCTTAAATATCTTTTGAATAATGTTTGGGATAACAGAGGAAAATGAAAAAGTACCATCAATAAAAAGCTAAAAGGCTAAGGAAGCTAGCTAAAACTTCTCTTCAGAGCAATTATGATTGAAGTATTGAAATACAGACAAATAGGGGAAATTAATTCAGCTTCAGTTCAGAAAAAACTTTTGCCTGAGGTTGATTTGATGTAATGTCCAGGCAAAGAATGAAGACATTTTTTGAGTATAGAAAAGATGGACAAGCAAGCAAACAAAATTCCAGAACCAACTAGAAGAGAATGTATTTTTTTTCTCCCAGACTCTCTCGTGTAGTGAAGCCAAATAATTATTCTAGGAATCTTGTTTTTATATAAGGTCAAGAGTTCATGTGTCATGAAATTGGACAAATAAATAGAATATGCTATGTGTTAAAAAAGAGAAGCAAAATATAAGATGGTTTTCAACAAAAATGATAATAAGTAGAGCTCATACACAACTAAGAATAATAACTAAAAGTCACCTGAAAGGAAATATATTCTGTGATTATTGAAATATGTGGAAAAGGTAATTTTTAAGAGAAAAAGAAACTAATGGTAAGAACACTGATATGTATAAGGCTAGGATACAAATTGAATACATACCATTTCACCTTAAAAATATTAGATTCAAATTCTTGGTGATCAGGAGACTTCTATCTAAAACATGGAGTGTATTATTAGTTTACAAGTTTCCTCAAAAAATTTTGATCAGAGGAAATCTAAGAAAAACTTAGCACAATTTTGTGTGTAGTCGGAAATGAGTTGCCCACATTTTTGATGGAGTACTGGGATAAATTTGTTCTGAGTCTAACAAAAATTAAGCTTTAAGATCTCTCACTTGTACTGGCCCTTTCAATGCCATGTACCCAATTTTGCACTTATAATTTTGTATTCTTGTAGAGAGTCCAACACTTTTATAGGCTTCAAGGCTCAAAAACTTAGATCCACTAGTGGAGATAGTATAACCTAGATTAAGGTAACAAACAGAAATAACAAAAACATTGTCATCATCATTGTCAAATATTCATGCTTTTTTTTTCTTAGTATTAACCTGTGACCATGTTAATAAGGCATTTCAAATCACTTATTTTCAAGGTGTCCTGCAATATCTTTTCAGTCTCTAAGAAAGAAAATGAGTTGCTGTTATTGCCTTTAGATCAGACTGAGAAATGCTCACCAAGAATTATTCACAAATAGCTGAACTGCAGCAACACTATTCATACTTCTACTGTTGAGCATCTATGGGATTCCCTCAATAAGCCATTGTTTTAAGAGAGTATTTCTAACTTGGAGGAAAACACTGACAATTTTTCAATAAACAAGATGTTAAAGAAAGAAGTTAAATTTAACTTTTGATGCTACACTATATTTTTAGATATGTTGAGCAAATACCAAATGACAGTTATACCACCTCCTGCTGAAATGTGTGTGCATGTGTTTGTGTGTGTGTGTGCAGAGAGTGTGGAAGAGGGAAGGGAGAGAATGGTGAATGATAGTAGGATAGAGACTAAGGCAAGAGGGAAAAAGTCAGATCAGAGAGAGTAGAGATGGAAGTTCTCAGCTGCTGAGTTAAGATGCTGTTGTTATTGTAGGAACTCCAGAGGAAAGCACGGTCTTATCTGTCTCAGTATTTTGAGGTGTTTGGTCCCACAATCTTGATGCTGAATAGAATCTGCCTAGAAATTTGAGAATCATATTCAACAGAGTCTAAAGGAAAGTCCAGGCTATATGTCTCTCCTAGTTTTAGCAGTTATGTTAGTTCTTTGGGGCTGCTATAACAAAAATACCATAGACTGGCTAGCTTTAACAACAAACATCTATTTCTTACAGTTCTGGAGTCTAAGAATCCAAGATCAAGGCTCCAGCAGATTTGATGTTTGGTGAGGGTCCACTTCCTGATTCTTAGATGGCCATCTTTTGCTGTGTCCTCATAACATGTGTCTGTCACATGGTAGAAGGGACAAAGGAACTCTCTATGTTCTCTTTCATAAGGTCACTAATCCCTATGAGAGCTCTACCCTCATGACCAAATCATCTCCCAAGAGCCCCAGCTCCAAATACCATCACACTGGAGATTAGGTTTCAACATATGAATTTTGATAGGACACAAGCATTGTCTATAGCAGCAGTCAATACTTCTCACCAGATCCTATTCAGAGTCTGTTCTTGATCTGGATATAGAAATGAAGAAATCTATTTTAGAAGAGATACAGGTATTTTCTTGCATTCCTAAAAGGGTCAATTGCTTACATTCTTATGAATTAAAAAAATATGATTGTTTTGCATCCTTCTACATGCATTCTCATTACTGCTATTAATATTTTATTGTAAATGTCCTTACTGTAAATTCTGTAGTGAAGGAGGGAAAATGATAATAATATTTGTGTTACTTCTTTTACAAAATACGTAAGGACCTATTATTTCCAATGACATAACATGGAACTTTTGTTATTCTGCAATATGCCTGTGACCTATATACATTCCACTTTACTTTCTGCTATTCATTATATATGTTAAATATTTATGCTAACTTTAAACTGTGTGCTTCCTAGAGGTGTTGTGCATTCCTACATTATATACCCTTTTTGTAATGCACCTGTGTAAATATTTTATATTTAAAAGACTGCCCCAAATGTATTTGTCCCTCAGATGATCTTTCCTGAGCCCTAAAGGAGAGATGCTCTTCTATGCTAGTAACCCTCTGCTTTGCATCACTCATTGCATAATTATTTTAATATATCTTTAATTATAGACATGTGTGTCCTAGTTTCACTATGACTAATTGATTATAAATGGACAAAGAGCAGAAGCTTGGTCTTAATTATCTTTCCATCTACTCTCACCCCACCTCCACTCTTATCCTCACCACTTCACTTCTGTCTGAAGATATTCAGAGGTGATATTTAACAAAGAATAGAAAACCAGCTACATGTTAAGTAATGCATTTTATCATTAGATCTATTAGGCATCCTTTAATCCATTATTCCTTTTAACTCAAACGACCCTGTGCAGTAGATATTGTAAGTATTCAGTTTTACAGATAAGGAAACTAAAGTATACTCAGCAAGGTTAAAAGATGTGTTCAAGCTTACACAGCTGGAACATGAAAATAACAGTGTTCTAGAAAATAAGTCCACTAACCCCAAGGACCCTGAAATTTCCATGTGCTCTGCTCTTAAGTAGGTTAAGAATTAAATAAGGTTAAGAATAATAACCTTCTTAAATAAGGTTAAGAATTTATCTAAACAGTCTGAGTTATTTAGCCTTACATGTCAGTCCTCTTGGCATTAATAACATCTAAAGGGGAAGAGGAAAGTAGCAATAATTCAGATACTAATATGATTATGCTATGAATGCTGATTAACCCTTTAAGGAAAAAAGGTTAATATTTTGTCATGAAATCTTTTATAACTTACCATTCCTCCAGAGAAACACATCAGTTTAAAACTTATCATATATATATATATATATATATATATATATATATAATATATATATAATATTTTGGAGGTGAGGGATAAAACATTAGTATAGTGAAGTGTGCAAAATTTATTAATTGGTAAGTATTTTCTATGATGGATTTTTACATGTATGGATACTCATGTAACTACTACTTATCAAGATATGGAACACACCCAACATCACAAAAAGACTTGTTAGTGTTCTTCCTTGGCACGTCAGAAATAGCACATATTCTATCCCTAGTGACCATAAGTTAGCTTTAGCTTTTTTTGAACTTCATACAAATGGAATCATACAGCAATGTGGTGTTTTACTTTCTCTAAACATATTATCTGCGAGATCCATCAGATTGTGGCTTATACCATTTTTTTATCACTCATCCACATTTGGGTTATTTCCAGTTTTTGGCCATCAGGAATAAAGCTGATAAGAAAATTTTTGTACATGTCCTCTGATCAACACATGCCTGCATTTTCCTTGGGTATATCTCTAACAGTGGGATTGCTGAATCATAGAACAGACACATAAGCAACTTTAGTAAGTTTATGTTTTAATGGAAAGTACACCATGTTTATTGATAAGAAAGCAGTGATCAAAACCATATACTAGAATTCATAGGTTTGACCTTGGATTTTGTCAACCTCATAGGAATATTATATTGAGTTACTGGATTTTGAATTAGTACATATATTTATTGATAATTTAAGTTGACTCATGTTCTGTATTTACACTCTTTTGATGTGAATATGTAGAAAATAAATGATAAGATTGGCACATAATAGTTTTGTTAAAGGACCTCTAAAAATTGTTTGCCGTGATTTTTATAAATCATGGCATACAGTATAAATAATTTAGTAGTAGTGTTAACATTTTGTGAAATCCCTGGATATATTTCCTTCAACAATTTTTCCTCCTTTTCAGTCTTTCTACACTTAAAGCAACACCTTGACACTCTGTCACTCTATGGAGAAAGTGGGTGGATTCTACTTAGAAACGAAAGGAGAAAAGGAGCCTTGTGGATAAGGTAAGTAGAGAGAGCCTTGGCTGGTTAAACAAACAAACAAACAAAAAACCAACTATCTATATCTATCAGAAAACCAGACTTTGATCACTTTTTACTTCTAAGCTTTGGTCCAGAAAGGGAAAGTGGAAATCACTGACAGAATGGAAACCTCAGATTAAGAAGAAAGAATAAAGCAGATGGGCACGTGGTCTTATTTAGGATTCCGGAAGAAACAGCCTCACAGAGTGTCCCATGCAGAATGGAGCATGTTTGTCAGGCACTTAGGAATCTGTGTGGCATAGGAATGATATTATGCTCATACATAAAAGGTGACTGAGAATTGAAAACCTATGCACCTGCTATAGTGTTGCTTTGGTGATGAGTGAGGTGATCCCATAACAATAGCTATAGGGTCACTGCTGAAGCCAGGGATGGGATGATGCACATGCCTCATGGGTTTCAGAGAATCCGCAGTATTATGTTGGAGTCAATCTTAAAGTAGGGGTTGGAAGGACAAGGAAAGAAAGTCCTTAATGTGCCAAGAGAACAGTCACAACAGTCATGGATAATTCAGCTGATAGGTTGTAAGGTAACAAAAAGAGATCAAGTGTCATGAGACAATGTTCAAGAGCAACCTGAGATAGAGAATCACCTGAGAGACAGATAAATTAACCCATCACTGTGGAATAATACATTTTGCCTGATATCCAAAATTAAGTTTTAAAGAATATTTTAAGGGGAAATATGGGGGGAAGAATGATAAAGAAGTATAAAGATACTCAATACAGAGTTTGAGCCTTAAATTGAATATGCACCCAAAGTGAAATCATTAAATTGTTTAACCAGCTAAACATTACTGAAGTTTGCCACTTCCATTCATTCTAGGGTGAATCTAATATTTCTTTTCCCTTCCTCCTTTTGTCTTTTCTCCTTTTGTCGCTTTTTTACTTTCCTCTTTATTTAGATAGATTATTTTCCTATCCTTTTCATTTTTTTTCACTTTTAGGATATTTAACTGCACTTATGATTTTAGACAAAATGTAAGCTGAAACTTCTAGTATAATTATATTTTATAGGCAAAATGCCCAGTTGTGATTTTCAAGAATGATTTAGAGGGCAATAAATGACAACATAAAATGTGTGCATCTTTTAAACAGGCAAACAATCTTTCAGATAGATGGAATATGCATTAATTGATGACTGCAAAGCCTTAAATTCAGTCAAAAATTCTGTTGATGAATTCACCCACATTCCTTTATGTTTATAAAGCCTGCTTATTAACTTAATCTGTTCAAAATCTGTACCCTAGTATACACCCAAGGATGGCTTATAATGTCTGTGATCTTTCAAGGCAATCAGGAGTATAAGAGACATACATTAATTTTTATTATTTTTTCTCCTACTCCCTGAAAGGAAGGTCACCTCATGTCAGCAGCCTGTTCTCTCAGCCATTCTCTCCTGGCATGTCATCATTCAGGATCTCAGTCAGAACAAAGGCAATTTCAACCATAGTAAGTGCCATGTATTCCTTTTTTCCTCCAACATTTTGACATGAAAATTTTCAAACATCCAGAAAAGTTGAACTAATTATATAATGATAACTTGTATATCCACTACCTAGCTATTAACATGCTTACTTTATCACACATCTGTCTTTCCCTTTACCATCTATTATTCCATCATGTATTTTTTTATTTCAGAGTAAGTAATGAAAGATTGAACTTCTGAATTATGTACACCACATGGCATAATTAAGTCAATTCTATGTTTGTCCACTTATCCAAACTTTCAAATTTCATGAGTTATAGAAGACATGTAAAAAAGCTCTGACCTACTAATAGTCTATACCCCAGAAAAATAAAAGATATGAAAAGTTGAATATAAAAAAAACACTTCTTTATAGTATAAATCATGTTTTCATTTGGCCAATAAATCTTTCTTTTCTTTTTTAAAATTGTATTGAAGTATAGTTGATTTACAATGTTGTGTTAATTTCTGCTGCACAGCAAAATGACTCAGTTATACATATATACATTCTTTTTCATATTCTTTTCCATTATGGTTTATCACAGGATATTTAATATAGTCCCCTGTGCTATACAGAAGGACCTTGTTGTTTATCCATCCTATATAATAGTTTTCATATGCTAATCCTAAACTCTCAGTACTTCCTTCCTGATCTACCCCCCTTGACAACCACAAGTCTGTTCTCTGTGTCTGTGAGTCTGTTTCTGTTTTGTAAATATGTTCGTGTCGTATTTTAGTTTCCACATACAAATGATATCATATGGTATTTGTCTTTCTTTTTCTGACTTATTTCTCTTAGTATGATAGTCTCTAGTTCCATCCATGTTGCTGCAACTGGCATTATTTCATTCTTTTTAATGGCTGAGTGATATTCCATTGTGTGTGTGTGTGTGTGTGTGTGTGTGTGTGTGTATACACATGCATATATATATTTCAGTAAGTGAGATGTTTATTTCCCACTTTCCACTTTGTTATCTGTAAAACCCAATCCCTTTTATTCTTCATTTTAATTTTGTCACTTAGTTCATACTAATACTATAAAAGTCCATGGGGTTACCGGAAAATGCTTAAAATTTCCCACACAAAAGTTACTTTTTAAGTATTTGATAAAGTGGTTTCGTTAATGAGCACATGGCTTGGAATTAAGTATTCTCTAACAAGCATTTTAAAAAATCACCCTTTTCCCACAGAACATGCTGTTTTTTGATGCTGTAGACAGGTTGTCTTAAGTGTAAAGTTAAGGGAAGACATTTTTTAAAGAACAGGAACAGAGTTAGAAAGGCAGCATTTTTGTCACTGTTAAGTAGGAGGCTAGAGCTAGAGAAAAATCTCCTGACATAAGAGTCCAGAAGCTTCTCTGCCACAGAATAAGTCAAATGTCCAAACACAACATTAGGAGATAACAAAGCTGTTAGCAGTCTTCTGTATGTACTAGAGAAGCAAACCACAATCTGTCTTACAGAAAATACCACCTGGAAACTTCAGAAAGGACTATTTCTGGCACCCTCCACAAAAAAAGAAAAAAAATTCCTCCTGAATTTCATTAAATTGGAAATTTGATGGAAAAATTGGAAAACAATTCCAGCAAATGCAAGTTTTTCTAGGCCATACAGCTAGGGGTGGGATTGCTGGTTAGATGCCAAAGGCAGACACAGAAATTATATGCATATCTAATTTTAATAGGCAGGTCAAATAGTTTTTTATAAGATTTACACTAATTTACATCTCTGTCAAAGGCATATAAATATTCTGACTTTACCACATCCTTGCTATCCCTTGATGATATTACACTTAAAAAAATTCCATTCTCATGGTGGGTATGACATAGTTTCTCTCTGAGGTTCTATTTTGCATTTTCCTGCTATGTATGGATATGCACTTATCTTTTTTGCCATGTAGACATCTTTATATATTTTCATCTTATGTCATACTAAACAAGCTCTTTAATATGGAATATGAGCAGCTAGCAATAATGTTGCATGAATACCTTTGGTGTAGAAGTAGTAAACTCAAGTGATTAAGAACATGGACTGAGCAGCCAGACTATGTGAATATGAATCATGCTTCCATCTCTTACTACCACTATGAACTTGGTAAAGTTAATTCACCTTCTGTGTCTCATTTACTTAGTCTTTAAAATGGGCATGAGACCGTACATAGCTCATAGATTTACTGTGAGAATTAAGAGTGTTACTATACAAAAAGTACTCAGACAAGTGTTCAGCACATAGTAAGCACTGTATAAGAGTTGACAAGGAATAGTGTTTTATTAACACCTCATTCTCTGAATATCCCAGTGGAATAGTTTGAAAAATGAACCTCAGAAGAGCTGAATGAAAGACATTTCAGGTGACTTTCTCCAAACATTTCTGGTATCAAAGCCTGGAAGTAGAACGCCACTTTTTCAGATGACTTAGCTGCCAACTTGAGATCAGCTCAATTGATAGAATTGAGTGAATAGTAATCAACTATCAATACGGTAAAAAGAAATGACAATCAGCAGTGTGTTTATCTCATGATGTTAAAAAAACACACTTAGACACTAGTTCAATTGTAAATTGCCTAGATTGTTTAAAAGTTAGCAGCTGGGATTTCAAGATAAAAGAAAAACTTCCTCCAGGGCTTTAAAAATGATAATTTTATTTTTAATAAAGTTTTGAAATTGCAAAATAGTAAGTCAAACACAATGAATTTAATAAAGAAAACATTGATTTTGAACAATAAATTCAATTGCCTAATTTTTTAAGGGAAAGTCTTTTTGAAGCTGTTTATGTATAAATTGTTTCTCTTTACAGAATAGATTTTACTCCCACATGGGCAGAACTCAACTGCCAATTTTTAGAAGGACTATTTGTTTGTAAATGGGCTGATGTCTTTACACAGGCTTTACTTTTTTACTCATTCATTTATGTTTTTTTAAAACACTGTATCACCACGTTTTAGAAAGAAAGGGATCTTATTTTTTCTTATGTTCTTTTGTTGAGTTATGATTGATCACAACCAGTAAATATTAATTATTAGGGCTCTCATTAACTGACAATTCATTTAAATCCCTAAGATAATTATTATGATGGTTAATTTTATGTGTCTATTTGTCTGGGTCATGGGATGCCCATATTTGATCAAACATTATTTTGGGTATATTTCTGAGAGCAGTTTTAGATGAGATTAACATTTAAATCAGTGGCTTTTGAGCAAAGTAGGTTGCTCTCCATAATGTGAGTGGGCCTCATCCAATCAGTTGAGTCCCTGAATAGAAAAAAAAGACTGACTTCACCCAAGCAAGAAAGAATTTCTTTAGTTGACTGACTTTGGACTTCATCTGCAACATTGGTTTTTCCTGGCTGTACAGCATGACCTTCAGATTTGAACTGGAACATTGGTTCTCCAGGGTCTCCAGTCTGTGAGCCTTTGGATGGAAACTGCAGTAACAGGTCCCCTGGTTATCTGCCTTGCAGATTTTGGACTTGTCACCCTCCATAATCCTATGAGTCAATTTCTTTATAACAATAGATATATACAAACACAGATATGGGTATAGATATAGATATAGACACAGACACAGACACAGATATAGATATAAATATATACACATCCTTTTGGTTCTATTTCTCTGGAGAATCCTGGCAAATACAATTACTATAAAAAAAGAATTACAAATACTCAAGACTATTCCTCTGAGACCAATAACTATTTCACATGTCCTGCTCCCAGGGACTGGGAATAGAGGGATACAAGTACATTGCCATTTACACACACACACACACACACACACACACACACACACATACATATATACGTTTATTTACTCTGATTCATCATAGAACAATCTCCAATCTAATTGTTCTGTAAATATTGGTAGGATTATATCTTTTTTTTAATAAATGTATTTATTTATTTATTTTATTATTTTTGGCTGTGTTGGGTCTTGTTGCTGCGTGCGAGCTTCCTCTAGTTGTGGTGAGCAGGGGCTACTCTTCACTGCAGTGCTCAGGCTTCTCATTGCGGTGGCTTCCCTTGTTGCAGAGCATGGGCTCTAGGTGCGCGGGCTTCAGTAGTTGTGGCACGTGGGCTTAATTGATCTGTGACATGTGGGATCTTCCCGGACCAGGGCTTGAACTCGTGTTCCCTGCATTGGTGGTGGATTCTTAACCACTGCACCACCAGGGAAGTCTCCAGTAAGTTTATATCTTAATGCAGGGCAAAAACATAGTTCTGGATTCAACCATTTATTTCCATCTGAAAAAATGATAGATCATTATGGTACTACATCCAAAATAATGACCAAGGCCTTTTTATTACCTGTGCTATTTATAAATTTGAAAATGTTGCTTTCTGGTATTGTTTTTTGAAAAGACAGTAAAATGTTTTAAACAACTCTGAATAAAATATGATGGATTCAAACCTTCTTCAACTTCTACACTTGAAATCCTTCAAAATGATCAAAAAGAAGAAACAAAGGAAAACATTCCATTTGTATTTATTGAATAGAGACAGTTTCCTGAGTAAAGTTTTTTCTTGTAGTCAGTAATTTCAGAGAATTCTTTATAAAAATAGGATGAGTAGGGTTGTGGAGCTTTGGCTTAGTTTTTCTGTAGTGTCCTTGTTCCTCACCACAGCTGCCAAGTTGGTAGCTATGAACAGACACACACTTTAAAGTAGCACTAAAGGAGAGAATAATTTAGAATTATAGATGAATTGTTAATTTCAGGCTTAGAAATATAAGAATACTTTACACAAACATTTACACAAACGTTTCCCAAACAGTATAAAATAAATTAGTGAAAAAAGAACTGTTTTTACAAATATCTTAAACAGAAGAAACAGAAGTTAAAAGGCTCTTACAGCTTTTTCTTTCTTTCTTTTTTTTTTTTTTTTGTATGTGTGTTACGTGGGCCTCTCACTGTTGTGGCCTCTCCCGTTGCGGAGCACAGGCTCCGGACGCGCAGGCTCAGCGGCCATGGCTCACGGACCCAGCCGCTCCGCGGCATGTGGGATCTTCCCGGACCGGGGTACGAACCCGTACCCCCTGCATTGGCAGGCGGACTCTCAACCACTGCGCCACCAGGGAAGCCCTCTTATAGCTTTTCATAGGTAGAAAAAAAAGCATACTGTCTTGGCATATCTTGGCAAGTTAAAAATAATAAACCATTGCATAAATTTAAAAATATTTATATTAGAATATAGGTCACTAAAAACATTTATTAGTATAAAAATATTTAGATAAATAAGTAGAATACAGGGAGGAAGATAATTGGATAAAAGTCATTACAGAAAAAAATAAATGATGAAGCAGAGAGCAGAAATATTAATTAATAAATCCTACATATTATGACCATCTTCTTGGCTCTGGTCTAAGCACCTTACACATATCAACTTGTTTAATTATCACAAAAATATTCTGAAGAAAATTATCTTATTTCCACATTACAGACGATAAACTCAGTGGATTAACTGAGGCTAAAAGATTAAGTAAATTACCCTGTGGTCACACAGCAACTAGATTATGGAACTGCCAGTGAAACCTAATCAGGCCTTTGTAAGAGTGCAGGTACTTAACGCTTATGCTAAACTACATTTCTTGAGGCAACACAGAGATGGCCAAAGAAATTCAACACACACATAGTAACTGATACTGAAATAGAAAATAAAGGGAAGAATAACTGAAATTACACTGAATAAAATTATCAAATTAATTATTGAATAGGTATATTAAACAGTAGAAAAATTTCATAAAGAGTGATTTATACTGAGATATATCTTGATAAAGTTACTGATCTTCAATTACAATGAAAACAACTAAAAGTAAGCAGACAAAAAAGCAAGGCACCTGACAGGTATAATAGCATTCTGAAGTTGACCTTTTTCATACTAATATTCGTTTCCAGAAAACAAAGTAAATATAGGATTGCATGGGGGGGAAATGGAGTATGATGTGAATTTTATGTTTTTTTTTAATATAGGTAGAAGAAAGACATTTTCAATTACACAAGAGCTTCTTCTCTGAGGCATAAGTAGATTAAAAAATGACCAAAAAAAAATTACCAAATGACAAAATTCAACTAAACAAGGACAAAATCACTATTAAATAGATATAACTATAAATTAAAAATTTAGAGCTAAGTAAGTGGAGAACTAATGGACAAAAGACAAATATTGAAAAATAAATGTGCTTTAGTAATACCTCTGGGACTTTATATTTTGAAATATTAGCTTTTTATCTTAAAAATGTACATTCTACAAAAATAGTTATATAATTATAATAGCTTAGAATGGAAAATTCTGGTGCATTGATATATAAAACAGGATGCTGATTTGGTGAGGGTATAGAGAGATAGAGAGATAGATAGGTGTGTTAAATTACTGGAGTGTTAAAACAAACTGTTGGATTTAATTATTTCTGAAAAGCAGAATTTGAAGATGGAAAATCCTCTAATAAACATTCCCATATTCTTTGTAATTTTATATAAACAATATTTGTTATTTAAAATATTAATAAGCAGATATGAAATGCTTAACATGCTTTTAAATGTTATTTACAATATTAATAAGTGGATATGAAATATCAGACAATTTAGGTTCAAATCTGTGGACCTTAGATAATTTACTCAAATTTTCTAAGTCACATATTTCTCATAGGAAAAATAGTGATAATGAAAATATATACCTCAAAGTACAGTACAACATAAAATATTAATAATTTTGCACAGTGACTAGCACATAACAATTATAAAATTATAGTTAGTTGTTATTGTTAGCATGTTTGTTTATTTTTCACTCATCTTACTCTAATTGTATTTTAATAAATGAATGCTAATTATGAAAGCAAAAAAAAAATTAAGGCCATAATGGTGCTAAATCTAGTCTATTATCCGATGCATTTCTGTGTCAGAATTTTCAATTGACTCCTTGTTCACCATGATCTCTTTGAAATTATACATTATATCTCAAGAGAAAAGATGGGAGTTGTTCCATTTCTTGCTCTGAACAGAAACACATCGCACAAGCCGATTTAACACCATTTATTCAATCCTAATTGACACTCAATCTACAATGGACAGTAAGAAATTTAATACTTAACATTATTCTCCTCTAGTGCAGATCACTTGGCATCACTATCCAACATTTTATATCCTAACTGGGTCCCTCTAGTGAATTCATCTGTGATTCTCTCATTGTTTTCAATAGACTTGAATTCTGAAAATAACTCAGTTGATATCTTAAACCCTGTATCATTTCACTATGTGTTTTGGAAAATACTTAATACTTTTTATTTTCTAAGATGTTTATATTTGTGTACTGAAGAAGTGATTTTTGTGTTAGTTAATTAACACTCTGATGGGATCTCTTAGTAGTACTTTAAATTAAATGAAACATATTTGACAGAATAAATACAATTTAATTTCTTACAATTTAGATTTAATTCCTAAATATAAGTTTCTTTCAAAGGTGAAGTAGAGACTGGTATTTTGGAATTCATTGTGCTTAATATACCTCTGGTCTCTTAATTATTTCTGTTTGCTACTAGAAAATTTGCATTATTTATTCTTCTATGATATAGATGCAAGGCTTTGCAAGGACATTGCTTCTCAATATCTCTTCACTCATATTTTATAGCCAGATGAAAAAAGCTAGTTATTAAATATTTTTTCATATTACTAAAATATTTTCAAAGTTGTGTTTAAATGGACTGAAGAATATATAGTTGACTCTTGAACAACGTGGGTTTGAATTGCACAGGTCCACTTACACATGGAGTTTTTTCAATAAAGAGATAGGAAAAAAATTTTGGAGACTTTTGACAATTTGAAAAAAACTCACAGACAGGCTGCATAACCTAGAAATACTGAAAAAAAATAAGAAAAAGTTGTGTCACGCATGCATAAAATATATGTACATACTACTCTATTTTATCATTCATTACCATAAAATCTACACAACTCTATTATAAAAATTTAAAATCTATCAGAATTTATGCTCACACATACTATACATGGCGTTATTCTCAGTTAAGAGAAATGTTAACAGTATTAATCATAACTGCATAAAATTAACTCTATTATATACTCTACTTCTGTGATAATTTCATAGTCACTTCTTGCTGCTATTTCAGTGAGCTCAAATATTGCCAGTATCCGCTCAAAATGGACTCTAGTCATCTGCAAGTGAGCAGTTCATCTCTTCAGTAAATTGAGTATCATGGTAAAAAGTGATCTCTCGTGGTTCTTGTGTATTTTTCATCATGTATAGTGCAAGTGTCCTAACATTGAATAACAACACATTGGGACCCATATAGCACCACAAGTGATGTGGAAGTGCTCCCAAGAAGCAGAGAAAAGTCATGAAATTGCAAGAAAAAGTTGAATTGCTTGATATGTACCATAGATTGAGGTCTGCAGCTGTAATTGCCCACCACTTGAAGATAAATGAATCCAGGTTATGGATTGTTGTAAAAAAAGAAAAGAAATTTGTGAAGCCATCACTGCAGCCATGCCAGCAGATGTTAAAGTCTTGCACTTTTTGTGAAATACTATTTTTATCTCATACTGAAAATGCAGCTTTTATGTGTGTACAGATTGGTATAAGAAAGGCATACCTATAGACTCTAATAAGATTCAAGAAAAATTAAAGTCATTATGTAACAACTTAAAGCAAAAGAAAGGTGAAGGATAGAAAGCTGGAGAATTTAATGCCAGCAAAGGATGGCTTGATAATTTAAGAAAGATGTTTGGCTTGAAAACTGTCAAGGTAACAGGAGAAGCAGTTTCTGCTGACCAAGAGACAACAAACAAATTCCCAGATGCCATTAAGAAAATCATTGAGGAGAAAGTATATCTGTTTGAAGAGTGCAGACAAAAGTACCCTATTCTGGAAAATAAAATGACATAAAAAGACATTTTAAGGGCTTCCCTGGTGGCACAGCGGTTGAGAGTCCGCCTGCCGATGCAAGGGATGAGGGTTCGTGCCCCGGTCTAGGGGGAATCCCACATGCCGTGGAGCGGCTGGGCCCGTGAGCCATGGCCACTGGGTCTGCACGTCCGGAGCCTGTGCTCCACGGCGGGAGAGGCCACAGCAGTGAGAGGCCTGCATACCGCAAAAAAAAAAAAAAAAAAAAAGACATCTTAAGGAAGATAAGCGAGCACAAGGATTTTGGGCCGGAAGAGATAAACTACCTCTACTGTTTTGTGCAAATGCAGTCAGGTTTATGATCAAGACTGCCCTTTTCTGGGGACTTCCCTGGTGGTCCTGTGGTTAGGAATCTGCCTTCCAATGCAGGGGATGTGGGTTCGATTCCTGGTGGGGGAACTAAGATCCCGCATACCACGTCGTGCAGCCAAAAAAGGAAAGACTGCCCTTTTTCTATATAGCTGCTAGCCCTAAGACCTTGAAGGAAAAAGATAAACACCAGTTGCCAATACCATAATAAACACCAGTTGCCAAAAAGATAAACACCAGTTGCCAATACCATAAACAACAAGAAGGCCTGGATGACAAAACACTTTCTGGATTGGTTCCATCGACGCTTTTTCACCAAAGTCAGGAAGTACCTTGCCAGTAAGGGACCACATTTTAAACTTCTTATGACATGAGACAATGCTCCGCCCAGTGAGAATCCCATGAGTCCAACCCTGAAGGTGACGAAGTGGTTTACTTGCCTCCAAGCTCAACGTCTCTAATTCAGCCTCTAGGTCAGGAGATCATAAAGACCTTTAAGGTTCAATACACAGCGTTCTTTAGGGAAAGGACTGTCAGTGCTGTGGAGGAGAACCCTGATAGAGAATCATGAAAGGCTGAAAGAATTACACCATTGAAAACGCCATCATTGTTATAATAAAAGCTGTGAAATCCATCAAGCCTGAAACTATAAATTCACCCTGGAGAAAACTGTGCCCAGATGTTGTACATGACTTCACTAGATTTATGACAGAGCCAGTCAAGGAAATCATGAAAGAGTTTATGGATATGGCAAAAAAGGGGGGGGGGTGAAGAGTTTCAAGATATGGATATTGGAGAAATTTAAGAGCTAATAGACACCACACCAGAGGAATTAACAGAAGTCAACTTGATGGGATGAGTGCTTCTGAACAAGTGCCAGACGATGAGAGAGACATAGAAGAAGCAGTTCCAGAAAACAAATTGATATTAGATGATTTGGCAGGTTTCCAATTATTCAAGACTACTTTTGACTTCTTTTACAAGGACTCTTCTATAAAATGTACACTGAGACTAAAGCAAACTGTGGAGGAAGGATTGGTTTCATATAGAAACATTTGCAGAGAAATTAAAAAGCTACAAAGCCAGACAGAATTATGATATATTTCTGTAAATTTACAGTGAGTGTGCCTGCTGTCCTGCCTCTCCTTCCCCCTCCTCCACCTCTGTGACCCCTGAGACAGCAACACCAACTCTTCCTCTTCCTCCTCCTTAGCCTACTAAACATGAAGACAACAAGCATGAAGACCTTTATGATGATCCGCTTTCACTTAATGAATAGTAAATAATCATCATGCCTTATGGTTTATAAACATATCAGTTGTGTATATGTGTGAGTGTCTTCATGTGAAAATTTAAGCAAGAACTGTATGGGATGTTTTTGTGTCTTCATAATCATAGGCTAAGTATTCATCTTGTGGAACACTGAGTACAAAACTTTTACTGAAGTGAATAGCCTATCCTTACATAAGCATAAGATGATTAATATTAAGTATAAAATTAGTATTGTGTTAGTCTTCTTACTGTTTTATAACTGTGCTTTCAAAGAATCACCTTACATACAATATGCCTCTGTTTCTCTCTTGTAATTGGAGAAACTACATATCAGCCTATCGTCACAGGTAAGTTTTTTTTAATATAACAATGTTTCTAATATTGTATTATGAATATGACTGTAATACTGTCTGCCAGTAAATTCTTATAATAATTCATTCATTAGTGTATAGGCTAGTGAAGCAATCATATCGATTACATTAGGCTACCATAAAGCAATCATATTGCTGCTTCTTTGTTACCAGTGCATGAATTGTAAATACTTGTAAATTAATATGAATTTCTTTTTCACATTATCTTTTCATTTTTGATGTGTAGTGTTAATAATATGTATAAAATCTGCAGTGTTTTGTATCATATAATGTAGTATTGATATAGATACTGACAGACAGCTGATTCCTCTTGTAAAGAGATGACACAATATTGATAAGAATGGTATAGTACTATAAATGTATTTTCTATTCCTTATGATTTTTAATAACTTTTTTCTCTAGCTTACATTATTATAAGAATACAGTATGTGATATATATAACATACAAAATATGTGCTAATTAACTGCTTATGCTATCTGTAAGGCTTCTGATCAACAAGCATATATGCAGGAATGTGCACATACCCAGGAAATGGGAACTATTTGAAGAGAACATGGCTGAGAACTGTTTTAGTATTGTTAAACATATCTTCATATTTAAAAAGCACAATGAATCCAATTCAGAATAATCAAAATTAAGCCCACAACCAGACACATTGTGGTAAAACTGCAAAATATAAACAACAAAGGAAAAATCCTAAAAGCAACCAGGAGAAAGTAAGAGGGCCAAGTACACAAGAGTAATCAAAATAACAAATGTCAACAGCAACAATAAAATCAGGAAGTTGTAGAATAATACTTTCAAAATTATAAAATGGAATTAATGTCAATTGAGAATTGTATAACAAAATATGTATTCTTAAAGCATATTGAGATATTTTCAGATGTAAAGAAATGAGAGAGAGTGAGAGAGACATACTGAGATTTCAAGTATCAGTTCCCAGTTAAAAGATTCCCTAAAACATACACTTTAAGAAGAAAATTGAACCTAGATGGAAAAAGATACAGTAGCAACAAAAACAAAAACAAAAACCTGATAAATCTCTGGGTAAAGATAAACAATATTTAATGAATAGCTATAATTAAAATTACTAATTTATGAAGTAAAAATTTTAGGTGATTCTAAAATCTGGACAATATTATCTATAAAATGGGAAGGAGTGGTCAGAGTTAAATAATAATATTTCTTATGTTATACAGAAGGATAGTAGTCATATTGATAAATTTTAATGTTAGTTAAGGAAAAAAGTTGACAAAATTTACAGTGAGACAGTTGAGAAAACTTAAAGTGGAACTGATTCTATTTTAAGAACAATGCAATTAAAATAAACTATAATTTCACAAAGCGGGAAAGGAAAAAAAGCATGTTACTGAACCAAACTGATTGCAATCTAGCAGAAACCTATGGGGCCTTCCTGGGACAGACCTCCCATATCCTCCATCTACCTCTTGTTTGTAGAAAAGCTTTAGTCTCCCAGGCCTGCCCTGAGTCACAAAAGGCTGGCTCAAATATTAATGATTGAAAAAATGTGAACATGTAGTAACAAAAAATAGCAGTTAGGCCAGGAGAACTGGTAACAATTTAAACAGGAAATCAGCCATATAGCAGTCACAGATTCTCTAGTTCCTCCCTGAAGGACATAGATAACAATGTCTGATGCACATTCCTGAGTTGTTTTACAGATATTAAAACCTCCACCAGATAGAAGTTAACTACATGATGACCATGAGCATGTAGCTCCCAGACCTGGGGTAGCCTGTAACTCCTGTGACACCACTCTGTTACCTCAGCATCAACCAATCAGAGAATTGTGCACAACTTGATCATGTACCCTACAAATTCCCTCCCTCACCTTGCCTTTAAAAACTCTTCCCTAAAACACATCAGGGAATTTAGGACTTTTAAGCATTAGCTGCCCAGACTCCTTGCTTGGCACCTGCAATAAAAGCTGAACTTTCCTTCACCACAACCCAGTATCAGTAGATTGGCTTTACTACTCACAGGTGAGTGGACCCAAGTTTGATTCAGTAACAAGCATATAAAAGCAGGTCTACATTAAAACATCAAAGCTAGTTGGTAGAGGTAAATCTAAATATATAAGTAATAATATGAATATATTAGTTTTCCAATTAAAAGGCAAAGATTGTCAAATCAAATTTAAAAATACAGTGAACTATATGATGTTCCAAAGAAAAATGTAACATAAAGATTCCTATAGATTGAAGTTTAAAGAAGGAACAAACAGAAAACTAAACAAAAGAAAACAATTTGTCTCATTTATATTTTGTTATAACAATATGATGAAAGAATTTATGCAAAAAAATATTATGAGAAATAATGTGTCATCTCATGTTCTGATGGTAAATTTATAATTAATTAGGAAGACGTAGTAATTCTAAATATGTTTGTTCTAATATCAATGTAAAACTTTTTGACAGAGTTATGAGAAAAATTGGCAAGTCTATATCATCAGAGGTATTAAAACACCTACTTTTTATTGATAAGAATTGAGCATTGCACAAAAAATAGATCTTACCCATTCATCCCAAGCTTTTTAAATTATCAAAAATGAATTATGTATTGTCAATAAGTCATTTTTAACAAATTCCAATGAGTCAATATTGATTGTATTATTTATCTAATTATAGTTTAATTAGGTTAAAATCAAATACAAAAAAAAAGTATTACATGAATGTTTCCAAATTAAAAATGTAATTCTAAACAACATAAAGTTAAAACAGAATCATAACAAAGTGAGATCTGCAGTATTGCAGAATAAGAAATAATTAAAATGCAATCTACCAAACTTGAAACATGCACTTTAAGTAGTGTATTGATTGGAATGTGTAGCCTTAAATATCCATGTTTGGCAACAAGAAAAGCTGAACATTAATGAACTAAGAATCTAAGTTAGAGTGTGAGTAGGCAGACACAGTAACAATAAAGATGAGAAAACACATTTCAAAAATAAAAATAGGGGCTTCCCTGGTGGTGCAGTGGTTGAGAGTCCACCTGCTGATGCAGGGGTCGCAGGTTTGTGCCCCGGTCCGGCAGGATCCCACATGCCGTGGAGCAACTGGGCCTGTGAGCCATGGCTGCTGAGCCTGTGTGTCCGGAGGCTGTGCTCCACAATGGGAGGGGCCACAGCAGTGAGAGGCCCGCATACTGCAAAAAAATAAATAAATAAAAATAAAAAAAGAAATTAAAATAAAAATAGGAATTATTGTCAAAACAATGTCATTTGAAAAGTCTAATGAAATAGCAAACTTCTGATGGATTACTTTAAAAAAAGACAGAGGTAAAGAAATTAATATTTGAATGTGACAATAATTACAGAAATATTGAAAGTGAAAAAATGTGAATGCTTGAACAGTTTCATTCCATTAAATTAAAAATTTTAGGCAACTTGTAAAATTACCTGTATAAAACATAACTCACCACAAGTTACAGCAGAAGTAGAAATCCTTACTAGATTATAAGTCAAAAAAAAAAAAAGGCAAACAGAAAAAGAAACAAAGAAAAATAGCTATAATACTTATAGGAGCAAGTTTAAAGATACATTGGAGTGTCCACTGAAGTCCAAGTGAAATCATTGAGTAAAGAACAGCCATTCCTGCCATCTAATTTTGCTAGAATAGCCATTCCTGCCATCTAATTTTGCTATGTCAGTATTGGATCAATAACAAGATAATAATATAAGAAAAAAGTTGCCAGCTAATCTCACTTATGAATATAGACACAAAAATTCTAAACAAAATATTTATTTACAAACTAAACCCATGTACAACACACATAGTTCTATTTGATTGTCCAGTTATTAAAATACAGAAAGAGGGCTTCCCTGGTGGCACAGTGGTTGAGAGTCTGCCTGCTGATTCAGGGGACACAGGTTCGTGCCCCGGTCCGGGAAGATCCCACATGCCGTGGAGCGGCTAGGCCCATGAGCTATGGCTGCTGAGCCTGTGTGTCCCAAGCCTGTGCTCCGCAACAGGAGAGGCCACAACAGTGAGAGGCCCGTGTACTGCAAAAAAAAAAAAAAAAAAAAAAAAAAAAAATACAAAAAGAAAATTCTTATAAAGCTAGACAGAAATGGGAAATTTTATCTTGGTTAAAATATATGCATAATAAGTTACAAACATTTCTGAATAACATCACAGAATATCTAAATGGAGGAATATACTATATTCAAGGTTTGAAAAACCCAATATAATTAATGTGCCAATTTCTTTCAAAGTGTTCTGCAGATTCAATACAAGCCCACTAAAAATACCAGTAGTTTTTTTTTTTTTCCTAGAAATGAGTAAGATGATTTTAAAAATAATTTGAATAGGCAAAGGACCAAAAATAGCCAAAACAATCCTGGAAAGGAAAAACAAAATTGGAGACTTACCCTAAATTCAAGAATTACCATAAGGATAAAGTTATCAAGACATCATTGTATTAGCAAAAGTATAGACAAATATATCAATATAACAATATCAGAAGTACAGAACTATGCCACATATAAACAATAATTTTTAAAGTTGCTGGAAAGAGAAAAAGAAAAAACAACTATCCAACAAATCATGATTAAAAAACTGGATATCTGTATGAGGGGAAAATTTTCAACTTTGATCTCATGCTAACAACACGGACTAATCTCAAAAATATTATGCTGAATGAAAGTATCCAAATTAAAAAAGGACCTATTGTATGATACCATCTAAATGATATTCTAGAATAGTCTAACTTAGGTAGAAATTAGAGCCAGCTGTTGCTTCTGGTAAGAGATTGACTGGAAATTGGAATATTACTGGGTGATAATTTGTTCAGTGTCTTCATAGGATTTTGAGTTACATGAGTATATGAATTTGTCAAAATTGTTTAAATAAGATGCTTACAATCCAAATATTTTACTGTATATTGAGTATATACTGTATAAAGTATACATACATCGATAACAAAATTTCAGGAACAACATTAAATGGGTCTCATTGACAAAAAGTGGAATAAATTTAGCAAGAAGAATAATAATCAACTCAATTATTTGAATTATTGCATATAAAATCTATGCATTTATAATTAAAATTATTCAAAGAAGCCTATTGCTGCTCCAAGAAAATTTACATTACCTTTATATCACTGATCACAATTACAGGTTAGGTAGATATCTACTTCTTACTCTGAAAATTGTCAGTAGAAGAAATAGTCATGCATTTTATCCTGTCCTTCCTATAGAAATTGTATTTCAGAGTAACCAAATATTATTAGACCACAATCATTTTGCAACTCCTACTGAAACCTGAACTTAATGACCATTCTTAGCATGGCTAAGACTGAAAGACATTATGTGCTTCCTAAGGTGATGAAATATGAAGTACCTATCATCACTCCTATAAGATTCTTGTCCAAAGAAATAGAACATAGGTATAAGAACTAACTTCCAGTTTACAGGAAACATAAATTATAGAGGGACAAGTTACATGACACCGTGTAATAAGGAGACAATTCTAGAATTCAGAACAACTGCGTTCCTGGTTGTTTCAGCATAACAATAACCAAAAAGTTAAAAAGAAGGGAGTATGTGGAGTTTGTTTGGATCTTAATTGCAAGAAACCATCTTTAAAAAAATGTTTTTGACACAACTGGGGAAATTTGAACATGACATGAGATCTCAACAATACCAGTAATAATTGTTAATCTTGTTAAGGGTGATACAGCGTTTTTAAACAAATATTTAAATGTTTACATTGAAAAAATATACAATATAAATAAAATGTATAAAAGTAATAAATTTTAGTACTGTTGCTGTATGGAACACGTATACAAAATTGAATTCCCTTATTATATATATACCAGCAATAAATACTGAATAATAATATCACATGCCATAGCAACAAGTTAGATTTCTTTCATCAGTGTCTTATAGTACAGGTCTTTTACCTCTTTAGTTAGAATTAATCTTAGGTATTTTATTCTTTTTGATGCAATTGTAAGTGGGATTGTTTTCTTAATTTCCCTTTGTGATAGTTCATTGTTAGTGTAGAGAAATGCAACAGGTTTCTGTATATTAATTTTTCATACTGCAGGTTTACCAAATCAATTGATGAATTAATGGTTTTTTGGTAGAGCCTTTAGGATTTTCTATGTATAGTATCATGTTATCTGCAAACAGTAACAGAAACTGTTCTTCTTTTCCAATGTTAATTCTTTTTTTTTTCTCTTACTGCTGTGGCTCAGACTTCTAATAGTACTATGAATAAAAGTGGTGAGAGTGGGCCTTCTTGTCTTCCTCCTGATCTCAGAGGAAATGCTTTTAGCTTTTCACTGTTGAGTATGATGTTAGCTATGGGCATGTCATATATGGCTTTTATTATGTTGAGGTATGTTTGCTCTATACAAACTTGTTGAGAGTTTTTATCATAAATGGATGTTGAACTTTGTCAAAAGATTTTTCTGCATCTATTGACATGATAATATGATTTTTATTCTTCAGTTTGTTAGCATTGTGAATCACATTGATTGATTTGCAGATATTGAACCATCCTTGCATCCCTGGAATAAATCCCATTTAATCATAGTGTACAATCCTTTAAATTTTTTGAATTTGGTTTGCTAATTTTGTTGAGGATTTTGCATCTATGTCCATCAGTGATACTGGCCTGTTTTTTTTGTTGTTTGTTTTTTGGTACCTTCACCTTGTTTTGTTAACAGGGTGATGTTGGCCCTGTAGAATGAGTTCAGAAGTGTTCTTTCCTCTGCAATTTCTTGGAATACTTTCAGAATGGTAGATGTTAACTCTCCTCTAAATGTTTGGAGAATTTACCAGTGAAGCCTGGACTTTTGGTTTTTTTTTTAATTACCAGTTCAATTTCATTACTGGTATGTTTGTAATATCTATTTCTTCTTGATTCATTCCTGAGAGATTGTACATTTCTAGGAATTTGTCCATTTCTTCTAGATTGTCCATGCTATTGGTGTATAATTTTCTGTAGTAATCGCTTATGAGCCTTTGTATTTCTGTGGTGTTAGTTGTAATTTCTCTTTTTTCATTTCTGATTTTATTGATTTGGGCCGTCTCTCTTTTCTTCTTGATGAGTCTGGCTAAAGGTTTGTCAATTTTGCATCAGCTCTTAGTTTCATTGATCTTTTCTATTTTTTTTTTTTTTTTTAGTTTCTATTATATTTATTTCTGCTCTAATCTTTACAATTTATTTCCTTCTACTAACTTTGGGTTTTATTTGTTCTTCTTTTTCTATTTCCTTTAGGTGTAAGGTTAGGTTGTTTATTTGAGATTTTTCTTATTTCTGAGGTAGGCTTGTGTCACTATGAACTTTCCTCTTAGAGCTGCTTTTGTCACATCCCATAGATTTGAACCATTCTGCTTTAATTTTCATTTGTCTCCAGGTATTTTCTGATTTATTCTTTAACTTCTTCAGTTGAGAAGCATATCATTTATCCTCCTGTGTTTGTGATTTTGGAGGTTTTTGTTCCTTTTAGTTGATTTCTAGTCTCTTAACATTGTGATCAGAAAAGATGCTTGTTATGATTTCAATCTTCTTAAATTTACTGATATTTGTTTTGTGGCCCAGCATGTGATTTATCCTGGATAATGTTTCATGTGCACTTTAAAAGAGTGTGTATTATGCTCCTTTAGGATGAAATGTTATATATATGTGTATATAGTCTATCTGGTCTAATATGTCATTTAAGGACAGTGTTCCCTTCTTGATTTTCTGTCTGGAGGGTATGTCCATTGATGTAACTGGGTGTTAAAGTCCCCTACTATTATTGTGCTTCTGTCAATTCCTCCTTTTATGTCTGTTAATATATGCTGTATATATTTAGGTGCTTCTATGTTGGGTGCATATTTATTTTTATATATTTAATATATTTTCAGTTGTTATATTTTCTTGTTGGATTGATTATTTTGTTATTATGTAATGTCCTTTGTCTCTTGTACAGTCTTTGTTTTAAAGTCTATCTTGTCTTTTTTATTTTATGGACTGATGACTTTAGATTTTTGTTGTTGTTAGATTTTTAAACAACCTGGTGAACCATCTGTACCAAGAATCTGACAAATTGGAAAAAATAATGTGCAAATATGTAAGCTTAGATAGCTTAGAAGTAAAAAAATATCCTCTTCCAGTTCAGTATTTAATTCACTACCTGATAATATGTATTTAAATAGAATTTAAGAATGAACTATTTCAATTCATTCTTTTTTTTTAAATTTATTTTTATTTATTTTTTATACAGCAGGTTCTTATTAGTTATCCATTTTATACATATTAGTGTATATATGTCAATCCAATCTCCCAATTCATCACCACACCCCAAACTCTATCTTGTCTTGAGGAAGCATATATATGGGTCTTTTTTTTTTTATTAAGCCATTCAGTCACTCCATGTCTTTTCATCAGAACATTTAGTCCATTTACATTTAAATGTTGATAGGTATATATTTATTGCCATTTGGTTGATTGTTTTGGGGTTGTTTTTGTAGCTCTTTTTTGTTCCTTTCTTCTTCTTGTCTCTCTTCTCTTGTGACTTGATGACTATCGTTAGTGTTATATTTGGATACCTATCTCTTTTTAGTGTGTGTATCTATTATAGATTTTTGGGTTTTGGTTACCATGATATATGTGATATCATGATTATTATATATGATTAAGTTGCTGATCTCTTAAGTTTTAATACATTTAACAACCATGAATTTTTACTGCCCCCCCCAATGTTTACTGTTTTTGACATCATATTTCATGTCTTCTTGTTTTGTGTGCCCATTACTGTGAATATAGATTATTTTACTACTTTTTTTTTCTTTTAACCTTCCTAGTAGCTTTATAAGTGGTTGATCTACTACCTTTCCTATATATTTGCCTTTATCAATGGGTTTTTTCTTTTATAATTTTCATATTTTTAGTTATGGGCTTTTCTTTTCCACTTAGAGAAGTCTCTTTAACATTTCTTGTAAAGCTGGGTTTGTGGTCCTGAACTCTTTTAGCTCTTCATCTGTAAAACTTTTAATCTCTCCACCAAAACTAACTGAAAGCCTTGCCAGGTAGAATATTCCTGGTTGTAGGTTTTTCCATTTTATTACTTTAAATATATCGTACCACTCCCTTCTGGCCTGTAGAATTTCTGCTGAACAGTTAGCTTACAGCGTTATGGGGTTTTCTTTGTATGTAACTTGTTGCTTTTCCCTTGTTGCTTTTAATATTCTCTCTTCATCTTTAATGTTTGCCATTTTAATTACAGTGTGCCTTGGTCTGGTCCATTTTGGGTTGATTCTGTTTGGGATTTTGTGCTTCTTAGACCTGGATGTCTATTCTTTTTTCCTATGTTAAGGAAGTTTTCAGCTGTTATGTCTTCAGAAATATTCTCTGTCCCTTTCTCTCTCTCTTATCCTTCTGAGACCCCTGTAATATGAATGTTAGTATGCTTGATGTTGTCCCAGAGATGCCACTAACTGCACGACCAGGGGAGTTCCTGTCCAGGTGCTGACCTACTTATGGATGAGGCCAGGTCAAAAGGTGACTAGGTAGGGGGCCCGAGGTGTGCCAAGGCTAGTGCTGGCCCACAGGTACACAGAGCTGTGTCCTGAGGTGGCCAACTGGGGAGCCAAGGATCCCAGACCTAGTGTCAGCTTCCTGATGTGTGGGACTGTGGCCCAGGAAGTGTCCCTGAGCTTCTGTGTACCTCCTGGTGGATGGGGCCAGCTCCTGATGCAACAAGCTACATGGTCTAGGATGACCCAGAGCTGGTGATAGCCAGCAGGTGGGTGTGATCAGATATCAGCGTGACTGGTTGAGAAGCCCAAGGAGTCCTGGAGCTGGTGTCAGCATGCTATTCAGTGGGACTGGGGCCATGGGGTCCCTGGGTGGTGCCTGCCTGATGGTGGGTGGGTCAGGTCTTGACACAGTTGGCTGTGGTGCCATGATAGTTCTGGACCTGATGTTGGCCTGTGGTTGAGTGGAGCCAGAGCCCAGGGAGTCCTGGGGCTGGTGCCAGCCCACTGGTAGGTGGAGCCATGTCCTGGGATCTCTGGCTGCAGGGACCTATTGGCACTGAAGTTGTTGTTTGGCCCACAGGTGGGTGGAAGGAAGTTAAGGGGTTGCCACCCCTCCAAGTAAGAGGGACTAGGGGCTGGTTCTGGACCTCTGGTGGATGAGGCCAGATCCTGGGGCTAGTGCAGGCTAACAGGTGGCTCTGTCCAGGGCCCACAGTATCCCAGGGCTGTGCCCTTCCCCTGCTGGATAAGCCTTAGATCCTGGGCTAGTATTGGCTTACTGATGGGAGGGGCCAGGTCCTGTGCCCTCTGGTGGATTGTGCCCAGCTAACTGCCTTGCCTGCAGCCTCCTAGAACTGGTGCCAACTGGCTGATAGGCCAGATTGTTTTCTGGCACTAACAAGCTAGAAGGGAGGATTCCAAAATAGCACTTACCAGCACCAGTGTCCTCATGATGGGATGAATTACTGCCAGTGTCCATGTCCCCAGGGTGGATTTCAATTGCCTCCTGCCTCTCCAGGAGGCTCTTTAAGATCAGCAGGTGGGTCTGACCCAGGTTCCTTTCAATTTACTACTTCTGCCCTGGGTCTCCAGAGCATGTGAAATTTTTTGTGCCCCCTTTAAGAGTGGAGTCTATTTTTCACAGCCCTCTGGGCCTCCCATACACAAGCCCCTTTGGCTGTTAAAGTCAGAAATTCTTGGTTCTTTTCTTCCTGGTGCAGGACCCCTGGGCTGGGGAGCCTAATGTGGGGATAGGACCACTCACTCCTTGGGGAGAACCTTTGCAATTGTAATTATTCTCTCACTTGTGGGTTGCCTACCTGAGGATGTGGGTCTTTAGTATACTGTGTCTTTGCCCCTCCAACCTATATCACTGTCATTCCTTCTTTATATCTTTAGCTTAAAGTTCTCTTCTGTTAGTCCTCAGGTCCTTCTCATCTTATAGTTGCTCTGTAAATAGTTGCAGTTTTGGTATGTCCATGGGAGGAGATGAACTCTGAGTCTTCCTACTCTGCCATTTTGGCCACTCCCCTCATTGTTGTTTTAATTTGCATTTCCTTGATGACAAACAATGTGAAACATCTTTTCATATGCTTATCTGCTATTCCTATATTTTCTTTGCTGAGGTGTCTGTTAAGGTCTTTGGCCTATGTTTTTGGTCAGGTCATTTTTTTTTTATTGCTGAGTTTTAAGATGTCTTTATATATTTTGGATAATAGTCCTTTCTCAGATGTGCTTTTGCAAATATTTTCTCCCTGTCTGTGGCTTCTCTACTATTCTCTTGATGTTGTCATTCACAGAGCAAAAGTTTTTAGTTTTAATGAAGTCCAACTTATCAATTTTTCTTTTTAAATTTTCTTTACAAGGATTGTGTCTTTGTTGTTGTTTGTAAAAAGTTATTGCCACACCCAAAGTCATCTAGGTTTTCTCCTATGTTATCTTCTAGAAGTTTAATACTTTTAAAAACATTTAGGTCCTGTGATCCATTTTAAATTAATTTTTGTGAAGGCTGTAAGGTCTGTGTCTGGATTTATTTTTTGAATGAAAAATGTCCAGTTGTTCCAGCACCATTTATTGAAAAGATTCTTTTATTGTTTTACTTTTGCTCCTTTGTCAATGATCAGTTGGCTATATTTGTGTAGGTAAATTGCTGGGCTCTCTATTCTGTGCCATCATACTCTCTATAAATTCTTTTGTCAAAACAATGTTGTCTTGATTACTGAAGCTTTATAACAAGTCTTAAAGTTCAACTTTTTCTCCTTCAATATTTTGTTGATTATTCTGGGTCTTTTGTCTCTTTATAAAAGCTTTAGAATCAGTTTGTTGCTAGCCACAAAATAACCTGCTGGAAATTATTTTTTTTAATTTTTATTGGATTGATTATAGTTGATTTACAATGTTATGTTAGTTTCAGGTGTACAGCAAAGTGAATCAGTTATACATATACATATATCCACTTTTTTTTTTTTTAGATTCTTTTCCCATATAGACCATTACAGAGTATTGAGTAGAGTTCTCTGTGCTATACAGCAGGTTCTTATTAGTTATGTATTTTATATATAGTAGATAAATCTCCCAATTCATCCCTCCCCCTCTATCCCCTGGTAACCATTAGTTTGTTATCTACATCTGTGAATCCTGTTTTGTAAATAAGTTCATTTGTACCCTTTTTCTTAGATTCCACATATAAGTGATATCATATATTTGTCTTTCTTTGTCTGAATTACTTCACTCAGTATGACAATCTCTAGGTCTATCCATGTTGCTGCAAATGGCATTATTTTGTTATTTTATATGGCTGAGTAATATTCCATTGTATGTACGTACCACATCTTCTTTATCCATTCCTCTGTTGATGGGCATTTAGGTTGCTTCCATGTCCTGGCTACTGTAAATAGTGCTGCAATTGGGGTGCATTTCGAATTATGGTTCTCTCTGGGTATATGCCCAGGAGTGGGATTGCTGGATCACATGGTATCTCTATTTTTAGTTTTCTAAGGAAATTCCATACTGTTCTCCATAGTGGCTGTACCAATTTACATTCCCTCCAACAGTGTAGGAAGCTTCCCTTTTCTACACACCCTCTCCAGCATTTATTGTTTGTAGGTTTTTTGGATGATGGCTGTTCTGACTAGTGTTAGGTGCTACCTCATTGTAGTTTTCATTTGCATTTCTCTAATAATTAGTGATGTTGAGCATCTTTTCATGTGCTTTTTGGCCATTTGTATGTCTTCTTTAGAGAAATGTCTACTTAGATCTTCTGCCCATTTTTTGATTGGGTTATTTCTTTTTTTGATATTGAGCTGCATGAGCTGTTTGTATGTTTTGGAGATTAATCCCTTTTGGTTGCTCCATTTGCAAATATTTTCTCCCCTCCTGAGGGTTTTCTTTTTGTTTTGTTTATGGAATTTTGATTGAAATTGCATTGAATATACAGAGCAAATTGGAAAGAACAAATATCATAGTAATACTGATGCTTTCTATCCACGAACATGGAATATGTATTTATTTACTTCTTTGATTTTGTTCATCAGAGTATTGTAGTTTACCTCATAAAGATCTTGCACATATATTGTTAGATTTTTATCTAAGTATTTCATTTTTGGGGTGCCAACGTAAATGATGTGTTTTTAATTTCAAATTCCACTTTGTTGCTGTTATATAAGAAAGCAGTTGACTTCTATATATTAATCTTGTATCCTGCAACCTTACTATAATTGCTTATTAGAGCCAGAAGTTCTTTTGTCAATTCTTTCAGATTTTTACATAGAAGGTTATGTCATCTGTGAAAAAAGATAGTTTTATTTTTCCTTTCCAACCTGTATGTCTTTATTTATTTATTTATATTCTTATTGCATTAGCTAGGAGTTCCAGTAAAATGTTGAAAATCAGTGGTGAGAGGGGACATTATTATCTTTTTTCTGACCTTAGTAGAAAAGCTTCAAGTTTCCTACCATTAAGTATGATGTTAGCCGTAGCTTTTTTGTACATATTCTTTATCAAGTTGAGGAAATTCTCCTCTACTCCTAGTTTACTGAGAGATTTTGTCATGAATGGGTTAGGTTTTTTGCATCTATTGATATTATGTGATATTTCTTTTTAGTCTATCAATGGCTTACATTAATCGATTTTTGAATGTTGAGTTAGTCTTGCATACCTGGAATAAATCCCACTTGGTTGTGATGTTAATAAATTCTCTTTTGATTTAACTAAAGTGAGAGATAATTGAGAGTGGTATATATAGTGATTCAAGTGTTAGTGGCAGTGTAACTACTGATGTGTAGGCATATATGTAACAATAATTTCACATGGATTTATAACTATTTTGTCTGTATATTCTATCTTAATTTTAATTCTAAGAAATTTAATCTAAGTTAATGTGTTTTTCTTAAACTTTATTCACAGATAATGTGTTAATGAATGACATTCATTTTTCATTTTTATTTTTGTCTGTGTTGGGTCCTCGTTGCTGTGCGTGGGCTTTCTTTTTAGTTGTGGTGGGGGGGGGCTACTCTTCATTGCCATGCATGGGCCTCTCATTGAGGTGGCCTCTCTCGTCTTGGAGCACCGGCTCTAGGTGCACGGGCTCTAGAGCGCAGGCTCAGCAGTTATGGCGCACGAGCCCATCTGCTCCGCAGCATGTGGGATCCTCCCAAACCAGGCCTCGAACCCATGTCCCCTGCATTGGTAGGCAGATTCCCAACCACTGTACCACCAGAGAAGTCCCTAAGTTAATGTTTTAGTAAAATAAAATGTAATTAAATATCCTTATAGGAAGTCATAAGAAATTTAATTTGCTTAAAAATATATATCACTTAGTATAATCATTTAGTTTAGTGTAATAATTTTTCTTTTTATGATAGTCATGTTCACTTGTCTGGAAATGGGATATAATTTTAATTGTATGTTATCAAGTTCCAGGCTGCAGTTCTTCAATATTTGAAAATACTTATACTGTCTTTCCTCAGACTTGATAAGATAAATATCTTTATAGTAACAATTGTTTATCTGTCCCATCATCCAACCTCACCTTCCTCTTTCATGACAAAACTTCAATTTTGTTCAATTATATACTTGTAAAAATGCAGCTCATGTGTGTCAGGAAAGTGCACACCATCCACAATACCTGAGTCTTTGTATAACAAAAGTAATCATAGGAATTCCAAACCCTTTGAAAATGATAGATTAAGAAACTTTTTAAGTTAATTAGCATTTGTTACTCACCTGGCCAAAGTTTTAAGTCATGTGTGAACACCTGAACCAAGCCCAAGCACAGGGAAAACAGTAAGAACATATCTAGTCCCACTGCCGTTCCAGTGATTTATGAGCAGTGGAGAACCAGCCTTGCCAGCTGATGACCCCCAGAGAATGAAGCCAAGATCATAACATTGTTGGACCACTGACTGATTCAAAGATTGAAGTCTGCTCTATTTCTGGACCTCAGATTAGATGAGTTTGTTGTTTAAGGCAGTTTGAATTTTTTTCCTGTTACTTTCAAAAGTTTATACACTTTAAATGTACATAAATTACCTATATGCTATATGTGGCATATTATATACATTATATATATCAATATTATATATATTTTTCTACCTTCCTGAACAATTAACTTCTCTAAAAATGATAAAGAAACAAAGTTTGATTTGGAAGAAAGAATAAGGTAGATTAGTGATGTGCAGTTGCTGAAGGAAACAACACATGGAACTATTTGGCTCACTAACAGCTTAGTCATTGCCAAGACCTCAAAAAGTGCAAATAATTAGGGAAAAAAGGTTAATGGGTTATTTTATCAATCAATATAAAGTGTAAAATCAACTTCATTTGTTTCTATTCATATTACTTCCTGCATATAGGTAGATATTTCTCCATAATGAGGCTCATCATGGTGTGGAATGAGTAGATAATACCACTACCCCAAAATTTCACTCTTACAAATTTCTCCCATAGGTGTTTATTCCTTTGGGTTGAAATTTTGTAAAGTCTTGTAAAAACGTAAAAACATTATCTTGGAGGAGGAGAATTATCACTCAGTAATCTCTGAGCTAAAATAATTTTATCAGTTAAATTAGCTATTTGGCTGCTTAGTTTAAATGAAAGTCCATGAGAGGAAATCACAGTTACATTTGTCATAGTTTGTTCTGGGTCTATCCTTTTCACTTAGTATCAATGCTTAGAGAGTATTGTGGATTTACTTTTGAAAATATGACTCAGATAAATATGCATTATAATTCACTTACTTTAAGAGATAGGTTTTCCTTTCATCCAGGAGCCAGAAGGACATTATGTTAATGTGTTGTCTCCTAAAAAACATATAAGACTCTTTACTATTCTTTTAGAAGTACAATATTATCATTTTTATAATTCTATGTATTTGTTTACTGTCTATAAGAGCCAAATATATTTATATAATCTTTGGGGGCTTTGATCTTGTTTGCCTGGTTGCTGCATTTTTTTTCATCCATAAGCAGTTGAATGTACTTCCAGAGTTTTAGTTTAATTTTGTTCTTCCCACGGCTGAACAAACAGCTCATTTTGTTTTAGAGTCTTTTAATGTTTTTGTTGGCAATTACCTTCTAGTGACAAGATTCATTTTTTCATTGCTTTTATTTATAAACACTAGAAATGATAGATGAGAAATGATATGTCAATAATGAAATAGTCTCTCTAATCAATATTTTTAAGAAACAAAAGTATATTTTTCTTTAAAAGGCTAAATTTATGGATTGTATTCTACAATTCAACTTCCTCAATGCCCTAGAACACTTTTCCTCAGAACAAAGAGGTTTAGAAATCATCTGAATAAATCTTCCTCCTTTTTTTTGGCATTGTAAAAATGAGGATGTAGAAAATGCCTAATGCATTTATATTCACTCTATCTGTTAATGATAGAGCTAGAACACTAAGATAACTTCTAGTGATATTTCGCTAGTGAATTAGTTATTAATTACAATAATAACTCCATGTAATAAATGATCCTCCAAAACGTGGATTAAAGCAGTAACATTTATTTACTTATTAGTCTGCAGGTCAGCTGGGCTATTTTTTTCTATTCAGGACTGGGCTCGACTGTCTTCATTTGTTCTTGCTCAATCACTTATGGTGAACTGGTGAGTTTGCTGAGGCATTAATAATCTTGGCTGGGATCACTCACATCTCTGGGGTCTGTGATGGGCCATCCAGGGTGACTCTGACCCATCTGACTTTTCTTCTTCATCAGCTAGCCTAGACTTCCTGTTGTTCAATAGTTGAGGCAGCATTATAAAAGAATAAATGAAAGCACACAAGGACTCTTGAAGCCTCAGTTTGTAACTCACACACCATCACTTCTGCTGCAAGTCACAGACTAGCTCAGATTCAAAAGTAGGGAAATAGATTCCATTTCTTGATAGAGAATCATAAAGATACATTTAAAAAGTGTACATAGAAGGAGAGTTAAGAATCTGGTCACGTTTGTAATCATTTAATACAACTATCATAAACCTATTCATTTTTCTCTATCTGTATTCCTTGAAAGCTCCCTCATCTTTGTACATAATCTCCAAAACTGGTATCATCCATCTCCAAGTTCTCTACTTTTAATTAACATGTGCAATGCTGGCAGATTGCTGTCCTGTTGTGTGCTTTTCTGTATCATTTTCTATGAGATGCAAAGTGAAAAAGCAAAACATATCATTACCTTTCTGGGAATCTGATACTTGTCCTCCCTATATCAGAATGTCTTCACCTATTCTACTGCATGATAATTAATTAATTAATTGTAATGCATTCATTTTAATGTAAAACATTAAAAAATTAGTTTAAGACAACTTTTATCTTATAGATAAAGCAGAGTTTTCTTTCTCAAGCAGACATTAGCCAGAACACTAAGGTTGTCTTTAAATGGAAACCAAGTGTTAAAACTTTATCTTCATAATTAGCACTGCTGCACTTTTGTGTAAATATAATTTTCTTAAATTCCTATTCATGGATGTATATTCCTTGAACAAAATGAACTTCCCTCTTTCACAGCTTGCATTTTAATAGAATTAGCAAGTAGTTGTAAGTTTCATAAAAAGAAATAAAATTGTGTCAGGGAAAATATAGAAGTCTCATTTTGTCATGAGTTGGCTACTGTGACAAGAAGTGGGGTTAGTGAAAGACCTACAAGCCCTGCAAGTCTATCCCTTATCATTGTAGTAGTTCTCAAATGTCTTTGTGGAATTAGAAAAATCTAGATTTGGATTACAATACCATGGCTAAATGGGTGTGTCACCATAAAAGACTCCTGAATCATCTCGGTGAACCTTAATTCCTTTATCCATAAAATATGAACATTAGAAAATACCTCGTAGGATTCAGGTGGTGCTTCAATAAAGCAAAGCATATCAATTAGACTGTCTACCAGAGTGTTTGCCTTATATTAGAGGCTTCAAAATGTTGCTATTTTATAAACTATACTGGTGCTCAAATCTCAGTATGTGTGAAGGAAATACAGATTTTCTTCTGAAGTAGCTTGAAGTCTTT